>NC_139218.1:306927936-307342936 GCF_055691185.1 Crinia signifera
CGTGGAGTTGAGAATAGAATAGTGTGGCGAGCGCAGCGAGCCACCGAGCCCGAAGCGTGGCGAGCGCAGCGCGCCCTGCGAGGGGACGAGGATACCTGTGAAGCCCGCGAAGGGACGCGTTTACCTGTGAAGGTATCCGCGTCCCCTCGCGGGGCACGCTGCGTTCGCCATGCTTCGGGCTCGGTGGCTCACTGCGCTCGCCACACTATTCTATTCTCAACTCCACGCCGACGTGGATAGTGGGGGTATGAAAAGGTCGGAGAACGCGTACCGCCGCCCCTCGCGGGCTCGCTGCGCTCGCCACGCTTCGGGTTCACGTTGATCGTGGGGTGGCGTTAACAATTGTGGGGGCCATTTCACACTTCAGGGTGGCTATTTGGCCTCTGTGGGCCATTTAACATTGTTTCCTATGGAAAAATCGTGTCAATTGAGGCATTGAACAGTAAAATCGGGTCAATTGAGAAATTTAACATTGGTCCCTATGGGAAATCGCGGGCATCACGGGCATCGCGTCGCACCCGATTTTTAGTGCATTCAATGGCCGCGATGCCCGCGATTTCTAGTGGCGCCGTGAAAGTACAGAAGTACCAAAATAACAAATATTTTGGCTTAATCTGTGTGGCATAACATACATTTAGGCTCAGGGTGGCATAGTGTCAAATTTGGCTCAATCTGTGTGGCATAATTACAATTTTAGCTCAATCTGTGTGGCATAGAGTGGATTTTGGCTCAATCCTGTGGCATAATTTGAATTTTGGCTCAATCTGTGTGGTGTAATGTAAATTTTGGCTAGTCAGATCCCTTAGAAAAGGGTCTGAAATCACAACATGTGCATGCCCTTAAGGCTACAGGAGGGGAGGTTAAGGTTAGGGGAGAGCATAGGGTAAGGCTGCAGGATGGGGGTGTTAGGAGAGAGAATAGGGTAAGGCTGTGGGAAGAGAGGATAGGGTAAGGCTGCAGGATGAAGTTTTAGAAGAGAGAATAGGGTAAGGCTGTGGGAACAGAGAATAGGGTAAAGCTGTGGGAAGAGAGAATAGGGTAAGGCTGTGGGAAGAGAGAACAGGGTAAGGCTATGGGAGGGGAGGTTAGGGTGAGGCTGCAGGAGGGGAAGGTTTAGGGGATAGGTTAGGCTAAGGCTGCAGAAGAATCTGTCTCTTGCTGTAACCCACTCCCTGCTCCTACCCTGCATTTTATAAGCTTCATCAATGTGTAATCTGACTGCGTGAGCCATAGGCAGGGGAAGTGATAGGGGAGGATCTCCTGGCTGTGGCTGGTGGTAGCTGCTCACAGTGTGGGGCTCCTGTTCCTGGGTGCTAGCTGCTGGAAGCTGTGTGTGTGTGTGTGTGTGTGACTGCTGCTGCTGATCATCATCCCCAAAGGTCAGAGGAGCACGTACTGGGCTCTCCTCCAATCAGAGCTCAGCACATGCTCATCTGACCCCATTGCAGTGCCTCCTGGGATTTTTTACCCAGTAGTGCACTGCAGAGTACTGTGTGCTGCCGCGACCCCCCCTTCCCCGCATCAGAGTTAATTGCCAGCAGACAGGTCCCTTCTGCTCCTCTTCTCCGGGAGTGCGTGCACAGCGGAGCCGGAAGCAGTGGAGGAGATGTGCCCCCTCTGGAGCAGACACACGGCGGCAGATGACTCCATTGCCTCCGGCAGTTCCACCTATGAGTCCAGGGCTGCCCGCATGTGTGCCTTTTTAATTCCAGGGGTGCCCGCATGTGTCCCATATCAGTCCAGGGGTGCCCACATTTATGCCTTATAATTCCAGAGATGCCCGCATGTGCCATATAATTCCATGGGTGCCTGCATGTGTCCCGTATTAGTCCAGGGGTGCCTGTATGTGTCCCATATTAGTCCAGGGGTGCCCGCATGTGTGCCGTATAATTCCAGGGGTGCCCGTATGTGTGCCGTATAATTCCATGGGTGCCCCCATGTGTCCCCTATTAGTCAAGGGGTGCCTGTATGTGTGCCGTATAATTTCAGGTGTGCTCCCATGTGTCCCGTATTAGAGTAGGGGAGCTGCCCTATTTTGTAATGAAAAGAAAAAAAAGTTTTTTGTTTTTTCATTTTTACTGCAAGGGCTGTTAAGGCTGCTGTACCAGTGCAGGGTTGAGCCAAGTGTGCCATATAATTGATGGGGTGTTGCTAAGTCTGCTGTATAATTCCAGGTGTTCTGCTCATTTTTTAATAAAGAATAAAAGTTTCTCTTTTTTTACTGCAGGAGTGTCGCCATGTTGGCCATATAATTCCATGTCTGCCACCATGTGTGCCGTATCAGTCCAGGGGTGCCGCCATCTGTGCCGTATAATTCCATGTGTGTGTATCAGGTCAGGAGTGCGGGATGCATAATTCCTGGGGTAAGCAAAGTGTGTCCTATAATTCATGGGTTGCTGCCAAGGCTGCTGTATAATTAATGGGTTGATGCTAAGTGTGTCGTATCAGTCCAGGAGTGCCTGCATGTGTGCCGTATAATTCCAAGTGTTAGCCAGGTTTACCGTATAATTCATGGGGTGCTGCTAAGTGTGCCGCCACAGTCCAGGGGTGATGCTAAATGTGCCGTATCAGTTTAGGCGTGAGCCAAGTGTGCTGTATACTTCATGGGGTGCTGCTAAGTCTGCTGTATCAATCCAGGGGTGCTGCCATTTTTTTATTACAAGAATAAAAAAAGATTTTTTTTCTTTATACTGCAGGAGTGTCACCATGTGTGCCGTATAATTCCATGTGTGCCGCCAGGTGCTGTATCAGGTCAGGGGTGTCACCATCTGTGCCGCATAATTCCTGGGGTAAGCCAAGTCTGCCGTATAATTCCTGGGGTGCTGCCAAGTGTGCTGTATTAGCCAGGGGTGATGTTAAGAATTCTGTATCAGTCCATGGGTGAGCCAAGTCTGCTGTATAATTCCTGGGGTGAGCCAAGTCTGCCGTATATTTTATGGGGTGCTGCCAAGTGTGCTGTATCAGTCCAGGGGTGATGCTAAGAGTGCCATATCAGTCCAGGGGTGAGCCAAGTCTGCCAAATAATTCCTGGGGTGCTGCCAAGTGTGCTGTATCAGTCCTGGGGTGATGCTAAGCGTGACATATCAGTCCAGGGGTGAGCCAAGTCTGCCAAATAATTCCTGGGGTTAGCAGTCTGCCGTATAATTTATGGGGTGCTGTCAAGTGTGCTGTATTAGTCCAGGGGTGATGCTAAGTGTTCCATATCAGTCCAGGGGTGCTATTAGGTGTGCCGTATCAGTCCAGGGGTGATGCTAAGTGTTCCATATCAGTCCAGGGGTGTTGCTAAGTGTGCTGTATCAGTCCAGGGGTGATGCTAAGTGTGCTGTATCAGTCCAGGGGTGATGCTAAGTGTGCCGTATCAGTCCATGGGTGATGCTCATAGGCGTGCGCACGGGGGGTGCCAGGGGTGCGCAGGCACCTCCTAATGACCGGCACCCCCCGTAACAAGTGCACCCTCTTGATTTTTTTAATATTCCTTGCCTCCGCACTGTGAGGGAGGGAAGGGAGAAAATCCTCTTCCCTGCCAGCCGGTGTACTGGGCGGAAGGCGGAGCTGCTGCCGACAGGGTGAGTGAGGAGGAATTATCATTGATGCTGCTGTCATCGCGCCGGAGCTACACCAGGGGGGAGGCGGGGTTGAGGAAATAAACGGCCGCAGGTGACTGAAGGCGCCGCTGCCAGGAGCCGCATCATGCGGTGGGTAGAAGATGGAGCGCCCGAGCTACACCCGGGGGAGGGGGGGGTTGAGGAAGTAAACGTCCGCAGGTGACTGAAGGCGCCGCACCCCGCAGCCGCATCATGAGGTGGGGAGAAGAGGGAGCGCATTAGGACACACTGCTGACCAGAGCCGCACCATGAAGGGTTTTTTTTGCTGCCCAGACATGCTATACACAGAGAGGAGGAGCTGCTGCCATTGTCTGGTGAAGTAGAGAAAGTAATGGTGAGCATCCCAGCATCTATTTGTCAGTTTGTCTTTGCCCCCCCCCCCCAACTCTTCCCTCTGTCTATGCTGCCCCCCAATATGGTACTTTGTCCCCATCTGTCTATTCCCCCCCCCCCAATCCATCCATCTGTGCTTGCCCCTCCCCTCATCCATCTGTCTATCAATATTGTTTTATCTGTCCATAATTGCCCCTCCCCTATCTGTCCTGTGTTGTGTAATATGTAATGGGCACTATGGTGTATGGCATAACGTGAAATGGGCATCACGTGTGTCAAATAATGTGTAAGGGGCATCACAGTGTTTGGTAATGTGTAACAGGTGCATCACGGTGTATGGCATAATGTGATGTGGGCATCACAGTGTGTGGCATAATGTGTAATGGGAATCACGATCTGAGACGTAATGTGTAATGGCCATAACCGTGTGAGGCACAAAGTCTAATGGGCATTACGTTGTGAGGCACAACTTGTAATCGGCATCACATGTGAGGTGCAACATGTAATGGGCATTATGGTGTGTGGCATAACGTGTAATCGGCATTATAGCATATGGTATACTATGTAGTGGCTCTGTGATGTGTAATAGGCATTACGGTGTAAAAAGAATTAGTCAAGCCCTGGCATGTCTAATGGGCATTATGTGGAATGTGCATTACTGTGTGATGGGCATTATGGTGTGTAGCATTACGTGGAATGTGCATTTCTGTGCAATACATTATATGTAATGGGCATTACTTTGTGTGGCATATGTGGAATGGGCATTACAGTGTAAATTGTTGCCGTGTGTGCACTGTCCCTATTTCTAATGTTCTGAAGTGCACATACATAAATAAGTCACCTATTTAGTTTGCACTAATGCCCATAGGTGGTGATGAACATGCCCAGTAGGCGGTGATGGACACGCCCCTCCAATGGTGCACCCCCTAACAAAATGGGCTGCGCACGCCTATGGTGATGCTAAGTGTGCCGTATCAGTCCAGTGTTTGTGCCACCCACTTGTGTCGCTTATTATAGTCATACAACTACCTCGGTGCAACCTTTTGGCCTAAAAACAATAATGTGAGGTGTTCAGAAGGGAAACGGTCATCTGTCAGACCACACTTAGGTCGACAGTCATTAGGTTGACCCTGGAAGGTCGACTGGCCCCAAGGTTGACAGGGTTAAAGGTCAACATGGGTCAATGTCGACATGACTTATGGTCGAAATGGGCCAAGGTCGACATGGTTTAGGTCGACAGTCATTATGTCGACATGGGTTTTTCACTGTTTTTTTGAGCCGACATGTGCCGACAGGCGGTATTTCATGCCCTACCATCCACTAGGACGTGGTGGGAGAATAAAATAGTGCCCGAAGCACGAGAGGGGCTGCGGTTCAACTCCAACTGTGTCCATGTCGACTGTGTTGACATTCGGGTAAAAAACAGTGAAAAACTCGTGTCGACCTAATGACTGTCGACCTAAACAGATGTCGATCTTGGCCCATGTCGACCTTAAGTCATGTCGACCTTAACCCTGTCGACCTTGGGGCCAGTCGACCTTCCGGGGTCGACCTAATGACTGTAGACCTAAGTCTGGTCTAACAGATGTACCGATTCCATTCAGAATAGCCTGGATATGAGTGAATGAGCTCTGTAGGGCTGACAGGTGGGAGAATATGCATTAAGGGTGATTTTAAATAAAAAATCATATTTTTTATTTTGGAAGGGGAGGGGTAATTATGTGTACACTGTTTCTCTTTCTTCTTTCCAATTAGCAAACCTTATCTACCCTCTATTTTGAGTAGCCAGCAAAATGGGTTAGCCTACCTGGGTGCTCTTATTAATTAGTGCACATTGTATGTAGAGATCTAATGAATGGTACTTTATTAATTATGCCTAGAAGACTTAAAAAGCAGAGTAATTGTATGCCTGTGTGCATTATCATTTGATGTGTGTATATGAGACAGAGCCAGAGGTGGATATCTCACTACGCATGTGATGCATGTACCTAGTGGCGCAACGTGCTGGGGGGGATGCATCATGCATCACATCAGACTCAACTGCATGAAGCCTGGTTACCCATTCACGCTGCCCCTTAACGTGGGTCCTTCTGGGACCAACCTTGCAAGCTACCTGTATTGGATTCCTGGGTAACTGAAACCAGGTTATTTTTTAATGGCCCTTTCACACCAAAGTGTGACCCGGGATAACCTGGCAATAACCAGCACCGAAGAGTAAGTGTGAAAGGGGTATAACTGGCTGTCGTCTCGGTAGGGTGTAGCAAGGTTGACTCCGTGAAAGGAGATACCTCACAGCAAAGTGGTCAGGATATGAAGTCATTGTTTCATCATTATAGGCATTGTGCAGAAGGGGGGGGGGGGGGGGGGGGTACCACAATGACTTTATACAGCATGAATCTTATCATCAGGCCAGACGGGCCTCTTTTTTCACTGAAGGAGGTGGTAGCCACATGCAGGTGGCTCCTGGAGATTTGTCTACTCTACAGACAACCGAGTATATTACCCAGTTTTCAGGAGCCTCCAAGACATTTAGGCAAGTACAGTATGTAAAAAAACAGGGGGGTAGGCGGCGCTAAAGGACACTGAGGCACACAATTTTAAAAAAGTACAAATTTATTTAACAATAATCACAATAACAATTTGTTTATAAAACTGAAAACACCGGCCGGTGGTTTGTAGAATTGAGAAAACCTATTGGTGCATAAGTAACGATTTTTAAAGCATCACCAGATAGACTGGATTCAATCTGCACAGTCCAGCAAAGGTTTGTATGATACTATATCAAAACTTATCAGCGATTCAAGCAGACAAAGGGTTAATTACTGGCAGTCTTTTTGTGCAAAGCGATGTTAGTCCGATATCAGAGGCTTAATTAGCGTTTTTTAAGCAGACAGACTTCTTTGAAGCACATGTAAGGGTTAATTCCCAGCCATACATTTTAACACTCAGTCATTAGAGCCACATATAAGCTTGAAGATGTTAGAAAGCTTTGTAGTTGAATAAGTGCAAAAGGGTATACTTATGCTCCGTTTGTAATCCACGGGAGTTGATTCTATCGCCCACGCCTGGAGAGGGTTCACGGCTGTGAGCACTGACAGCCTTGTCTCGAACACGCTTGCTCCGGCTTCCGGGTCTCCCAGCAGGGTGCTTTCAGAGTGTCAATTGACAGATCGAGTGTTCCTATGACGCGTTTCCCCGCCTCTTGGAGTGTCAGCGGCTTCCTCAGATGGCTTGTAATGTGCCCCCTTGCTCATATTTATCGGGGCAGGCGCCGCCCATGTGGGCGTTTTTTTATTTTTCAACATCAACTTTATCTGTTTGGCACATGCGCAGTTGTTTTGAGGTCCAAGCCTCGACCTCATATACGTTTGTACTTCCTTGTATGTTTCGCATATATGTGTAGCTGAGTACAGTATGTGTCTACAGTCATTCTGGCAGTGGCTCAGCTTGCCTGCCTGCTCCTACTTCTCTACAGACGCATGGGCGGGCGGCGTCATCGTCATGACGTCCCCACCCAGTGTCTGTCACTGCCGGGCATCAGAGGGAACAGACGGCCGGGCCCTCCTCCACGTAGCCGTGGAGGCCGGCGGCCATGTTTCTGTAGCCGCATACATATGTGCCTACAGGAACATGGCCGCCGACAGTGGAGGAACAAGTAAGGCGGCGGTGGGGTGGGTGAGAGGAGGTGGCCTAGGCAGGAGCTGGGACACACTGCCCTGCGTGCTATCTCCTCACGCGGGCCACATGACGAGGTCTGGCGGGCCGGTTTGGCCCGCGGGCCTTGTGTTTGACACCCGTGATCTAGACAATCAATAGATGGACACCTTACGTTTGACACACATTATATATATGAAATATGATAAAAGGTCCGCAGTGGTTAAGGTTGACAGGCACAAAAGCTTGATAAGGCCAGTCAACATGACAATGGTGGGCACAAGAATTTCCGCCACTTCTTTTTGTAGTTTTCAGTGGACTTATCCGCCACAATTTCCTAAGTGTGATCCAAATTAGTTAATGAACAGGTAAATAGTTTTTAAATGCCTTTAGTGTGCCTCACCCTGCTAATTATACATACTGCCATAACCCTAACTTTCATTTTTGAAGGGGTCAAGTGAGCACTGTATAATATGCAGAGACCTAAAATTGGGGAGGGAGGAGGGTCAGGGTGACAGACACTGGGATGGTGTGGAAAACTAGGAAAGGGACAGGGTAGCGTTACCACCCGTCCAGGATTACTCCGGACAGTCCGGTAATTAGACTGTGTGTCCGGAGTCCGGACAGGTGGCATTCCTGGACTATACAATTTCCGGGAACTGGAGACCGGAGATCCTGTGCAGCGCTGCCGGGGACAGCCAGCTAGAGACCGGCAGTGCTGTGACTGTGTGAGGAGGACGAGCAGGACCGCCTGCGGCTATTTCAAATATCGCGCCTGCCCTGTTCGCGGTCAGCCAGCCAATCGGGTGCGGCCGCGGTGGCTCCTGATTGACAGCTGGACTGTGAGCAGGGCAAGCGCGATTTTTGAAATAGCGCCATGGCCTCCGGGCACAGCAGCAGTCAGGTGGCCGGCTGAGCCCAGCTGTGACACGGAGCTGATGGCGGGGTGAAGCTGAGGTTCCGCCGGGAGGCAGCAGGCAGCGGTTGCCATGTAGGGAGAGAACACTAGCTGCCAGCGGGATCCTGAGCTGCAATGTCCGCACAGAGAAGGTAGGGAAGTCGCTCCTTAAGGGTGCAGGCACAGTCATCATAGGCTGAGGGGAGGCCTCCACAGAATGGCTCAAGTGAGAAGCAGCCACAGTCTGGGTATGGAGAGGCTTGCTGCTTCCCAGTGTGGCCCAGCTCCGGTCATTGCTATTACCAGTTATTTATCACTGGAACAATATGTATATATGCTTTTTATACTGTACTTTTATATTAACATCAAAAAAATATTTAATGGGGAAACATATGAATGCCCATGGTTCAGAATACACCCCTGCCCCACCTAAACCTTCCTTGCAGCAGCCTAACCCTACCCCCACACAGTCTGACTGTAACCTGCACCGCTAGTGCCTAAACCTACAGTAACTCCTTCCCTGCAAGTGCCTAGACTTAACCCCTGTAGGTTCAATGTCCCTGCGTCACCCCACCATCTCTGTCCCTGCGTCACCCCACCATCTCTGTCCCTGCGTCACCCCACCATCTCTGTGTCTGCGTCACCCCACCATCTCTGTGTCTGCGTCACACACACCCCCCGGAAAAATTCACAGTATACTGCAGGAGAATTTTGAATTTTGGCTCAATCAATATAAAATAACAAATATTTTGGCTCAATCTGTATGGCATAACATACATTTAGGCTCAGAGTGGCATAGTGTAAAATTTGGCTCAATCTGTGTGGCATAATTACAATTTTAGCTCAATCTGTGTGGCATAGAGTGGATTTTGGCTCAATCCTGTGGCATAATTTGAATTTTGGCTCAATCTGTGTGGTGTAATGTAAATTTTGGCTAGTCAGATCCCTTAGAAAAGGGTCTGAAATCACAACATGTGTATGCCCTTAAGGCTACAGGAGGGGAGGTTAAGGTTAGGGGAGAGCATAGGGTAAGGCTGCAGGATGGGGGTGTTAGGAGAGAGAATAGGGTAAGGCTGTGGGAAGAGAGGATAGGGTAAGGCTGCAGGATGGGGTTTTAGAAGAGAGAATAGGGTAAGGCTGTGGGAACAGAGAATAGGGTAAAGCTGTGGGAAGAGAGAATAGGGTAAGGCTGTGGGAAGAGAGAACAGGGTAAGGCTATGGGAGGGGAGGTTAGGGTGAGGCTGCAGGAGGGGAAGGTTTAGGGGATAGGTTAGGCTAAAGGCCCCCTTACACTTGTCAACTTATTGTCTCAACAAATTGAACCTGATTGACTCGAGATTTATCCTATGTGCAGGAGGTTCAATCTCTTCCAATCTCTTGGTTATACCCAATGGCACAGGATTGTGGATTGTGTCCTACACATCTGGCACATAAGATTTTGTCAGACGGCACATCAGATCTTGTCAGATAAATTGACTCAAATTGGATGAAATCTCACAAAATCTCACAAGTGTAAGGGGCCCTTAAGGCTGCAGAAGAATCTGTCTCTTGCTGTAACCCACTCCCTGCTCCTACCCTGCATTTTATAAGCTCCATCAATGTGTAATCTGACTGCGTGAGCCATAGGCAGGGGAAGTGATAGGGGAGGATCTCCTGGCTGTGGCTGGTGGTAGCTGCTCACAGTGTGGGGCTCCTGTTCCTGGGTGCTAGCTGCTGGAAGCTGTGTGTGTGTGTGTGACTGCTGCTGCTGATCATCATCCCCAAAGGTCAGAGGAGCACGTACTGGGCTCTCCTCCAATCAGAGCTCAGCACATGCTCATCTGACCCCATTGCAGTGCCTCCTGGGATTTTTTACCCAGTAGTGCACTGCAGAGTACTGTGTGCTGCCGCGACCCCCCCTTCCCCGCATCAGAGTTAATTGCCAGCAGACAGGTTCCTTCTGCTCCTCTTCTCTGGGAGTGCGTGCACAGCGGAGCCGGAAGCAGTGGAGGAGATGTGCCCCCTCTGAAGCAGACACCCGGCGGCAGATGACTCCATTGCCTCCGGCAGTTCCACCTATGAGTCCAGGGCTGCCCGCATGTGTGTCTTTTTAATTCCAGGGGTGCCCGCATGTGTCCCATATCAGTCCAGGGGTGCCCACATTTATGCCTTATAATTCCAGAGATGCCCGCATGTGCCATATAATTCCATGAGTGCCTGCATGTGTCCCGTATTAGTCCAGGGGTGCCTGTATGTGTCCCATATTAGTCCAGGGGTGCCCGCATGTGTGCCGTATAATTCCAGGGGTGCCCGTATGTGTGCCGTATAATTCCATGGGTGCCCCCATGTGTCTCCTATTAGTCAAGGGGTGCCTGTATGTGTGCCGTATAATTTCAGCTGTGCTCCCATGTGTCCCGTATTAAAGTAGGGGAGCTGCCCTATTTTGTAATGAAAAGAAAAAAAAGTTTTTTGGGTACTTGTGTATTATAACGGCGCCCGATTTAATCCAAATCGCATCCGATATCGCATCCGATTTATCGGCCGATTTGCGGCCGATTTTCTGCCGATTTTGGGCCGATTTGATCTGCGATGCGATTTTGCGTCCGATTTGCGTCCGATTTTCGGCCGATTTTTTGCCGATTTTCGGCCATTTCCTGATGATTTGCATGTTATTCCATCCTTGCACACCCCCAGGTACTATGCGATGGTATGCGATGTGATTTTCAGGAAAATGCCCCTGATTGTACAATTAAATATCGCATAGCAACGCATGCCAGCAAGTGGCATGCGATGCGATGTGATTTGCAATGTTAAATGCACCCCCATTGTTAACGCCACCCCCACTATCAACGCCAACCCGAAGCGTGGCGAGCGCAGCGAGCCCGCGAGGGGCGCCGGTACGCGTCCTCCGACCTTTTCATACCCCCACTATCCACGTCGGCGTGGAGTTGATTTTAGATAGTGTGGCAAGCGCAGCGAGCCACCGAGCCCGAAGCGTGGCGAGCGCAGCGAGCCCCGCGAGGGGACGCGGATTACTTTACATGTATTCCGCTTCCCCTCGCGGGGCGCGCTGCGCTCGCCACGCTTTGGGCTCGGTGGCTCGCTGCGCTCGCCACACTATCTAAAATCAACTCCACGCCGACGTGGATAGTGGGGGTATGAAAAGGTCGGAGGACGCGTACCGCCGCCCCTCGCGGGCTCGCTACGCTCGCCACGCTTCGGGTTATCGTTGATAGTCGGGGTGGCGTTAACAATGGCGGTGCATTTAACATTGTAAGCACCCATCAGGGTGATTGTACAATTACAAATCGAATCGCTTCACATGCATCGCATGGCATGCATCACATGCCACTATATTGCATGCGATGCACTACGATGGAAATCGGGGGTGTGCAAGGTTTGCAATAATGGAACAGCATGCAAATTGGCCGAAAAAAGTGAAAAATCGGTCGAAAATCGGCCGAAAATCGGCCGCAAAATCGCATCCGATTTTTCCATGCGATTTGCGGCCGATTTTCGGCCGATTTTCGGCCGATTTCGTGGGCGCCGTTATAATACACAAGTACCGTTTTTTGTTTTTTCATTTTTACTGCAAGGGCTGTTAAGGCTGCTGTATCAGTGCAGGGTTGAGCCAAGTGTGCCATATAATTGATGGGGTGTTGCTAAGTCTGCTGTATAATTCCAGGTGTTCTGCTCTTTTTTTAATAAAGAATAAAAGTTTCTCTTTTTTTACTGCAGGAGTGTCGCCATGTTGGCCATATAATTCCATTTCTGCCACCAGGTGTGCCGTATCAGTCCAGGGGTGCCGCCATCTGTGCCGTATAATTCCATGTGTGTGTATCAGGTCAGGGATGCGGAATGCATAATTCCTGGGGTAATTGTAGTGGGACTGGAGCGCTCTGGATACCGGAATGCTCGAGGGTGCTGCTGGTCCTGGGTGGTCCAGGCCCAGATTAAGTTGCTAGTAGGGGTTAGATTTTTGGAACCAGCGCTCACCTCTTTGGTAATGGTGTGGTTGTATACCGAGATTGGACTGCTGATGTTATGTGCACTGGCAAACTATCATATGTATGATGTGTCCTGACCAAATGAGACCAGGAAGGGAGCTGTCGGTGCAACACAATTTTATTGAAGATTTACAGGAGATAAACAATGTGAACAACAAAAGTAGGTGGGTGGGTGCATATGATGTGCTGGGGTAGATATGGGGGAATGCACAGTCAATGTCGGGAGCTGGCGTCCCAGTCTCCCTATGAACCGACCTACTTGGCAGATCTTGCGTACGGTCCCTCGCTGTATATCGGTCCCTCGGTGCCGCTTCCCCGTGGAGAATTCGGGGTGTCCGCGGATTCTGAATGAGTCTTTAAGTGATGGAGGAAGCCGGGCTCTAAGGATCGGCAGTTCAACTGTGGAGCCGGTGCGGTGCTTGTCGGTGGCAGGCAGGCAGGACAACGGTCGTCAGATGAATTGGTGGAGGGAATTACCTTCTGGTGTCACTCAAGCCTCCGGAACGCCTGGTTTGGACGTTCCCGGTAGGCGAGTAAACCAGCGATCCACCTTTGGTGCTGCTGTGTTTCGTGTGCACGGAACGCTCCGGCGGCCGGGGCGCCTGGTGATGACGTCACCGGCTGCAAGGAGCTGCGGCTGGGTCTGTCCCTGCGAGGGAAGGGGAGCTGTGTTCGTGCCTGGATGTCACGGTCGCCTGTCGTACAGGAAAGGAGGCGGTCTCTGTGCCGAGGGTTGAATGTGTCAAAAGAACTTGCAGGATCACGATCTTACTAGCTGCTGCAGTTCGCTGCGGTCTTTGTCAGGATTGAAGCCGGATAAGTGTGCAGGTGTATCCAACGCGTTTCGGCCCCTGGGGGGTAAGCAAAGTGTGTCCTATAATTCATGGGTTGCTGCCAAGGCTGCTGTATAATTAATGGGTTGATGCTAAGTGTGTCGTATCAGTCCAGGACTGCCTGCATGTGTGCCGTATAATTCCAAGTGTTAGCCAGGTTTATCGTATAATTCATGGGGTGCTGCTAAGTGTGCCGCCACAGTCCAGGGGTGATGCTAAATGTGTCGTATCAGTTTAGGCGTGAGCCAAGTGTGCTGTATACTTCATGGGGTGCTGCTAAGTCTGCTGTATCAATCCAGGGGTGCTGCCATTTTTTTATTACAAGAATAAAAAAAAGATTTTTTTTCTTTATACTGCAGGAGTGTCACCATGTGTGCCGTATAATTCCATGTGTGCCGCCAGGTGCTGTATCAGGTCAGGGGTGTCACCATCTGTGCCGCATAATTCCTGGGGTAAGCCAAGTCTGCCGTATAATTCCTGGGGTGCTGCCAAGTGTGCTGTATTAGCCCAGGGGTGATGTTAAGAATTCTGTATCAGTCCATGGGTGAGCCAAGTCTGCTGTATAATTCCTGGGGTGAGCCAAGTCTGCCGTATATTTTATGGGGTGCTGCCAAGTGTGCTGTATCAGTCCAGGGGTGATGCTAAGAGTGCCATATCAGTCCAGGGGTGAGCCAAGTCTGCCAAATAATTCCTGGGGTGCTGCCAAGTGTGCTGTATCAGTCCTGGGGTGATGCTAAGCGTGACATATCAGTCCAGGGGTGAGCCAAGTCTGCCAAATAATTCCTGGGGTTAGCAGTCTGCCGTATAATTTATGGGGTGCTGTCAAGTGTGCTGTATTAGTCCAGGGGTGATGCTAAGTGTTCCATATAAGTCCAGGGGTGCTATTAGGTGTGCCGTATCAGTCCAGGGGTGATGCTAAGTGTTCCATATCAGTCCAGGGGTGTTGCTAAGTGTGCTGTATCAGTCCAGGGGTGATGCTAAGTGTGCTGTATCAGTCCAGGGGTGATGCTAAGTGTGCCGTATCAGTCCATGGGTGATGCTAAGTGTGCCGTATCAGTCCAGTGTTTGCGCCACCCACTTGTGTCACTTATTATAGTCATACAACTACCTCGGTGCAACCTTTTGGCCTAAAAACAATAATGTGAGGTGTTCAGAAGGGAAACGGTCATCTGTCAGACCACACTTAGGTCGACAGTCATTAGGTTGACCCTGGAAGGTCGACTGGCCCCAAGGTTGACAGGGTTAAAGGTCAACATGGGTCAATGTCGACATGACTTATGGTCGAAATGGGCCAAGGTCGACATGGGTTTAGGTCGACAGTCATTATGTCGACATGGGTTTTTCACTGTTTTTTTGAGCCGACATGTGCCGACAGGCGGTATTTCATGCCCTACCATCCACTAGGACGTGGTGGGAGAATAAAATAGTGCCCGAAGCACGAGAGGGGCTGCGGTTCAACTCCAACTGTGTCCATGTCGACTGTGTCGACATTCGGGTAAAAAACAGTGAAAAACTCGTGTCGACCTAATGACTGTCGACCTAAATCCATGTCGATCTTGGCCCATGTCGACCTTAAGTCATGTCGACCTTAACCCTGTCGACCTTGAGACCAGTCGACCTTCCGGGGTCGACCTAATGACTGTAGACCTAAGTCTGGTCTGACAGATGTACCGATTCCATTCAGAATAGCCTGGATATGAGTGAATGAAATCTTTTTTTATTCTTTTAATAAAAAAATGGCAGCACCCCTGGATTGATACAGCGGACTTAGCAGCACCCAATGAATTATACAGCACACTTGGCTCACGCCTGAACTAATACGGCACACTTAGCATCACCCCTGGACTGATACGGCACACTTGGCAGCACCCCATGAATTATACGGTAGACTTGGCTAACACTTGGAATTATACGGCACACATGCAGGCACCTCTGGACTGATACGACACACTTAGCAGCAACCCATTAGTTATACAGCAGCCTTGGCAGCAACCCATGAATTATAGGACACTCAATGCATTTAAAGTTCCCACATGGGCCAATTGGTTGTGATGTTAAAGGCTTTCATTAGTTAACATTTCCCCGCTGCCCTTTGAGGCCTGAGTATCAGGACAGTTGAGATGTGCGCTGTTCTGCCCCCTTATCCCTGAACACAATTTGAGACTCTTTTGCTTTAAGTTTTTGCAGCATGGCGGCCATCTTGGCCCATGACATCATTATGACATCACAAAGGCTCTGTGACACAGGGACTCCATCACCTGAGACTCTGCATTTGTCAGGAGAAGTGGCATATTTTCTGCTCTCTTGCTATATTGCTTATATTTGGATTTCGCTGAACTTTAGCGGTTACCTATACCTCAGTAGACATTATGGGCTGTCTGTGCAGCAAACTGTGCGTCCCTGAACCCAGGAAGAAGGTAAGTGCGCTGTTATATTTATGGGTTGAACATTGCACATACAGAGGATTATCACAGGCCCCAATAGGGGGGAGCTTGCCCGATATTGGGTGTTTCTGGGCAGATTGGAAGGTGATTTGTCCAGTTTTATAGGCCTAAATATGGGGGATAGGCATCATTTTGACTGACTGGTAACTAGTAACATATAAATGTACCACCCCATATGTAGTATTAGAGGGCTTGAGATGTAATACTTACACCATTATGTACATCTCCTGTACCCTCCCCTGCACAATTCCCAGACAGCAGTGTCTTATAATGTGGGCTTGTTGTTTAGTAACACTCACATTTCACCATTAGCCTCACAGGCTCTCACATTATCAGCACTGAAGCGTCCATCTCCCCACCTTGCTGGGCTTTGTAGTTTGGCAGTACTTCTGCTGCTGTCGTACATGTAGGTTCTCCTGCCAGTAGCTGCCTCCTGCCCATTCTCCTCCTGCCTGACCCTAACTGCCACTAACTGCCCATGCTCCCTGACCTGTGCTCTGTAAACAATATGTGTAGAACAGTTATAGGGATGCCATCGACCATCGCTGATTCCAAATCATCCATGGTTTATGGCCGATATTTAATACTTTTGCCATTAATGGGGGAGAAACAGATGATTTCCCTCCATCGATGGCAAGCGAAACCGATGTTTTGCTTTTGGGGTTTTTCAAAGTGCCAGGACATGGAGCATAGCTCCGCCCTGACACCCATGAAGCCCCGCCCCTGTGTTTTGATTGGGCCACAGGCCAATCAGTCAAACACAATGGATGACCATAGATAGGTAAAGGTATCGATGGGCATCCATTGCATAGTTTAACACTATCGATGGCCATTTGCACTATTGCCATCAATGGCAACCATCGATGGCAATGCCAACAATGATCATCCCTAGAACAGTACTGGTAATAACGTTATCACTTATAGTTGCTATGATATTATTACTCGTGCATAAATACTTACCAACATGTCCCATTCCTGGGCTTCCCTCTGATACTATTACTCGTGCATACATACCTACCATCATGTCCCATTCCTGGGCTCCCCTCTGATATTATTACTCGTGCATACATACCTACCATCATGTCCCATTCCTGGGCTCCCCTCTGATATTATTACTCGTGCATACATACCTACCATCATGTCCCATTCCTGGGCTCCCCTCTGATATTATTACTCGTGCATACATACCTACCAACATGTCCCATTCCTGGGCTTCCCTCTGATATTATTACTCGTGCTTACATACCTACCACCATGTCCCATTCCTGGGCTCCCCTCTGATATTATTACTCGTGCATACATACCTACCAACATGCCCCATTCCTGGGCTTCCCTCTGATACTATTACTCGTGCATACATACCTACCATCAAATCCCATTCCTGGGCTCCCCTCTGATATTATTACTCGTGCATATATACCTACCAACATGTCCCATTCCTGGGCTCCCCTCTGATATTATTACTCGTGCATACATACCTACCAACATGTCCCATTCCTGGGCTCCCCTCTGATATTATTACTCGTGCATACATACCTACAATCATGTCCCATTCCTGGGCTCCCCTCTGATATTATTACTCGTGCATATATACCCAACAACATGTCCCATTCCTGGGCTCCCTTCTGATATTATTACTCGTGCGTACATACCTACCAACATGTCCCATTCCTGGGCTTCCCTCTGATATTATTACTCATGCATACATACCTACCATCATGTCCCATTCCTGGGCCTCCCTCTGATATTATTACTCGTGCATACATACCTACCAACATGTCCCATTCCTGGGCCTCCCTCTGATATTATTACTCATGCATACATACCTACCACCATGTCCCATTCCTGGGCTTCCCTCTGATATTATGATTGCTGTCACCTGTGTTGAACTATAATTACTTTTTAAGAAAGGTGATGACAATCATAAATTAAGAGCAGGGAGACCATCGATTAATAGTCATCAATGGTTTATGGTTTATAGATGACGTAGAAATAGTGTTTTGCTATCAATTAGGTAAAACCTGATTGTTTCCCTTTATCAATGGAGCATATATCAATGGTGTGTGTGTGTGTGTGTGTGTGTGTGTGTGTGTATATGTGTGTGTACATATATATATATATATATATATATATATACACTTAACATCGGCACTCACCTTTCCTAGTCACAAGCCATAGGGCACCCCAAAACTAGGAAAGGTGAGTGCCGATGTTAAGTGTATATATTGTTTATTAGATTAATTTTTTTAATTAGTCTTATTGTGGTCACATTCTCTCATGCACCCTGTTTTTAACTAAGATTCCATAGCTTGTGTTAGCCATTTCCCTAGATGATTAGTGACAGGTGTGTTGGTAGCTGCTCACCTATAAAAGCAAAGTCTGCTGTGAGCTTCAGACCTGATAGCATGCCTGGTATCAAACATTGATGTGATAGCTATGTATATTGCAGCCATTTTCAGCGATAGTGGTAGGACCTGCAGAACAGTGGGGTCCCTTGACGGGGGCTGCAGGCTTAAATGCATTGATCAATTCATGAACCAAATCTCCACTATTTATTATCAGTTAATTTAGTGTGTGCAGAGCCCATCCAATGTCTATATATATATATATAGATATTATATATCTATATATATATATACTGTATATATACTGTATATATATATAGTATATATATATATGGTGAAGATACAGCTGGCTCCACTGCCCTGGTCTGTTCTATTGATTCCATGGTAGGAAGTGCTTGCAGTGCGGAGAGTTCTGTAGTCACAGCTCATGATGTCTCTTCCTCTGCTCCTTACAGCCAAGCAAGTCTGCGAGGCTTACGAAGGGAGCGGCCAAGCACCCCAACAGCGTGCAGCCCCCCACCGGCACGCAGCCTCCCATGCCTAATGTGTCTGGTGAACATCCCAATGATCCGGACATTACTCTGATCACAGAGGACGCGGCAGCAGTCGTGGCAGAGATCATGGAGTACTTGATCAGTGAAGGTAAGCGTCCCCCAGGTGCAGAGATGTAACTAGTATATATCTAATAGGCGGGGAGTTCTGTGATGGGCTGATAACTAGTATATATGTACAGTAATAGGCTGGGAGTTATGTGACAGACTGGTAACTAGTATATATGTAATAGGCTGGGAGTTATGTGACAGGCTGGTAACTAGTATATATGTAATAAGCTGGGAGTTATGTGACAGGCTGGTAACTAGTATGTATGTAATAGGCTGGGAGTTCTGTGACAGGCTGGTAACTAGTATATATGTAATAAGCTGGGAGTTCTGTGACAGGCAGGTAACTAGTATATATGTAATAAGCGGGGAGTTATGTGACAGGCTGGTAACTAGTATATATGTAATAAGCTGGGAGTTCTGTGATGGGCTGATAACTAGTATATATGTACAGTAAATTAGACTGGGAGTTAACTAGTATATATGTACAGTAAATTAGACTGGGAGTTATGTGACAGGCTGGTAACTAGTATATATGTAATAGGCTGGGAGTTGTGTGACAGGCTGGTCACTAGTATGCATGTAATAGGCTGGGAGTTCTGTCACAGGCAGGTAACTAGTATATATGTAATATGCTTGGAGTTCTGTGACAGGCAGGTAACTAGTATATATGTAATAAGCTGCCAGTTCTGTGGCAGGCTGGTAACTAGTATATATGTAATAAGATGGGAGTTCTGTGACAGGCTGGAAACTAGTATATATGTAATAAGCTGGTAATTCTGTGACAGGCTGGTAACTAGTATATATGTAATAAGCTGGGAGTTCTGTGACAGGCTGGTAACTAGTATGTATGTAATAGGCTAGGAGTTCTGTGACAGGCAGGTAACTAGTATATATGTAATAAGCTGGTAATTCTGTGACAGGCTGGTAACTAATATATATGTAATAAGCTGGGAGTTCTGTGACAGGCTGGTAACTAGTATATATGCAATAAGCTGGGAGTTCTGTGACAGGCTGGTAACTAGTATATATGTAATAGGCTGGGAGCTCTGTGACAGGCTGGTATAACTAGTATATATGTAATAAGCTGGGAGTTCTGTGACAGGCTGGTAACTAGTATATATGTAATAAGCTGGGAGTTCTGTGACAGGCTGGTAACTAGTATGTATGTAATAGGCTAGGACTTCTGTGACAGGCTGGTAACTAATATATATGTAATAAGCTGGGAGTTCTGTGACAGGCTGGTAACTAGTATATATGTAATAAGCTGGGAGTTCTGTGACAGGCTGGTAACTAGTATATATGTAATAGGCTGGGAGCTCTGTGACAGACTGGTATAACTAGTATATATGTAATAAGCTGGGAGTTCTGTGACAGGCAGGTAACTAGTATATATGTAATAGGCTGGCAGTTCTGTGACAGGCTGGTATAACTAGTATATATGTAGTAAGCTGGGAGTTCTGTGACAGGCCGGTTACTAGTATATATGTAATAAGCTGGGAGTTCTGTGACAGGCTGGTAACTAGTATACACGTAATAGGCTGGGAGTTCTGTGACGGGCTGGTAACTAGTATATACAGTATGTAATACGCTGGGAGTTCTGTGACAGGCAGGTAACTAGTATGTATGTAATAGGCTGGGAGTTGTGTGACAGGCAGGTAACTAGTATATATGTAATAAGCTGGGAGTTCTGTGACAGGCAGGTAACTAGTATAAATGTAATAGGCTGGGAGTTCTGTGACAGGCAGGTAACTACTATGTATGTAATAGGCTGGGAGTTCTGTGACAGGCTGGTAACTAGAATATATGTCATAAGCTGGGAGTTCTGTGACAGGCAGGTAACTAGTATGTATGTAATAGGCTGGAAGTTCAGTGAGGGGACAGGAGCTTGTTATCTCACCAGCCTGATTTTGCTTTATACATTATATCTACAGAGGAGATTGCACCTCCGCACAGAACTCGCACCCTATTACATAGAGCTCATAGTATGGGGGTATATTTGCTACATAAAAGCTGATGTTGCTCATAGCAACCTACCAGATTGGGGGAAATTTACTATCCCGAAAATACGGCAATTCGTATTCGTATTGATAGCACATCAATACGACTACGAATTGCTGTATTTTCGGGATAGTAAATGTCAAAAATAAGAGTATTTCTGGATACAAATACATCTATTTTTTTTACAAATTTCCTTTAGTAAATATCCCCCATTGTGTCTATCATTTTCTAGCCTGCAAGAGCGAGGTGCGTGAGGCGTCCCCAGTGTCCCACACGATGACGGATGACACAATGTCACGTGATGAGATCACTGAGAGCAGCACCAGTGGCTGTTATTACTTGACGGACCGGTCATCATCCTCATTTGACACCAGCAGCACCAGCTCTGAATCCTCAGAATCCTCCTCAGATACCATCAGTGACTGCTCGCCCAGGTAGGTTGCCGGTACAATACGCATGTCCTCCCTGCTCTGGACACTGGGGTAGATTTTGGGTCTCTTGTCTTAAACACATGCTGTGATGTGGAAACGGTATATCCATACCTACCTGCAGCTGGGGCTGCTACACAAGTTCTACCACACAGAGGCCCTTATTCTGTTTCGTGCGGTACGGCCCGCGTGCGGCCGTACCGCCGATGTTTACAGTCTGCACATGCGCAGAGGTCATTCTGCGCATGTGCAGCCCCCTTCGCCGCAGACGTATTTCGTCCGCCGCAAAGGGGGCGTATAGGGGCGTGAGGGGCTTCATCCCCTCATTTCCCTATGTGTACGCCCCGCGTTTCATGGGCGTTCCCATGCAAACGCGGGGCGTATGCATGGAAATGAGGGCATGACGCAGCTCATGGGGGCGGAAAGCTGACGTCGCCGGATGTCAGCTTTCAGCCCCCATACAAGCTACCACACGGACGATTGTCCGTGTGGTCTCAGCTTGCGGGAGCTGCTGGGGCGTGCGGACCTGCCTTCGATGGTCGACGACCATCGAATGCAGGGGGCAGCTCCCACCATGGTGGAGGCGTACGCCTCCACCATTTTTATGCGGATCGCCAGCCGTCCGTGTACGGACGGCCGTGGCGATCCGTCTCGTGGGCGGGGATTGGTTTGTGCGGCCGGAGCCCCGTGTGCGGCTCTGGCCGCACCAACCAGAATAAGGGCCAGAGCGCTGATGGGCTGGTATTCTACGTGTATGACATACATGTATATATCATTATACTAATGAGTGTAACAATATAAAAAGAGAAACGCTATAGGAGAAATGAAGTCATGTCAATTATGGGGCTTACACACACATAGCGATATTATCAATATTACCGTCAAAAAGGCCCACCAGCGTATGTTTTTTCTTAGGAAACTGCGCTTGACTGGCATGAGTGAGAGAACTTTGGTGAGCTTTTACTCATGTGTGATTGAGAGTGTCCTCACTTACGGTGCTGTGGCATGGTTTGGTCCCTGTTCGGCAGCTGACCGTAAGTCTTTACAGAGGGTGGTGTCAACTGCAGGTAAAACGATTGGGGTAGTCTTACCAAGTTTACAAGATATTTTTAAAAAGAGACTTCTCTCTAAGACTAATAGTATCCTGAGGGATCCCACCCACCCAAATAGTGATCTCTTCTCCTTACTTCCATCAAATAAAAGATACCGTTCAGTCTTATGTAAAACCAAACGATATAGGGAGAGTTTTTTTCCAGTAGCAATCCGCACTTTAAACACTTTAAATATTTTAAATGCTTAGGGTTATTTATGATCTACGCACAATCCTGTAGTCAAGTGTACCTCTTTTTTAATGTTTCTGTATTTGTACTGTTTACAATTTATTTTCGTTTAATGTTCATTGTATGTGGACGTTTTATGATAAATAAAGATTCTATTCTATCAGTGATCTGAGCTATGGTAGATCGCTCAGCACCGACCGTTGAGCACAAATCGCTCAGCACACAGCGCAGCACAGCGCCGATGTTTGATGAGCGATCTGTCACTGCCCACGTTCTCAAGAGGGAGAACACAGACGATGGCCAGATTTATACGGCGTGCAGTATCTGCATCTCCCGGCAATAGTGACGCATGGGGCCACACATCACTATCATTATGGGCCCTACACACATTTCTAGTGCTTCATTTCTAGACGATCTAGTCAGATCACTTAGAAGATAGGCCCAAATCTCTCAGTGTGTGGCCCCATTAGAGGGATCTCACATCACTGTACACTGGGCTTCCTGTATGTGGCCGTCCTTGTCATGTCACACCCACAGTATCAGTGCTCTTATTGGTCCAAAGAGGAATCACACAGATAAATGTAGTCAGTAAGGGCCACTGACCTGGTGCAGGTGCTAGATAGCAGCAGGCCAGGGAATAATGAGAGGACTTGTACATGGCAAACGTTTGTGTCTTTACAATAACAGTCACTGATCAACGTTTTTATTTATAGGAAGGACATCATCTACTACAAGCCTGTCTCTGTTGGCTTCCTCTGCCAGTACGAGGAGGACGGAATGCCCAGGGTGGATATATAAGCAAGACCTAAACCTGGATAGCAGACTCACAGAGTCATTAACATCTAATATTGCATGTCCTGTAACTTGGGATATAACTTGATTTAATGATATGCAGCTAACTGGAATCTTTGAAGTTTCTGCAACTTTTGTTGAATGTTAAAGCATGTCCTGTTGACAGCTCATCCCCATACCCTAGCCAGTCCTGTTGACGGCTCATCCCCATACCCTAGCCAGTCCCGTTGACGGCTCATCCCCATACCCTAGCCAGTCCCGTTGACGGCTCATCCCCCTACCTAAGCCTGTCCTGTTGACAGGTAACCCCCTACCCCCAATCTCTGTCTTCACAACTCCCTCTCTCCATATCCAGCAAGTCTGAAGCATCATTTTGCTTACACTTTCTGGGGAGTAATTTGGTTGCTGAGCGGCCTCTATATGAATCTGTTGTTTCAACAATAAAAAAGTAACACAAGCCAATGAGTGTCTGATGTGTTATTTCCCACTAATGTGAGTGTTTCCCATTGTAGTATTTGTCTGACCCATATTCATGTGTAATAATAGCTGTGGGAATGTAATGTGTAATAACGGTAAGTATTTGGTAGGTTGGTGCAGTACTGTGGGCTATGAGGATCTGTGCAGCTACACTGAGCCCCAGAGGTGACTGATGCCCCAACACTTGGTCTCCTCCCTGGGTTACATAAGGTTAGCTACTCAGAAGAGGTATCCGGCAACTACTGCAATAGTCTGGAATCCCCCAGTAGCGTCATGTTCTAGTCTAGACCCTTCCAGTTTTTCTGCTTGGACGCGTAGATTGCTATCCTATAAACTTCCTTAAAAAGGAAAGTCATTTGTTTTGCTCAACAATAAATGAACAGCGGTAACAGTATTTCCAGATAAGAACTTGACGCGGAACAAGACATTGTGCACTTGTAACTCTCTATATATTGATTAGAGATGAGCGGGCCCGGATCCCCGAGATCCGTCAGATCCGAATATCGGGGATCCGGGTCAGATCCGAGTCGGCTCGGGAGTTGCCGCCTGAATACCGGACCAATAACGAGGCCGAACGTCATCATCGCGCTGTCGGATTCTTGCGGGAGCGGGATCTTATAAAAGACGCACGCGCGCCCCGCCATCTTCACTCCAATCTTGGAGAGGGAAGAGGGTGGTTGGGAAGCTCCATGTGCCCTGTGCTGTGCTCTGTGCCATGTGCTCCGTGCTGTGCTGTGCTCCGTGACCTGCCCTGTGCCCTCACTGCCCTGTGCTGTGCTCCGTGCCATGTGCTCCGTGCTGTGCTGTGCTCCGTGACCTGCCCTGTGCCCTCACTGCCCTGTGCTGTGCTGTGCTCCGTGACCTGCCCTGTGCCCTCACTGCCCTGTGTTGTAGACTTGTATTGAGAGTCAGTGACTGTTTATAGGCCAGAGCCCTGTAGTGTAATTTAACTAACTAGGTGCTGCAGTGCTCACACGCAGGGGCTGCAGTGTCCACTGTCCAGGGGCTGTCCTGTGGCCCGTGCCCTGTTGTGATTTATTTAGCCCTAAGCCCTGTGTTGTGATTTATTTAGCCCTGAACCCTGTGTTTTTTGTGATTTAACTAACTAACTCAGTGCTGCAGTGCTCACATGCAGGGGCTGCAGTGCTGCTGAGTAGTACACTGTGTACAGGGGCTGCAGTAATACAAGGGGCTGTGTCCAGTGTAACGGCCTAGATAAAGCGAGGGCTGCCTAAGCCAGAGCGTACTTAAGAGGCTTACATTTTTTGGGTTGGCAGGAAAGAGTTAATGACTGCTAGTTGCCTAAAGTTGGTTTCAGTTTAGTGGTTAGCCTATGGGTGAGCTTAGGGGCGTGAGCTTAGGAGAGGGGTATATAGGCAGGTCCTTACAGGAAATGCTTCCTCTTGGAAAAGTTCTTCAGCCCCACCCACCCTCCCTTGCCTTTGGCTTTTCAAATTTATAGTCAATTCATTGGTACATTTACCATTATCAGAACTGGGGCGGTAGGGCGTCACGGTCCAGCGGTCACTTGTGGCATGAGAGGGCGCTGGGAGGCACTACCCCCGGGAAAGACGGCGGGGTGTCCTGCCTTTGCGGGGGGCGCTGTGGGCACTTCGTCAGCGGAGTGTCCACACCAGCCAGAGAAGGGGTGGTGAGACTTCCCAGCGTTAGGTTGTGCCTTAGTCGGATGGGGCCGTCTCAGTCGTCCCCATGTTAATATCAGTCAGTTGGGGCGTTTAAGTCGCCGCCATTTTTGATGTGACTAGAGTTGGGCGCCGTGACACCTTATTGCCAGCCCTTTACGAAGAAGGGTCATACCACATAATAAATATACTATGACCTTTAAATCTAATTGCTTTGGTGTCCGTGTCTTTATTGTGTCAGTGTGAGTTATTCTTTAGTTAAGCTAGCTTAAAGTGTATGCTAAGGTTCAAGCCAAATAAATGTATAGACGCCTTATATCTTATCCATTGTCCAGTGTCACGAGTCACTCACGACATATATCCTGTGTCCTGTGTGACGACATATTCTGTGTCCAGTGTGACGACATATATCCTGTGTCCAATGTAACGACATATATGCTGTGTCCAGTGTGACGACATATATCCAGTGGCCAGTGTAACGACATATATGCTGTGTCCAGTGTGACGACATATATCCAATGGCCAGTGTGACAACAATATATCCTGTGTCCAGTGTCACAAGTCACAACATATATCCTGTGTCCAGTGTGACATGTAATGTGTGCCGGCATATATCCTTTGTCCAGCGTGACATATATCCAGTGTCCAGTGTGACGACATATATCCAGTGTCCAGTGTGACGACATATATCCAGTGTCCAGTGTGACGACATATATCCAGTGTCCAGTGTGACGACATATATCCTGTGTCCAGTGTGACGACATATATCCTGTGTCCACTGTGACGACATATATCCAGGTTCCAGTGTGACGACATATATCCTGTGTCCAGTGTGACGACATATATCCTGTGTCCAGTGTGACGACATATATCCAGTGGCCAGTGTGACATCTAACCATTGTGTGACGGCATATATCCAGTGTCCAGCGTGACATATATCCATTGTCCAGTGTACAGGAGCTGTGTCCATGGGCGGTGTCCAGAGGCTGTGTCCGGTGTGACGGCTGTGTCCATTGTCCAGGGGCTGTGTCCAGTGTGACGGCTGTGTCCAGTGTACAGGAGCTGTGTTTAGAGGCTGTGTCCATTGTCCAGGGGCTGTGTCCAGGATGACAGGCTGTGTCCAGTGTCCAGGGGCAGTGTCCAGGGGCTGTGTCCAGGGGCAGTGTCCAGTGTCCAAGGGGCTGTGTCCAGTGTGACAGGCTGTGTCCAGTGTAAAGTAAGATAAATAAATAAAAGTAATAAATAAAATAAAAACACATTTTTGGAGGAGGATGGAGGAGGAAATAGTGGAAGTGCTAAAGCTGCTACCACCAGTCATGACAAGGCGATACCTCTTTGTATTTGCTGTTTGGAGCATTTCTCTTTTTTTGGGATAGTTTATTAAACTGCCACCCTGTCTGCCCCTGCAGTGCCGCTCTGCCAGGTTGGAAGTGTAAGGTCCACATGTATGTGATGCCGACTGCTGTCGCTTAGCTTAGTCATCTAGCTACCTCGGTATACCCTTTTGGCCTAACTACAGTAAATGAAAACAATTTTGTAAGCTGTGAAGTGATCAAAATTGACTAGAAATGAGTGGAAACTAATGTTATTGAGGTTAATAATACTTTAGGGGCAAAAACAGGCCCAAATTCTGTTATTTTAGCCATTTTTAGCATTTTTTCATAAAAATCCAGATCCAAAACCAAAACCCACAAGGGTGGTTTTGCCAAAACCAATCTAGATCCAAAACACGAAGGGAGATCCAGATCCAAAACCAAAACCCGAAAAAGTGGCCGCCGCACATCTCTAATATTGATATCCGTATTGTTATTGCGGAGCCTGCAGTTAATCACATTATGCATGTGCACATTTGTTATAGCTCTTAAGAAGTAATATTACTGTGCATTTTAATAATGTTTAGCAGGTAAGCATTAGGGGTGTGCACCGGGCACTTTTTTCGTATTTTGTGAAACGCGTTTTGGGTCTGTATTTCGGGCAGTGTTTTTGAATCTGGATCTGTTCCAAAACACCACCATTTTTGTGATTTGTGTTTTGGATCTGTATTTTGTTTGCCAAAAAACATAAAAATCACTAAAATCACAGATGTATTTTCTTTTTTTGCTCCTACGCTATTATTAACCTTAATATCATTAATTTAATTAATAAACACTCATTTCCAGTCTATTCTGAACACCTAAAACCTCACAATATTGTTTTTAGGGCAAAAGGTTGCACTGACGTAGCTGGATAACTATGCTAAGCCACACAAGTGGGCGGCACAAAAAATGAACTGATATAGCACACTTAGCGTCACCCCTGGACTGATATGGCACACTTAGCGTCACCCCTGGACTGACACGACAGACTTAGCATCATCACTAGTCTCATAAGGTACAGGTAGCATCACCCCTTGATTGATACGGCACATTTAGCATCACTCCTGGACTGACATGACACACTTAGCATCACCCCTAGGCTGATACGGCACATCTAGCATCACCCCTGGACTGATACGGCACATTTAGCATCACCCCTGGACTGACATGACACACTTAGCATCACCCCTAGGCTGATACAGCACATCTAGCATCACCCCTGGACTAATACAGCACACTTGGCAGCACCCCAAGAATTATGCGGAAGACTTGGCTTATCCCAGGAACTATACGGCACAGATGGTGGCACCCCTGACCTGATACAGCACACATGGCGGCACACATGGAATTATACTGCACAGATGGCAGAACCCCTGGACTGATACAGCACACATGGAATTATATGGCACAGATGGCAGAATCCCTGGACTGATACAGCACACATGGTGGTACACATGGAATTATACGGCACAGATGGCAGAACCACTGGACTGATACAGCACACATGGAATTATACAGCACACATGGAATTATACGGCACAGATGGCAGAACCCCTGGACTGATACAGCACACATGGAATTATACGGCACAGATGGCGGAATCCCTGGACTGATACAGCACACATGACGGTACACATGGAATTATACGGCACAGATGGCAGAACCACTGGACTGATACAGCACACATGGAATTATACAGCACACATGGAATTATACGGCACAGATGGCAGAACCCCTGGACTGATACAGCACACATGGCGGCACACATGGAATTATACGGCACAGATGGCGGAACCCCTGGACTGACACAGCACACATGGAATTATACGGCACACATGGAGGAACCCCTGGACTGACACAGCACACATGGAATTATACGGCACACATGATAACACTCCTGCAGTAAAAAAAGAAACTTTTTTATTCTTTTAATTAAAAAAATGGCAGCACTCTGGATTGATACAGCAGACTTAGCAGTACCCCATCAATAATACGGTACACTTGGCTCACCCCTGGACTTATACGACACACTTAACAGCCATTGCAGTAAAAAAAACGACTTTTCTCTTAATTGACAAAAGGGCAAGACCCCTGTATTGATACGGCAGACTTAGCAGCACCCCATGAATTATACAGCACACTTGGCTCACCCCTGGACTAATACGGCACACATGGCGGCAGACATGGAATTATACTGCAAACATAGTGTTGACATGGGGTTAGGTCGATAGGGTCATTAGGATGACACAAGTATTAGGTCGAAATGGCCATGGTCGACAGTCAAAAGGTTGACATGGGGTTTTTCACTTTTTTGAGCTGATGTGTGCCAACAGGTGGTATTTCATGCCCTACCATCCACTAGGGTGTAGTGGGAGAATAAAATAGTGTGACGAGAGTAGAGAGGCACCGTGCACGAAGCATGGCGAGCACAACGAGCCATGCGAGTCGACAATCGACAGCCCCCCTGTCGACCTTATATATAATGTGCGATAGTCATGAAAATATGCGAATTTGAGGAAATGTGCGATTTTGTGTTAAAAAAGAAAAGAATGCAGTGGGGTACAAGATCCTTGTTGAAGTACATATATTGAAGTAGAGCTCATGACCCAAATATGTTATAATTCCTATAGTTATCTCCGTAAGAGGTGCCTTGGGTTAATACCATCAATATTAGACTTGCAGCGGTACATGTTCCAAAAAACAATCCCATGATTTTATCACATGCTTAAGAGACTGCGGCTCCAGAAAAGACAGTAACAAAAGAGAAAATTACAGTACAACTAACCCTAATCCCTAAAATAATGTACAGTATAATAAGCAACATCCACCCCTGCACTGCTTTTATTGCTTGATTCATCGGGTGCCGGATAATTCACTGACAGTCGTGATTCCGACATTAGTATCTCGACTGTCAGGAGCACGACAGTCGGAATCCCGACTTACACAAGCTATTTTTCCTTGTGGGGGTCCCTGGCGAGCACAGCGAGCCCGCAAGGGGCTTTAATGCGCTCGAGCTCCTGACAATCGGGATTCTGATGCAGAAGAAACGACCATCAGAATCCCGACTGTTGGAGAGTTATACCAAACTCTTACCAAAATGGAAACATTTTTTACTTCCATATTTAACCCCACCTAAACTACTAGAGAGTACTTTGGCCCCCCCTCTCCCAACACTGACCACCTTGCACCACCCCCCAAACACTGGGTACCAAACCCAGTGTCGGGTCTCCTCATTTGATTCTCCTGAGGAGACCTTCTCCATACCGCTGCTGGGTCTTCTGCTCCTCGACTCACCTCCCTTTGGCGTCATCTGTGTCCCCACTCACTGCTGCCGCTGGGTGTCTTGCTTCCCTTATCTCCGCCACCGCCAGAACTCCTGCACAGGAAGAGATAGTGATTTACCTCTACACACCTGGATCATGTGACTGGTGTAGAAGTCAGCGGATTGGTGTTTGCAGGTCAGCTGACACCGAGTGTCATGGCGGTGCCCAAGCAGAAAAGTACCAGTGTGGGATGCCAGGCAGGCCTGAGGTAACAACATGGAATGGTATCGGGACATCCTCCCCTAATGGACTGTGATCAAACATGGCACCCACAGCGGGTCTGTGGTGCTATATACACCAGTGCACCGGTAAGTGGCGCGTGCATGTACCCCTATTCATGACAGTGTCTGAATAAAGAGTGCTCATGTACACCTGCTGGGTGACCTTGAAAACGAAAACTGTTGGGGGTCTTTGAGGACCAGGGTTGGGAACCACTGACTTAACCAATAGTATGTTTTTGATGATGTTTAATCAATTATATGTGTGTAGTATATCAAGGTTTGTTTCCATACAAGTTGTGTGATTGTGATTTAAGTACAGCCTCTTACTTGGTCTTGAAGTGAAGCAGAGACAACAATCTGTAACCAGATATGTCCAGCTCAATTCATGAGGATGGGTTTTTGGAATCCTTTGTTGACTGAACTTATCTCACGGAACCACATACTGGAGACAGCTAAGTCCATACTTTGTTTGCGATTTTTATTGAAGAAATAAGTATTAATTTAAAGTATACTGTTTGTCTAAATTTCTATAACTCCCACCCAAAGAACCTGGTTCCACCAGGAACAAAATTAAACTTCCTAGTTTCAAAATACACTTGTTATTACTATAAATGGGGAGACAAAAGCTAATTTATCTATATACTGTACTGTAGAAGATATTCTCCTTTCAGGACAAGTGAACTAAATTGTAAATGACAAGTTGCTATTAATACACCTTTCACATTAGCCTAATTTCCCAGGCTGGGTCCGGGAACAACCCGTGACTAGCGCTGGTTTCTAAGGTTCCCGGGCCAAAATCCCGCCAAAAATGGTCAGGATTTCAACCCTGCCATGTACAACATGGGGACCTGGCCAGTGTGAAAGGGGTAGGGGGTACTTACCCAGAATGCCGGTCCTCGGTGTGCTGTCAGGCCGGGGATCCACACAGGTGGGCTCAAATGACAGGACAGGTGGCGGATGAAGATGACTCAGCTCACCGGCGCCCTCACTGCTGCCGGAGAGCTGTGTCATCTGCACCTGCCATCTGACTTGTCACCTGCGCCCACTGCCTGTGTGGATCACCGGCCTGCATCGAGGACCAGCAACCCAGGGTGAGTCTTGTCCACCGCCTCTGCTGCCATCCCAGCTCCTGCCCACCTCCTGGCCTCCTCCCCACCTCCTTCCTGCCTCTTTCCCATACCAGAAAATGCAGGGACTTTTCTGGTGTGAAATGGGCCAACCCGGGAATACCTGGCATGATACCTGGGCAGAATTCCTGGCATTTTCTGGTGTGAAAGGGGTATTAGTGACAAGTTCAAACACAAAGACACAAATGGTTAATTCTGGGAGTCATACAAAATATGAGTGCTGGGGATTGTTAACTAATGTATAGGCCAGAGGTGGCCAAACCAATCCTTGAGCTCTACCCAGCTGGTGCACAGGTTTAGTCATTATTAACAGTCACATTTTCAAGCATGTGCTGCAATTATTCCTATCGGACACATTCTACAGATCCACAGCTGGCCTGGAAAACATTAACTGTTGGTTGATCTCGAGGACTGGTTTGGCCACCCTGGTATAGACCAAGATGGCTACATGGAGGCTTATGCGAATATCGCAACCTCACACATGGATATATAAGCAGCCTGATTCTATTAGACTTTCTGGTACTTGTGTATTAGCCGGGCTCCCGGTACGTAGTTAGCGTAGCGGTGCTGTCAGAATCAGCGTAGTGTTCCCGCGGCCAGTGTAGTTAGCGTAGTCAGTCAGAAGTAGCGTAGTGTTCCTGTGGCCAGCATAGTTAGCGTAGTCAGTCAGAAGTAGTATAGTGTTCCCGCGGCCAGCGTAGCATAATTCTACATTCGCCTATGCTTATGGGCGCAGGTTCGCTTCACCACTTTATCGTGGTGAAGCTCCCCTGCAATTTGCCCAAATGTATCAATATAGTGGCCTTCGTTATGGGAGTGCGTTATCCCCTGCTGCCAGGGATACGCTGCCTCTCATAATGTTTCCTGTGCTGCCGTCCGCCTAAGTTATCTGCGCATGCGCCGGATACTTTTTCTCGCAATACGTACCCGGCACATGCGCAGTTTTCCATGTTAGGTGCCACTTGATGGTCTCCGGCGGCTTCAAATTAAAACTGCACATGCACCGGGTAATGTTCCCAGGGGATGCTGTGTACCCGGCGCATGCGCAGTTTTAATTTGAAGCCGCCAGAGACCAACAAGCGGCACCTAACTTCTTACACAAGAGACCCACAGCGCCAGAACATTCTGGAGATGTGAACAGGAGCACAAAGAAGAAGCGCGCGGCCAGCGGCCACCTTCATAAATAAGGTATGAGCCTGAAGCTCATGCATAGACGTTCGCCCTCCACCCCTATACCGCCACACGCATTGCGGGTTTCATACATCAGGGGAAGCGCTATCCCCTGCTTTAGCGCTGGTGGAAAGCGCACATGCCCCACTTCACCACATGATAAATCTACCCCAGAATCACAAGTGGATCTTTTAAAATGTGTCAGTCAGTAATGAGTGCACCTGTGAGTTGAGCTGGAAAATGTAAACTGTTGACAGCTCTCAAGGACTGGAGTTGGCTACTACTGTCCTAGATGATTTCCTGTTCCCAGTTCCTGTCACTGCTGTGTCCTGTCCCCAGTTCCTGTCACTCCTGTGTCCTGATCCCAGTTCCTGTAACACCTGTGTCCGGTTTCCAGTTCCTGTAACTCCTGCGTCCTGTTCCCAGTTCTTTTAACTCCTGCGTCCTTTTCCCAGTTCCTGTCACTCCTGCGTCATGTTTCCAGTTCCTGTCACTCCTGCGTCCTGATCCCAGCTCCTGTCACTCCTGCGTCCTGATCCCAGTTCCTGTCACTCCTCTGTCCTGTTTCCAGTTCCTGTCACTCCTCTGTCCTGTTTCCAGTTCCTGTAACTCCTGTCCCCAGTTCCTGTAACTCCTGTGTCCTGTCCCCAGTTCCTTTCACTCCTGTGTCCTGTCCCCAGTTCCGGTCACTCCTGTGTCCTGATCCCAGTTCCTGTCATTCCTGTTTCCTGTTCCCAGTTCCTGTCACTCCTGTGTCCTGTTCCAGTTCCTGTCACTCCTGTGTCCTGTTTCTGGTTGGTTCATGTCACTCCATGCCTGTCCTTCTACATGAGTTTTCCAGTCCAGTCCGAACCCAATCTTATTATATACCTTGTGTCAAATTATCAGTTCCAGCTCCACTGTATTACAGCCCCTGCTGTTAAGAACCCAGACAGAGGGCTGTAACCTGAATTTCAAGCGTGGGAAAAACAATACCTCCTGTCAGTGGCCCTGGTGAAAACTTTCAGCATGATTAACTCTGTGCCTCTGTTCTGGGTATCAGAAAGTCTTATAGAATCAGGTTGCTTATATATCCATGCATGAGGTTGCGATATTCGCATAAGCCTTAAGCATAGCCATGTTGGTCTATATCAAGGTGGCCAAACCGGTCCTCAAGATTAGGGAAGCCAATCCCGGGGCATTTTTTCAATCCCGGGATTCGGGATTGAAAAATGCTCAATCCCGGGATTCCCGGGATCCCGGGATTGGCTTCCCTAAAAAAAAAAAAATGCCCCGCATGTTTACTCACAGTCACAGGGCGGCCAGGAGCCCGGTGGGTGGCTGGTCATGCTGACGTTGCCGGGAGCTAGGTGGGTGGGCGGGGTTATCGGGAGCCGGGCAGGATGGGTAAGCGAGTTCTCCAGGAGGTGGGTGGGCGGGGTTTCCGAGAGCCGTGCAGGATGCGGCCAGGACAATGTAGGTACTTAGGCTGTCTGTGCACCTGTGTGGCCTGCGCAGCGTGACCTAAGACCTCGTCACGCTGCGCAGGGTCGCAGTGCCGCGTACATGGGAAGCCGGGCAGTGTCTGAGCGATGCTCAGACGCTACCCGGCATTAGACTGCGCATGCGCAGTCTAGTCCCGAAATCCCGGGATTTGAAACGCCAATCCCGGGATTGAAATCCCGGTGTTTTGGGGGCCAAATCCCGGGATCCCGCCGATCCCGATCCCGGGATTGGCCACCCTACTCAAGATCAACCAACAGTTAATATTTTTCAGGCCAGCTGTGGATCTGTAGAATGTGTCCGACAGGAATAATTGCAGCACATGTTTGAAAATGTGACAGTTAATAATGACTATACCTACGCACCAGCTGGGTGGTCTGGGAAACGTGAAATGTTGGTAGATCTCAAGGGTTGGTTTGGCCAGCTTGGGCCTACAGTATACAGTAGTTAACAAACCCCAACACTCAGATTTTGTATAATCCTCAGACATAACAATTTGTGTCATTGAGTTTGAACTTTGAACCTTGATTATTTAGTTCACTTGTCCTGCAAGGAAAATATCTTCTATATACATGAATTTGCTTTTGTTTCCTCATCTGTAGTTAAAACAGGTATATTTTAAAATAAGGAAGTTTAATAATGTTCCTGGTGGAACCAGGTTATTTGGGTGCACAGAGTTATGAAAATTTAGACAAACACTGTACTTCAAATGAATACTTATTTATTCAATAAAAATCACACACAAAGTATAGACTTAGCTGTCTCCAGTATGTGGTTCCGAGAGATAAGTTCAGTCAACAATGGAGTCCAAGAACCCATCCTCATGAATTGAGCTTCAAATATCAGGTTACAGATTGTTGTCTGTGCTGCACTCCAAGACCAAGTAAGAGGCTGTACTTACATCACAATCACTCGACAGAGTTTGGGCACCGCCGTGACGCCCGGTGTCAGCTGACCTGCAAACACCAATCCGTTGACCTCTATACCAGTCACATGATCCAGGTGTATAGAGGTAACTCACTTCCTGGTCCTGGCCTAATTGCTGCAGTCAGCAGCAAATCATCTGTTCCCATGGGGGATATAAGCAAGGCTCCCAAAATCCCTCATCGTCTTGAACAATTGTGTGTTCCCTGTGACACTCCTTTGAAGCCCCTTGCAGGCTCGCTGTGCTTGCCATGGACCCCTACAAGGGAAAATAGTTTGTGTAAGTTGGGATTCCACCTGTCGTGCTCCTGACAGCCGAGATAATGATGTTGGAATCCCGACTGTCAGGGAGTCATCCGTCACCCGATGAATCAAGCAATAAAACCAGTGCAGGGGTATCACAATCACTCGACTTGTATGGATAAAAACCCACAGAGTTTGATACTACACACATATAATTGATTAAACATCATAAACCACATACTACTGGCTCAGTTGTTCCCAACCATGGTCCTCAAGTACCCCCAACAGTTCTCGTTTTCAAAGTCACCCAGCAGGTGTACAGGAGCGCTCTTTATTCAGACACTGTCATGAATTGCGGTACATGCACGCGCCACTTACCAGTGCACTGGTGTATATAGCACCACAGACCCGCTGTGGGTGCCACCTTTGGTCGCAGTCCATGGCAGGATGTCACAATGCCATTCCCTGTTTTTACCTCAGGCCTGCCTGGCATCACACGCTGGTCCTGTGCTGCTTGGGCACCGCCATGAAGCCCGGTGTCAGCTGACACCAATCCGTTGACCTCTATACCAGTCACATGATCCAGGTGTATAGAGGTAACTCACTTCCTGGTCCTGGCCTAATTGCTGCAGTCAGCAGCAAATCATCTGTTCCCATGGGGGATATAAGCAAGGCTCCCAAAATCCCTTATCGCCTTGAACAATTGTGTGTTCCCTGTGACACTCCTTTGAAGCACCTTGCAGGCTCGTTGTGCTTGCCATGGACCCCCACAAGGGAAAATAGCTTGTGCAAGTTGGGATTCCTGACGAGATAATAATGTTGGAATCCCAACTGTTGGGGAGTTATCCCTCACCCGATGAATCAAGCAATAAAACCAGTGCAGGGGTGGATGTTGCTTATTATACTGTACATTGGTTAGTTGTACTGTCATTTTCTCTTTTGTTTCTGTCTTTTCTGGAGCCGCATTCTCTTGAGCATGTGATCTAACATTGTCATGTGATTGTTTTTTGGAACATGTACCGCTGCAAGTCTAATATTGATGCTACAGTATTAACCCAAGGCACCTCCTACGGGGATAACTATAAGAATTATAAAATATTTGGGTCATGAACTCTACTTCAATATATGTACTTCAACAAAGATCTTAAGATGGTTATCTTTTAATGTTGTGAATATAATACTTACCATTTTAACTAGGGATGAGCGGGTTCAGATCCTAGAGATCCGAACCCCCCCAACTTACCCGATCAGAGGCGTTTGCGAGGCCGTCGTGTCCATCCAGCTGAAAATCTGAGTCGAAAACGAGGCCAAAACGCCATCAGCCTGCGTCGGATTCTCACGAGACCCAGAACTCTATATAAATCCCGGCTTCCGGCGCCATCTTTATTCTGTATGTGAAAGTCAGACAGCATGGATGTCTCCGTGCTGTCCGCAGAGGGGGCGCTATGAGGGCTGCAAGGGGGTGGGGTGGGGGGTTTGCACAAAGAGCAGAAGCAAAAAGAGTGGGAGCACAAAGAGCTGCAGGGGGGGCACAAAGATGCAGGTGGGCACAAATGGGGGAACTAATGGGCTGCCTACTGTAACTTGGACAGGGGGACGCTATGGGGGCTGCAGGGGGGGGGGGGGAGGCAAGGGGCTGTCTGAAATATAAACAGGTTTTTTTAGTTTCACTGCAGGGCTGCCCACTGCCCAATATCAATACAGCTATGCTGCCCAGTGTCCCTTATAATTCCAGGGGTGCCCACATGTGTCCCATATTAGTCCAGGGGTGCCCGCATGTGCGCCGCCTATTCCATGGGTGCCCACATATGTCCCGTATCAGTCCAGGCAGTGGCGTAAGTTTGTCTCAATCGCCCGGAGGAAAGATACATTTTGATGCCCCCTGTCCCATAGATAGATAGATAGAGCGAACAGTGAGGCAGCCCTTTTAATAATGTGGCTAGCTGGCTTTGGTGCAGAAACTGATCAGAGCTGTTCTGAGCAATTGTGCAGAACGGGGCTTTGCCTATTGTTTTTGTAGGCAAAACCCCACACGATCTAGGTAAGCCAGTGCAAGCTGGCTTTCCTTTCAGGCGATAGCGACACGCAGAACCACCTATCTAGGGTTACCACCCGTCCGGGATTACTCCAGACAGTCCGGTAATTAGACCGGGTGTCCGGAGTCCGGATGGTTGGCGTTCCCGGACTATACAATGTCCGGGAACTGGAGAACTCAGACCGGAGATCCTGCGCGGCGCTGCCGGAGACAGCCAGCTAGAGACCCGCAGCTCTGTGACTGTATGAGGAGGACGAGCGGGACTGCCTGCGGCTATTTCAAACATCGCGCCTGACCTGCTCGTGGTCAGCCAGCCAATCGGGTGCGGTGGCTCCTGATTGACAGTTGGACCGCAAGCAGGGCAAACACGGCTTTTTTAAATAGCGCCACGGCCTCCGGGCGCAGCAGCAGTCAGGTGGCCGGCTGAACCCAGCTGTGACACGGAGCTGATGGCGGGGTGAAGCTGAGGTTCTGCCGGGAGGCAGCAGGCAGCGGTTGCCAATGTATTATATGACAGAAGTTTTCTATCTTAGACCTTACCAGTTCTGTGGAAATGTACCTTTTTTGGCAGCAATATTGATTGCTGCTTACCTTAAAGCATTGTTCCATTGCCATGCTCTGGTGAAGGAACCAATGTATAACCTACAATAGTTTTTTCAAAATTGTAATCTCATCAGTAACTGAGCTCTGTAGGGCTGACAGGTAGGAGAATATGCATTAAGGGTGATTTTAAATAAAAAATCATATTTTTTATTTTGGAAGGGGAGGGGTAATTATGTGTACACTGTTTCTCTTTCTTCTTTCCAATTAGCGAACCTTATCTACCCTCTATTTTGAGTAGCCAGCAAAATGGGTTAGCCTACCTGGGTGCTCTTATTAATTAGTGCACATTGTATGTAGAGATCTATCGAATGGTACTTGATTAATTATGCCTAGAAGACTTAAAAAGCAGAGTAATTGTATGCCTGTGTGCATTATCATTTGATGTGTGTATATGAGACAGAGCCAGAGGTGGATATCCCACTACGCATGTGATGCATGTACCTAGTGGCGCAACGTGCTGGGGGGGATGCATCATGCATCACATCAGACTCAACTGCATGAAGCCTGGTTACTCATTCACGCTGCCCCTTAACGTGGGTCCTTCTGGGACCAACCTTGCAAGCTACCTGTATTGGATTCCTGGGTAACTGAAACCAGGTTATTTTTTAATGGCCCTTTCACACCAAAGTGTGACCTGGGATAACCTGGCAATAACCAGCACCGAAGAGTAAGTGTGAAAGGGGTATAACTGGCTGTCGTCTCGGTAGGGTGTAGCAAGGTTGACTCCGTGAAAGGAGATACCTCACAGCAAAGTGGTCAGGATATGAAGTCATTGTTTCATCATTATAGGCATTGTGCAGAAGGGGGGGGGGGGTACCACAATGACTTTATACAGCATGAATCTTATCATCAGGCAAGACGGGCCTCTTTTTTCACTGAAGGAGGTGGTAGCCACATGCAGGTGGCTCCTGGAGATTTGTCCACTCTACAGACAACCGAGTATATTACCCAGTTTTCAGGAGCCTCCAAGACATTTAGGCAAGTACAGTATGTGCCTACAGTCATTCTGGCAGTGGCTCTACAACACTCAGAATGCACTGCAAGCAGCTATTCAGTTGTACTGTATGTAAGATTTGCAGGATAGCTTTCGGCAGTTAATGACAGAGGGTGGTATTTGAAAGCCATAGTAACATTTAAGTGATGTAGAGAAGATCTACACTGTCTATCTAGACCAGGGGTGTCAAACTCAAATTCATCGGGGGCCGCATCAGCAGTTTGGTCACCCTCAAAGGGCCGGTTGTATCTGTAGGTCCCCCTGTATAATTATAATGCCATAACACCACAGGCTGCTCCCCCTGTATAATATAAAATGAATGCCATGACACCACAGGCTGCTCCCCCTGTATAATAATAATGCCATGACACCACAGACTGCTCCCCCTGTATAATATAATAAAAGTAATGCCATGACACATAAATGATTATACGTAGCCGTGGAGGCCGGCGGCCATGTTTCTGTAGCCGCATACATATGTGCCTACAGGAACATGGCCGCCGACAGTGGAGGAACAAGTAAGGCGGCGGTGGGGTGGGTGAGAGGAGGTGGCCTAGGCAGGAGCTGGGACACACTGCCCTGCGTGCTATCTCCTCGCGCGGGCAACATGACGAGGTCTGGCGGGCCGGATTTGGCCCGCGGGCCTTGTGTTTGACACCCGTGATCTAGACAATCAATAGATGGACACCATACGTTTGACACACATTATATATATGAAATATGATAAAAGGTCCACAGTGGTTAAGGTTGACAAGCACAAAAGCTTGATAAGGCCAGTCAACATGACAATGGTGGACACAAGAATTTCCGCCACTTCTTTTTGTAGTTTTCAGTGGACTTATCCGCCACAATTTCCTAAGTGTGATCCAAATCAGTTAATGAACAGGTAAATAGTTTTTAAATGCCTTTAGTGTGCCTCACCCTGCTAATGATACATACTACCATAACCCTAACTTTCATTTTTGAAGGGGTCAAGTGAGCACTGTATAATATGCAGAGACCTAAAATTAGGGAGGGAGGAGGGTCAGGGTGACAGACACTGGGATGGTGTGGAAAACTGGGAAGACGACAGGGTAGGGTTACCACCCGTCCAGGATTACTCCGGACAGTCCGGTAATTAGACTGTGTGTCCGGAGTCCGGATGGGTGGCATTCCCGGACTATACAATTTCCGGGAACTGGAGACCGGAGATCCTGCGCAGCGCTGCCGGGGACAGCCAGCTAGAGACCGGCAGTGCTGTGACTGTGTGAGGAGGACGAGCAGGACCGCCTGCGGCTATTTCAAATATCGCGCCTGCCCTGTTCGCGGTCAGCCAGCCAATCGGGTGCGGCCGCGGCGGCTCCTGATTGACAGCTGGACTGTGAGCAGGGCAAGCGTGATTTTTGAAATAGCGCCATGGCCTCCGGGCACAGCAGCAGTCAGGTGGCCGGCTGAGCCCAGCTGTGACACGGAGCTGATGGCGGGGTGAAGCTGAGGTTCCGCCGGGAGGCAGCAGGCAGCGGTTGCCATGTAGGGAGAGTACACTAGCTGCCAGCGGGATCCTGAGCTGCAGAGTCCGCACAGAGAAGGTAGGGAAGTCGCTCCTTAAGGGTGCAGGCACAGTCATCATAGGCTGAGGGGAGGCCTCCACAGAATGGCTCAAGTGAGAAGCAGCCACAGTCTGGGTATGGAGAGGCTTGCTGCTTCCCAGTGTGGCCCAGCTTCGGTCATTGCTATTACCAGTTATTTATCACTGGAACAATATGTCTATATACTTTTTATACTGTACTTTTATATTAACATCAAAAAAATATTAATGGGGAAACATATGAATGCCCAGTGTTCAGAATACACCCCTGCCCCACCTAAACCTTCCTTGCAGCAGCCTAACCCTACCCCCACACAGTCTGACTGTAACCTGCACCGCTAGTGCCTAAACCTACAGTAACTCCTTCCCTGCAAGTGCCTAGACTTAACCCCTGTAGGTTCAATGTCCCTGCGTCACCCCACCATCTCTGTCCCTGCTTCACCCCACCATCTCTGTGTCTGCGTCACCCCCCCCCCCCCCCCCCCCCGGAAAAATTCACAGTATACTGCACGTGAATTTTGAATTTTGGCTCAATCAATATAAAATAACAAATATTTTGGCTCAATCTGTGTGGCATAACATACATTTAGGCTCAGAGTGGCATAGTGTAAAATTTGGCTCAATCTGTGTGGCATAATTACAATTTTAGCTCAATCTGTGTGGCATAGAGTGGATTTTGGCTCAATCCTGTGGCATAATTTGAATTTTGGCTCAATCTGTGTGGTGTAATGTAAATTTTGGCTAGTCAGATCCCTTAGAAAAGGGTCTGAAATCACAACATGTGTATGCCCTTAAGACTACAGGAGGGAGGTTAAGGTTAGGGGAGAGTATAGGGTAAGGCTGCAGATGGGGGTGTTAGGAGAGAGAATAGGGTAATGCTGTGGGAAGAGAGGATAGGGTAAGGCTGCAGGATGGGGTTTTAGAAGAGAGAATAGGGTAAGGCTGTGGGAACAGAGAATAGGGTAAAGCTGTGGGAAGAGAGAATAGGGTAAGGCTGTGGGAAGAGAGAACAGGGTAAGGCTATGGGAGGGGAGGTTAGGGTGAGGCTGCAGGAGGGGAAGGTTTAGGGATAGGTTAGGCTAAGGCTGCAGAAGAATCTGTCTCTTGCTGTAACCCACTCCCTGCTCCTACCCTGCATTTTATAAGCTCCATCAATGTGTAATCTGACTGCGTGAGCCATAGGCAGGGGAAGTGATAGGGGAGGATCTCCTGGCTGTGGCTGGTGGTAGCTGCTCACAGTGTGGGGCTCCTGTTCCTGGGTGCTAGCTGCTGGAAGCTGTGTGTGTGTGTGTGTGACTGCTGCTGCTGATCATCATCCCCAAAGGTCAGAGGAGAACGTACTGGGCTCTCCTCCAATCAGAGCTCAGCACATGCTCATCTGACCCCATTGCAGTGCCTCCTGGGATTTTTTACCCAGTAGTGCACTGCAGAGTACTGTGTGCTGCCGCGACCCCCCCTTCCCCGCATCAGAGTTAATTGCCAGCAAACAGGTCCCTTCTGCTCCTCTTCTCCGGGAGTGCGTGCACAGCGGAGCCGGAAGCAGTGGAGGAGATGTGCCCCCTCTGGAGCAGACACCCGGCGGCAGATGACTCCATTGCCTCCGGCAGTTCCACCTATGAGTCCAGGGCTGCCCGCATGTGTGCCTTTTTAATTCAAGGCGTGCCCGCATGTGTCCCATATCAGTCCAGGGGTGCCCACATTTATGCCTTATAATTCCAGAGATGCCCGCATGTGCCATATAATTCAATGGGTGCCTGCATGTGTCCCGTATTAGTCCAGGGGTGCCTGTATGTGTCCCATATTAGTCCAGGGGTGCCTGCATGTGTGCCGTATAATTTCAGGGGTGCCCGTATGTGTGCCGTATAATTCCATGGGTGCCCCCATGTGTCCCCTATTAGTCAAGGGGTGCCTGTATGTGTGCCGTATAATTTCAGGTGTGCTCCCATGTGTCCCGTATTAGAGTAGGGGAGCTGCCCTATTTTGTAATGAAAAGAAAAAAAAGTTTTTTGTTTTTTCATTTTTACTGCAAGGGCTGTTAAGGCTGCTGTATCAGTGCAGGGTTGAGCCAAGTGTGCCATATAATTGATGGGGTGTTGCTAAGTCTGCTGTATAATTCCAGGTGTTCTGCTCATTTTTTAATAAAGAATAAAAGTTTCTCTTTTTTTACTGCAGGAGTGTCGCCATGTTGGCCATATAATTCCATGTCTGCCACCATGTGTGCCGTATCAGTCCAGGGGTGCCGCCATCTGTGCCGTATAATTCCATGTGTGTGTATCAGGTCAGGGGTGCGGGATGCATAATTCCTGGGGTAAGCAAAGTGTGTCCTATAATTCATGGGTTGCTGCCAAGGCTGCTGTATAATTAATAGGTTGATGCTAAGTGTGTCGTATCAGTCCAGGAGTGCCTGCATGTGTGCCGTATAATTCCAAGTGTTAGCCAGGTTTACCGTATAATTCATGGGGTGCTGCTAAGTGTGCCGCCACAGTCCAGGGGTGATGCTAAATGTGCCGTTTCAGTTTAGGCGTGAGCCAAGTGTGCTGTATACTTCATGGGGTGCTGCTAAGTCTGCTGTATCAATCCAGGGGTGCTGCCATTTTTTTATTACAAGAATAAAAAAAGATTTTTTTTCTTTATACTGCAGGAGTGTCACCATGGAGGTTATTCTGGTCGGTGCGTACTTTCCCGAATTCCTACGGTGCTGTCCGCACGCAACGCTGTGTGGTTGCGTGCGGAAATCGTCCGTAGAAACGCCCACGGGTCCTCCGCATTCGGACGGACTCACTCTTTAAGAACAGGGCGTGTGTACGGACGACATACAAACCTTGCGTGTGCGGTGGACACGCACAGATTCTGCACGGACTTACAGCGTAAGCACGGTCTTATCGCGTTAGAACGGACGGGAAGCTGTCCGTACGCACCGATGCGGAGTATTTACGCTCAATACAACACTTTTTTACTGAGTACACACAGCGATCACATGACCCACTTAGGCAATTAGGCAACCTCATTAAAAAGGGATTGTTATCTATTTGAATCAATTAAATCCTAATATATACTGAACACATTCCTAGTACATTCATTACACACATTAACCCTTACAGCATGTGACCCTAACATACATCTATATACACTATTTACATTTTGCTTATTTAAAGATTTTAAACAAGTTACATATATACTTTCCCATTTTAAATAAACACACAGACAACTTCGAACTGTAATTAACAATTTATTTACAATACATTTTTTTTTTTTTTACGGAAAAATAAATAACAATTAAAACTCCCCATCAACTAGCTGGTCTATTTCCAACAGCACCTGCCGCAAGTGGCCTCTTATCCGTAACATGGCCCCACGGAGACCCTCTTGTGCTTGGGCTGGCTCATCTGTGGACAAAATCAAAATTGAAAAATTAATAATGATATTCATGCATACATTTAACATAGTCATACCTAAATTTTAAACATGCACCGTGACAGGTGTGTGTGTATATATATATATATATATATATATATATATATATATATATATAATATATATATATATATATATATATAGACACATATATAACTATATATATGACACATACATCTATACATACATGCATACATACTACATGGAAAGCCTGTTTTTTCCCCTCTACCCTTTACTCTGTAGAACACCTCACAGTCATAGTGCTCCTTCTCAATCCAAACCCACCCATGACTAAGCTCTGAGAAGCATGTCACGCGCTGCACCAATCCCAATTCTGCAAACAAAGTTCAGTGTCTGTTATATGATGGAGCGTGGCAGGGGACTAAGTCAACTCTCAGGAATGCTCAGTACATTTCTGCAATCAAGCATGGCTTGCCTGCTGATGGCCTGCTCCAGAAATCATTGTCATAATGCCAGTTAGGTAAAGCTGCAGCACTAACCCACTCCCATGCACAAAATCATTACAAACACAAAATCAACAAACAATTATGGTGCCAAACATACATGCAGACTGCAGGGGGTGGTTAGCTACAGGAGGGCCCAGGGGCACTGACCACTTGTTACTCCAGTCTAAGCCACGCCTGTCCATACTCCATTTATGGCATACTGATTCTAGTTTGGTCAAATTAACCGCCTGTAAACTCTACTCACCTATATGAGGCTGCAGATTGTACGCTTGCAGCAGGGACATGTAACCCTTACATGAGCACGTCATCCCTTTCTTCCAGGATACAGATTAACTACACAGGTTCAGTGGCACTTAAAATCGACCTGAAAGCCATCCCCACAACCTGTGTCATTAATATGTGTCCTGGATGAAAGGGATGGTTTGGCCACCCTATCTAACCCCTAAGTGTGTATGTTGGTACCCAGTTTGTTTTATCACTTTATAGTATTGAAAAACACAATTGAATCACCAGTGCTACATAGCAAATAGTAGATGACAAAAGGATAAATTAATCCTTATGTATACATACCAATTTCCGGCCGCCTGGACGACCTCACAGGCCTCAACCTCCTCCTCTTCCTCATCCTCAGGGGCCTCCACTGGTGCCACCTCCTCCTCTGGTTGGACCTCCTCCTCTGGTGGCAGCGCCTCCACAGCCCACCCCTCCTCCTCCTCCACTTCCTCTGGCACCTCCTCCGCCATCCCTTCCTGAGGAAGCACCTCCTCTGCCCTTGGTTGGGCAAGCTCCTCCAGGCCCACCTCTGCCTCCTCCCGGGCCTGTCTTGCTCGATCACGTGCTGTGTTTGGGAAAAATAAAAAAAGTGACAATTAGTGGTCATTTGTATTAAGCCATATCAAGCTATAAATGCAAAGGTTATAAGTACAGATAATTGTACAGGCAAACAGCTCCTTGGTGGCCTTTACAAAACACAGCCTGTAACATGGCAGGTATGCTGTGACATTTGGCCCATTGCAAGCATCACAAACATTAATCCTCCCCAATAACATATTTTATGGTCATTACAGGGTTTCAAACAGGAAGTAGCACACATATACTGTATGCCATGTTTAACTCATGATCAGGCTGGTGACCTTATTGTCTTAAATAATGTCATGTAAGCAATCAGGTACAAATGGACATTTAATGTATAAACACTCACATCTAGCAATACTGCCCCTGATTTGCTGGAGCAAATCCGGCTGCCGACGCCTCAGGTCAGACCACCGCCGCGCCAGCTGAGCGATGGTCCACCGCACCTGTGTGCGGGCGAATATGCGCCGGCGGGCCACCGCATACGCATTCCGCTTCTGGCGGTTGGTGATGAATGGGCCCGCCCGCCCCAGCCTGGTCTCCATAACGGCGACCAGTGTCCTTAGCTCTGCAGGGGAAAAAGGGGCTGCTCTGCCATAGGCCGCCATCTTAGCAATGGCACAAATCAAGCGATCATGTCCTGTCATTGGTTGATCAGAGTGATATTTGGTATTAACTTTATTGTTCATTTTTACAGTAACAGCGTGTATGTGCCAGAACAGACGGCTAACCCATTGCATCGCAAACCCACACTTGCTGTACCTTTGCATAGTTTAGCAGACCATGCCATTACTTACTATCTCCTAAACAGACAGTGTAAAATAAGATGGGAACCCATTATATATAATCTATAACATTCACCAAACATGGGTATAAGCAACAGGTGAAATAGTCTGCATCACTAGCCACTTACACCTAACTCAACACGGTACTAAACAGCTATTTTATAATGAAAGCTATGCAGCAGAAACATAGCAAATAGTGCCAGACCTTTTACCAATATTAGGCCATGCTGCCATGTGTACACTTACCTTCTACAGGCCCATACTAGAGAGGTAGAATGAAAAGAAGCTAGCATCAAGGCTGAATTTGGGGAGCTTTCACATGTGATTTGGATGCTAGCACTGATTACTTGTGCCTAAGTGGTGGACTGGATTTACATATGGAATGGGTATTGTCATTTGTACTACATACCAAACAAGTGCACAATAAAGATGTACATTCACATATACATTTCATGTCTGACCTCAGTTTTATTTGGTCATTGGTGTACAAATCTGCATTTACCTACTAAATCAGACTTACTCAGTCTGCCATGTTTTTTTGAAATTTTTTGACGCAGCAAGGGGCGTGGCCTATGCGCTGCACGGTTGACGCTGCCGTACGGAACGCGGCCGTACGGAACGCAGGGTGTCGCTGATGTACGCCGATTACAGAAATAGTATATAAAGGTGTGTTTGGCAAATGCAATGTTGTTGCACACATGTCTGCATCTCTATCTGAGGAAGAGCAGGAGTTGCAGGACCTATTTGCTCAGATGGACTCCAGCACCACCTATGTCCCCATCAACCCTGAACAGCCATTGGGGGAAGAGCAGCCAGATGGGCCATCGACATCAGGCCAATCGGCAGCTGGCCCATCCTCAGCATCAGCAGAATCATTGGGAACACAGCAGGTGGCTTCCCAACAGAGTAGCCTGGCCAGCACTTCAAGTACAGAAACCGGTGGCCGTGGCCGTGGCAGTGGCGGTGCCAGTGGCAGTGGCGGTGCCAGTGGCCGTGGTGGTGCCAGTGGCAGTGGTGGTGCCAGTGGTCGTGGCCGTGGCCGCAATCGGGCAACAGAGGAACCAACCACCAGAAACATGGCATACGAACCGCAGGAGCTTGCCATCCTGGTGACCCGGGCACGGGATTTGATCGAGTGCCCACAGGAAAAGTTGACACACACAAGGAGATGGAAGATCTGGGAGGACATAACGGCGGAGATTAATACGGTGGCTCCACAAGTTCGTGAGGCGAAGCACGTTAAGAAGAGGCAAGTTCATGTGTGTTACATTTGAGCAGTACAAGTCCAGTAATGTTTACATTAGATATTAGATGGAGTTGGTCAATGGGCGGTGACGTTGCTTGAAGCCACAGACATGTTTGCCATGTCATTGAATTGATAGTTATTGTAGGCTGAGTGTGATTGTATCTTCTAAGGGTTGTTTTTCAAAATTAATATAATCTAAGTTTGGTGTCAGGAGGCACATGTTGTATTATGTTTCAGATTGCAATGGGTGCTACAGCAAACATGAGGAGTGACATGTATTAATATGTACACTTTGATTGCAGGTGGCACGCCTTCAAAACGAACCTCAAAAAGAAATTGACCCAGCGGTGGGAACACAGCTACACCTCTGGGGCTGGCCCCATGCCTTCAAAGCTGAAGCTCACCCCCCTGGAGGAGATGGCCGAGTGCTGCATTGCAGTGGAGGAGGTCAGGGGGGTGAGCACCATGGACATCGAGTCCCCAGCGGAAGTCATGGCTTCTTTGCTTGAAGGTAATTATTTGCCATGCCATAAGTAGATGTTTCGAATTTTGCATGGAATGTGTGGTAATTGGAATTTTCTCTTTCACCAGCATCCCCACCACTTGGTCAACAATCTTCTGAGGAGGTTGAGGAGTCTGTGCCACCTGGCCCCAGTAGCAGGCCCGTGCAGCAGCAGCCGCCAATGTCCGCGGCTGAATTGGCCACGTGAGGTCATGTGCTTGTCAATATTCAGCAGCAGAGAGAGTCGGCATCAGAGCGGGTGCGTAGGGCCGAGGAGGTGTTGCAGGGTTTGATCAGCAGCCTGCAGACTATCGCTGGGAGCCTGCAGGCTATTGCTGAGGCCCAGCAGGCCATGGCTGGCACCGAGCAGTCAATTGCTGCTAGCCTGCAGGTGCTGGCTGATCAAGCCCTGCGGCAAAATGAACTCCTCCTCCGCCATAATGATCTTATGGTGGAGCTAGTTGCCAGCAATAGGGTCCTAATGTCACCCGTTTCTGGTGCATTACCACCATCAGCACTCCCTGCTGCCAGAGGGGGAAGACCATCCACCCCCTCCCCAGCATGTACTCCACCTGACCCACCATCTGACCGTGGCCGTGGCCGTGGCCGAAGAGCTTCTGCACGTGGCAAGGAGCCTGCCAGGGGCAAACGTGCCCGCAAATGAACTTGTGTCCGCATTAATCTCCACCCTTATGTCTTCCCAAATCTTTCATTGAGCTGTGTGTGTCAGCATCCTGTGTCCAATTCCGTGCCGAGGGTCCCCACATTTGCCCTCGGTTCAAATGTCATGTTTGGTTCCCCTGTTGCCCTGTTTTGGCTAGCATTACTGTGTGCTGTACTTGAAGTGTTGGTGCTATACTTTTGTTGTGAAGCCACCTGATGTGATCCTAATGATTCTGGTGTGGCTATGTATGTCTATAATATATGTATTTATTATATATTATTTACTTTTATTCCTGCTATGCTACCTTTTATTTTGTGACGGTTTCTAATTTATTTTATAAGTTCATTTAATAAATGTTATTTTTGTCCCCCAAATGTGTGGTTTAATTGATACATGTAGAAGTGACATGTGTATTTGTATTATTAATATTAAGTTGTGTTCATTATTTGCAGTGTAAAAGTGTGTGAAAAATGCAGCATATATGTGTGTGTTTAGTAATGTTCCATCTAAGCTGCAATGGTTCCAATTGAAGCAGTGAGAAGCGTGTAATTAACAAGTAATGAGTAAAGTAGGTGATTGTATTGTGTTCAGCTGACATTGGTAGAGGTGCTTCCGTCTTGATTAGGCGTTCCGATTGCCTAGCGCATGACCGAGTGGTGTCCGCAAAGCAATACTTGCTTATGGACACCGCATATTTCTTGCCTTTTTGTTCGTGTGCATTCGGTGTGCTGTCCGAATGCACGCCCACCAAAATAAGTGCACTCCCCAGTGTCCGCCCATGTTTCCGCCCAGTTTAGCCCACTTTGAAACTACGCCCCTGTGTCATTCCGAATGACGCCCATAATACGCCCATATTTCCCGAGTGTTTGCGGTGCACATTTCTGTACGGTATTAGTGAGTACAAGTACGGAGACTATGCGTGGCACATGCACATAGCGTTCCCCACGCATGCGCAGACGGCTAAAAAACGCAATCCGAAAGTATACGGGAAAGTACGCACCAACCAGAATAAGGCCCCATGTGTGCCGTATAATTCCATGTGTGCCGCCAGGTGCTGTATCAGGTCAGGGGTGTCACCATCTGTGCCGCATAATTCCTGGGGTAAGCCAAGTCTGCCGTATAATTCCTGGGGTGCTGCCAAGTGTGCTGTATTAGCCCAGGGGTGATGTTAAGAATTTTGTATCAGCCCATGGGTGAGCCAAGTCTGCTGTATAATTCCTGGGGTGAGCCAAGTCTGCCGTATATTTTATGGGGTGCTGCCAAGTGTGCTGTATCAGTCCAGGGGTGATGCTTAGAGTGCCATATCAGTCCAGGGGTGAGCCAAGTCTGCCAAATAATTCCTGGGGTTAGCAGTCTGCCGTATAATTTATGGGGTGCTGTCAAGTGTGCTGTATTAGTCCAGGGGTGATGCTAAGTGTTCCATATCAGTCCAGGGGTGCTAATAGGTGTGCCGTATCAGTCCAGGGGTGATGCTAAGTGTTCCATATCAGTCCAGGGGTGTTGCTAAGTGTGCTGTATCAGTCCAGGGGTGATGCTAAGTGTGCTGTATCAGTCCAGGGGTGATGCTAAGTGTGCCGTATCAGTCCAGGGGTGATGCTAAGTGTGCCGTATCAGTCCAGTGTTTGTGCCACCCACTTGTGTCGCTTATTATTGTCATACAACTACCTCGGTGCAACCTTTTGGCCTAAAAACAATATTGTGAGGTGTTCAGAAGGGAAACGGTCATCTGTCAGACCACACTTAGGTCGACAGTCATTAGGTTGACCCTGCAAGGTCGACTGGCCCCAAGGTTGACAGGGTTAAAGGTCGACATGGGTCAATGTCGACATGACTTAAGGTCGAAATGGGCCAAGGTCGACATGGGTTTAGGTCGACAGTCATTATGTCGACATGAGTTTTTCACTGTTTTTTTGAGCCGGCATGTGCCGACAGGCGGTATTTCATGCCCTACCATCCACTAGGACCTGGTGGGAGAATAAAATAGTGCCCGAAGCACGAGAGGGGCTGCGGTTCAACTCCAACTGTGTCCATGTCGACTGTGTCGACATTCGGGTAAAAAACAGTGAAAAACTCGTGTCGACCTAATGACTGTCGACCTAAACCCATGTCGATCTTGGCCCATGTCGACCTTAAGTCATGTCGACCTTAACCCTGTCGACCTTGGGGCCAGTCGACCTTCCGGGATCGACCTAATGACTGTAGACCTAAGTCTGGTCTGACAGATGTACCGATTCCATTCAGAATAGCCTGGATATGAGTGAATGGAATCTTTTTTTATTCTTTTAATACAAAAATGGCAGCACCCCTGGATTGATACAGCGGACTTAGCAGCACCCAATGAATTATACAGCACACTTGGCTCACGCCTAAACTAATACGGCACACTTAGCATCACCCCTGGACTGATACGGCACACTTGGCAGCACCCCATGAATTATACGGTAGACTTGGCTAACACTTGGAATTATACGGCACACATGCAGGCACCTCTGGACTGATACGACACACTTAGCAGCAACCCATTAGTTATAAAGCAGCCTTGGCAGCAACCCATGAATTATAGGACACTCAATGCATTTAAAGTTCCCACATGGGCCAATTGGTTGTGATGTTAAAGGCTTTCATTAGTTAACATTTCCCCGCTGCCCTTTGAGGCCTGAGTATCAGGACAGTTGAGATGTGCGCTGTTCTGCCCCCTTATCCCTGAACACAATTTGAGACTCTTTTGCTTTAAGTTTTTGCAGCATGGCGGCCATCTTGGCCCATGACATCATTATGACATCACAAAGGCTCTGTGACACAGGGACTCCATCACCTGAGACTCTGCATTTGTCAGGAGAAGTGGCATATTTTCTGCTCTCTTGCTATATTGCTTATATTTGGATTTCGCTGAACTTTAGCGGTTACCTATACCTCAGGAGACATTATGGGCTGTCTGTGCAGCAAACTGTGCGTCCCTGAACCCAGGAAGAAGGTAAGTGCGCTGTTATATTTATGGGTTGAACATTGCACATACAGAGGATTATCCCAGGCCCCAATAGGGGGGAGCTTGCCCGATATTGGGTGTTTCTGGGCAGATTGGAAGGTGATTTGTCCAGTTTTATAGGCCTAAATATGGGGGATAGGCATCATTTTGACTGACTGGTAACTAGTAACATATAAATGTACCACCCCATATGTAGTATTAGAGGGCCTGAGATGTAATACTTACACCATTATGTACATCTCCTGTACCCTCCCTTGCACAATTCCCAGACAGCAGTGTCTTATAATGTGGGCTTGTTGTGTAGTAACACTCACATTTCACCATTAGCCTCACAGGCTCTCACATTATCAGCACTGAAGCGTCCATCTCCCCACCTTGCTGGGCTTTGTAGTTTGGCAGTACTTCTGCTGCTGTCGTACATGTAGGTTCTCCTGCCAGTAGCTGCCTCCTGCCCATTCTCCTCCTGCCTGACCCTAACTGCCACTAACTGCCCATGCTCCCTGACCTGTGCTCTGTAAACAATATGTGTAGAACAGTTATAGGGATGCCATCGACCATCGCTGATTCCAAATCATCCATGGTTTATGGCCGATATTTAATACTTTTGCCATTAATGGGGGAGAACCAGATGATTTCCCTCCATCGATGGCACAGCGAAACCGATGTTTTGCTTTTGGGGTTTTTCAAAGTGCCAGGACATGGAGCATAGCTCCGCCCTGACACCCATGAAGCCCCGCCCCTGTGTTTTGATTGGGCCACAGGCCAATCAGTTAAACACAATGGATGACCATAGATAGGTAAAAGTATCGATGGGCATCCATTGCATAGTTTAACACTATCGATGGCCATTTGCACTATTGCCATCAATGGCAACCATCGATGGCAATGCCAACAATGATCATCCCTAGAACAGTACTGGTAATAACGTTATCACTTATAGTTGCTATGATATTATTACTCGTGCATAAATACTTACTAACATGTCCCATTCCTGGGCTTCCCTCTGATACTATTACTCGTGCATACATACCTACCATCATGTCCCATTCCTGGGCTCCCCTCTGATATTATTACTCGTGCATACATACCTACCATCATGTCCCATTCCTGGGCTCCCCTCTGATATTATTACTCGTGCATACATACCTACCATCATGTCCCGTTCCTGGGCTCCCCTCTGATATTATTACTCGTGCATATATACCTACCAACATGTCCCATTCTTTGGCTCCCCTCTGATATTATTACTCGTGCGTACATACCTACCAACATGTCCCATTCCTGGGCTTCCCTCTGATATTATTACTCATGCATACATACCTACCATCATGTCCCATTCCTGGGCCTCACTCTGATATTATTACTCGTGCATACATACCTACCAACATGTCCCATTCCTGGGCTTCCCTCTGATATTATTACTCGTGCATACATACCTACCACCATGTCCCATTCCTGGGCCTCCCTCTGATATTATTACTCATGCATACATACCTACCACCATGTCCCATTCCTGGGCTTCCCTCTGATATTATGATTGCTGTCACCTGTGTTGAACTATAATTACTTGTTAAGAAAGGTGATGACAATCATAAATTAAGAGCAGGGAGACCATCGATTAATAGTCATCAATGGTTTATGGTTTATAGATGACGTAGAAATAGTGTTTTGCTATCAATTAGGTAAAACCTGATGGTTTCCCTTTATCAATGGAGCATATATCGATGGTGTGTGTGTGTGTGTACTGTATATATACTGTATATATATAGTGAAGATACAGCTGGCTCCACTGCCCTGGTCTGTTCTATTGATTCCATGGTAGGAAGTGCTTGCAGTGCGGAGAGTTCTGTAGTTACAGCTCATGATGTCTCTTCCTCTGCTCCTTACAGCCAAGCAAGTCTGCGAGGCTTACGAAGGGAGCGGCCAAGCACACCAACAGCGTGCAGCCCCCCACCGGCACTCAGCCTCCCATGCCTAATGTGTCTTGTGAACATCCCAATGATCCGGACATTACTCTGATCACAGAGGACGCGGCAGCAGTCGTGGCAGAGATCATGGAGTACTTGATCAGTGAAGGTAAGCGTCCCCCAGGTGCAGAGATGTAACTAGTATATATCTAATAGGCGGGGAGTTCTGTGATGGGCTGATAACTAGTATATATGTACAGTAATAGGCTGGGAGTTATGTGACAGGCTGGTAACTAGTATATATGTAATAGGCTGGGAGTTATGGGGGACATTTACCAAAATGGATTCGTAGAAAAAAGGTGTATTCGTAGGGAGAAATACACCTTTTTTTTACGAATTTGTATTTTCGGGATTTACAATCCCAAAAATACAACAATTCGTAGTCCTAAAGATGGAACATTCGTATTTGTAGTTACAAATACGAATGTCTACACCATCGATAGAATACGACAGAAATCACCATTCAAAGAATGGTGGTTTCTGATTTACTAAGCAGCCGTACTGATAATACGGCTGCTTAGTGGTGTAAAACACCCACGCAAATACGACAGGAAAATAGAACACCATTTTCATGTCGTATTTGCGTTTTAGCCTGCACGGATCAGTCAGATCCGTGCAGGCTTCAGTGTAAAAAAATAGAAAAATTAAATTAAAAAAAAAAAAAACGGCATGGGGTCCCCCCCACAGCCGAAACCAGCACCAGGCTGACAGAGGCTGGAGCCGGTAATTAAAAATCAGGGAACCCGACAAATAGGGGTTCCCTGATTTTTAACAACCAGCCCCAGGCTCCTGCTCTGGGGCTGGTTCCCAAAATACGGGGGACAAAATGAGTAGGGGTCCCCCGTATTTTAAGAACCAGCCCCAGGCAAAACCAGCCAGCAGGGTAATGCCACAGCCGGGGGGAGACTTTTTATGCAAGTCCCCCCGGCCAAAGCATTAACCCTACCGACCAGTCAGCCTGGCCAGGGGCCCTGGGGGAGTGGGGACCCCCCCAATAAAGGGGTCCCCCCCTCCAGGACTTACCTGACCAGGCTGAAGCCTGGTGCTGTCCTCGATGCCCCTGGGCGGTGGGCATCGAGCTGATAGAGGTGTAAAAAAAAGAACAAACTATTGTTTTTGACTGTGGCACTACAAGTGCCAGCAAGCCTCCCCAGCAAGCTGGGACTTGGAGAACCACAAGTCCCAGCCTGCTGGGCATTAAAGGGCCCGCTGGCACTTGTAGTGCCACAGTAAAAAAAATAGTGAAATAAAACACACTGACACCCACTTCGCCGTCTGGGCTCAGAATGAATTCTGGCCAATCAGGAGGCGCCTAGCCGCCTAGCGGCCAATCAGGAGAGGTCTCTCCTGATTGGCCGCTAGGCGGCTAGGCGCCTCCTGATTGGCCAGAATTCATTCTGAGCCCAGACGGCGAAGAGAGAGGATCTCTCCGGCTCTGAAAGCCGGGGAGCGTCGCGGAAGATGCCGGCAGCTGCTGACGACTTCCAGGATGTCGACAGATGAAGACAGAAGACCATCCATGGTGGACCTGGTGAGTAGGATTTCCTTCCACAGGTCCAACATGGATTATCCTCGGACAGGACGCCGACCCCGGAGCCGCCGACACAGGAGCCGCCAACACGGAGCCGCCGACCCCGGAGCCGCCGATACCAGAGCCAGCGACCTACCTACGGGATCAAGATAGGTAAGTATCAGTATGTTTGTTATGTGTGTATTAAACTTTTATTTTAAATGGGTGTCAGTGTGTTTTATTTCACTATTTTTTTTACTGTGGCACTACAAGTGCCAGCGGGCCCTTTAATGCCCAGCAGGCTGGGACTTGTGGTTCTCCAAGTCCCAGCTTGCTGGGGAGGCTTGCTGGCACTTGTAGTGCCACAGTCAAAAACAATAGTTTGTTCTTTTTTTTTACACCTCTATCAGCTTGATGCCCACCGCCCAGGGGCATCGAGGACAGCACCAGGCTTCAGCCTGGTCAGGTAAGTCCTGGAGGGGGGGGACCCCTTTATTGGGGGGTCCCCACTCCCCCAGGGCCCCTGGCCAGGCTGACTGGTCGGTAGGGTTAATGCTTTGGCCGGGGGGACTTGCATAAAAAGTCTCCCCCCGGCTGTGGCATTACCCTGCTGGCTGGTTTTGCCTGGGGCTGGTTCTTAAAATACGGGGGACCCCTACTCATTTTGTCCCCCGTATTTTGGGAACCAGCCCCAGAGCAGGAGCCTGGGGCTGGTTGTTAAAAATCAGGGAACCCCTATTTGTCGGGTTCCCTGATTTTTAATTACCGGCTCCAGGCTCTGTCAGCCTGGTGCTGGTTTCGGCTGTGGGGGGGACCCCACGCTGTTTTTTTTATTTATTTATTTATTTATTTAATTTTTTTTTACACCATGCAGCCTGCACGGATCTGACTGATCCGTGCAGACTGCTACAAATAATTCGTATTAGCGGCCGTATATACGGCCGCTAATACGAATTCCTACGACATCGGAGGGTTACAAAGCAGTCGTATATGACTGCTTTGTAAATCCCCCTCCGGAACACGACTTTGCATACGACTGAAACAGTCGTATGCAGTCGTAGGGAAAATACTAATACGAAAAACTAGGTTTTTCATATTAGTAAATTTCCCCCTATGTGACAGGCTGGTAACTAGTATATATGTAATAAGCGGGGAGTTATGTGACAGGCTGGTAACTAGTATATATGTAATAGGCTGGGAGTTCTGTGACAGGCTGGTAACTAGTATATATGTAATAAGCTGGGAGTTCTGTGATTGGCTGATAACTAGTATATATGTAATAAGCTGGGAGTTCTGTGACAGGCTGGTAACTAGTATATATGTAATAAGCTGGGAGTTCTGTGACAGGCTGGTAACTAGTATATATGTAATAGGCTGGGAGCTCTGTGACAGGCTGGTATAACTAGTATATATGTAATAAGCTGGGAGTTCTGTGACAGGCTGGTAACTAGTATATATGTAATAAGCTGGGAGTTCTGTGACAGGCTGGTAACTAGTATGTATGTAATAGGCTAGGAGTTCTGTGACAGGCTGGTAACTAATATATATGTAATAAGCTGGGAGTTCTGTGACAGGCTGGTAACTAGTATATATGTAATAAGCTGGGAGTTCTGTGACAGGCTGGTAACTAGTATATATGTAATAGGCTGGGAGCTCTGTGACAGACTGGTATAACTAGTATATATGTAATAAGCTGGGAGTTCTGTGACAGGCAGGTAACTAGTATATATGTAATAAGCTGGGAGTTCAGTGACAGGCAGGTAACTAGTATATATGTAATAGGCTGGCAGTTCTGTGACAGGCTGGTATAACTAGTATATATGTAGTAAGCTGGGAGTTCTGTGACAGGCCGGTTACTAGTATATATGTAATAAGCTGGGAGTTCTGTGACAGGCAGGTAACTAGTCACAGAACTAGTAATAGGCTGGGAGTTCTGTGACGGGCTGGTAACTAGTATATACAGTATGTAATACGCTGGGAGTTCTGTGACAGGCAGGTAACTAGTATGTATGTAATAGGCTGGGAGTTGTGTGACAGGCAGGTAACTAGTATATATGTAATAAGCTGGGAGTTCTGTGACAGGCAGGTAACTAGTATAAATGTAATAGGCTGGGAGTTCTGTGACAGGCAGGTAACTAGTATGTATGTAATAGGCTGGGAGTTTTGTGACAGGCTGGTAACTAGAATATATGTCATAAGCTGGGAGTTCTGTGACAGGCAGGTAACTAGTATGTATGTAATAGGCTGGGAGTTCTGTGACAGGCAGGTAACTAGAATATATTTCATAAGCTGGGAGTTCTGTGACAGGCAGGTAACTAGTATGTATGTAATAGGCTGGGAGTTCAGTGAGGGGACAGGAGCTTGTTATCTCACCAGCCTGATTTTGCTTTATACATTATATCTACAGAGGAGATTGCACCTCCGCACAGAACTCGCACCCTATTACATACAGCTCATAGACAGTATGGGGGTATATTTGCTACATAAAAGCTGATGTTGCTCATAGCAACCTACCAGATTGGGGGAAATTTACTAAAGGAAATTTGTAAAAAATAGGTGTATTTGTATCCAGAAATACACTTATTTTTGACATTTACTATCCCGAAAATACGGCAATTCGTATTCGTATGGATAGCACATCGATACGAATACGAATTGCTGTATTTTCGGGATAGTAAAAGTCAAAAATGAGTGTATTTGTGGATACAAATACATCTATTTTTTTACAAATTTCCTTTAGTAAATATCCCCCATTGTGTCTATCATTTTCTAGCCTGCAAGAGTGAGGTGCGTGAGGCGTCCCCAGTGTCCCACACGATGACGGATGACACAATGTCACGTGATGAGATCAGTGAGAGCAGCACCAGTGGCTGTTATTACTTGACGGACCGGTCATCATCCTCATTTGACACCAGCAGCACCAGCTCTGAATCCTCAGAATCCTCCTCAGATACCATCAGTGACTGCTCGCCCAGGTAGGTTGCCGGTACAATACGCATGTCCTCCCTGCTCTGGACACTGGGGTAGATTTTGGGTCTCTTGTCTTAAACACATGCTGTGATGTAGAAACGGTATATCCATACCTACCTGCAGCTGGGGCTGCTACACAAGTTCTACCACACAGAGCGCTGATGGGCTGGTATTCTACGTGTATGACATACATGTATATATCATTATACTAATGAGTGTAACAATATAAAAAGAGAAACGCTATAGGAGAAATGAAGTCATGTCAATTATGGGGCTTACACACACATAGCGATATTATCAGTGATCTGAGCTATGGTAGATCGCTCAGCACCAACCGTTGAGCACAAATCGCTCAGCACACAGCGCAGCACAGCACCGATGTTTGATGAGCGATCTGTCACTGCCCACATTCTCAAGAGGGAGAACACAGACGATGGCCAGATTTATACGGCGTGCAGTATCTGCATCTCCCGGCAATAGTGACGCATGGGGCCACACATCACTATCATTATGGGCCCTACACACATTTCTAGTGCTTCATTTCTAGACGATCTAGTCAGATCACTTAGAAGATAGGCCCAAATCTCTCAGTGTGTGGCCCCATTAGAGGGATCTCACATCACTGTACACTGGGCTTCCTGTATGTGGCCGTCCTTGTCATGTCACACCCACAGTATCAGTGCTCTTATTGGTCCAAAGAGGAATCACACAGATAAATGTAGTCAGTAAGGGCCACTGACCTGGTGCAGGTGCTAGATAGCAGCAGGCCAGGGAATAATGAGAGGACTTGTACATGGCAAACGTTTGTGTCTTTACAATAACAGTCACTGATCAATGTTTTTATTTATAGGAAGGACATCATCTACTACAAGCCTGTCTCTGTTGGCTTTCTCTGCCAGTACGAGGAGGACGGAATGCCCAGGGTGGATATATAAGCAAGACCTAAACCTGGATAGCAGACTCACAGAGTCATTAACATCTAATATTGCATGTCCCGTAACTTGGGATATAACTTGATTTAATGATATGCAGCTAACTGGAATCTTTGAAGTTTCTGCAACTTTTGTTGAATGTTAAAGCATGTCCTGTTGACAGCTCAACCCCATACCCTAGCCAGTCCTGTTGACGGCTCATCCCCATACCCTAGCCAGTCCCGTTGATGGCTCATCCCCATACCCTAGCCAGTCCCGTTGACGGCTCATCCCCCTACCTAAGCCTGTCCTGTTGACGGGTAACCCCCTACCCCCAATCTCTGTCTTCACAACTCCCTCTCTCCATATCCAGCAAGTCTGAAGCATCATTTTGCTTACACTTTCTGGGGAGTAATTTGGTTGCTGAGCGGCCTCTATATGAATCTGTTGTTTCAACAATAAAAAGTAACACAAGCCAATGAGTGTCTGATGTGTTATTTCTACCAGGATGGCAGAGGGTTAAATCTTCCTGACGTCCCCTTTCTTGGCTCCCTGTGAATGTGCAGCAGCAGCAGCAGCTCGTAGAAGGGGAGGGCCGGGCTTGTAATTTGAGTGCAGCAGGGTGAAAACTTCCGTGCTTAGAAGCAGGAAGAGAAATCCATCAAGCAGCAGCAGGCAGAGGACGCAGTGAGAACTGCCAGCCTGTGCGGACATCTTGGGAGGTACAGAGATAAGCTCTGTGTGGAAGGCTTCCGGCGCTGCTGCCTGTCATGCACACTGTGACAGGTAGTGCAGCTCAGACCAGAAGGACAGCAGAGATGAGAGCCTGGATGCAGAGCGTCTGCTCTCTCTGTCTCCTCCGTGGGACCTAGTTTCATTTTCTTACACCCGCGGCCGGCCCCTCAGCTACCACCCCTGCTGGTGAAGCTCAGATACTGTCACGTCATGACGCTGCGGCGTCATGACGTAAATCTGTAATTACTGCGCTGTGCTCAGTAAGCAGAAAACTGGCCCACAAGGCCATCGGCCCTTCTGGCATTTGCCAGACGTGCCAGATGGCCAGTCCGGCCCTGCCTGTGTCAAGTGTAACGACATATATGCTGTGTCCAGTGTGACGACATATATCCAGTGGCCAGTGTGACAACAATATATCCTGTGTCCAGTGTCACAAGTCACAACATATATCCTGTGTCCAGTGTGACATGTAATGTGTGCCGGCATATATCCTGTGTCCAGCGTGACATATATCCAGTGTCCAGTGTGACGACATATATCCAGTGTCCAGTGTGACGACATATATCCAGTGTCCAGTGTGACGACATATATCCAGTGTCCAGTGTGACGACATATATCCTGTGTCCAGTGTGACGACATATATCCTGTGTCCACTGTGACGACATATATCCAGGTTCCAGTGTGACGACATATATCCTGTGTCCAGTGTGACGACATATATCCTGTGTCCAGTGTGACGACATATATCCAGTGGCCAGTGTGACATCTAACCATTGTGTGACGGCATATATCCAGTGTCCAGCGTGACATATATCCATTGTCGAGTGTACAGGAGCTGTGTCCATGGGCGGTGTCCAGAGGCTGTGTCCAGTGTGACGGCTGTGTCCATTGTCCAGGGGCTGTGTCCAGTGTGACGGCTGTGTCCAGTGTACAGGAGCTGTGTCCAGAGGCTGTGTCCATTGTCCTGGGGCTGTGTCCAGGGTGACAGGCTGTGTCCAGTGTCCAGGGGCAGTGTCCAGGGGCTGTGTCCAGGGGCTGTGTCCAGTGTCCAAGGGGCTGTGTCCAGTGTGGCAGGCTGTGTCCAGTGTAAAGTAAGAAAAATAAATAAAAGTAATAAATAAAATAAAAACACATTTTTGGAGGATGATGGAGCAGGAAATAGTGGAAGTGCTAAAGCTGCTACCACTAGTCATGACAAGGCGATACCTCTTTGTATTTGCTGTTTGGAGCATTTCTCTTTTTTTGGGATAGTTTATTAAACTGCCACCCTGTCTGCCCCTGCAGTGCCGCTCTGCCAGGTTGGAAGTGTAAGGTCCACATGTATGTGATGCCGACTGCTGTCGCTTAGCTTAGTCATCTAGCTACCTTGGTATACCCTTTTGGCCCAACTACAGTAAATGAAAACAATTGGGATGGAAGTGTAAGGTCCACATGTATGTGATGCCGACTGCTGTCGCTTAGCTTAGTCATCTAGCTACCTCGGTATACCCTTTTGGCCTAACTACAGTAAATGAAAACAATTTTGTAAGCTGTGAAGTGATCAAAATTGACTAGAAATGAGTGGAAACTAATGTTATTGAGGTTAATAATACTTTAGGGGCAAAAACAGGCCCAAATTCTGTTATTTTAGCCATTTTTAGCATTTTTTCATAAAAATCCAGATCCAAAACCAAAACCCACAAGGGTGGTTTTGCCAAAACCAATCTAGATCCAAAACACGAAGGGAGATCCAGATCCAAAACCAAAACCCGAAAAAGTGGCCGCCGCACATCTCTAATATTGATATCCGTATTGTTATTGCGGAGCCTGCAGTTAATCACATTATGCATGTGCACATTTGTTTTAGCTCTTAAGAAGTAATATTACTGTGCATTTTAATAATGTTTAGCAGGTAAGCATTAGGGGTGTGCACCGGGCACTTTTTTCGTGTTTTGTGAAACGCATTTTGGGTCTGTATTTCGGGCAGTGTTTTTGAATCTGGATCTGTTCCAAAACACCATCATTTTTGTGATTTGTGTTTTGGATCTGTATTTTGTTTGCCAAAAAACATAAAAATCACTAAAATCACAGATGTATTTTCTTTTTTTGCTCCTACGCTATTATTAACCTTAATATCATTAATTTAATTAATAAACACTCATTTCCAGTCTATTCTGAACATCTAAAACCTCACAATATTGTTTTTAGGGCAAAAGGTTGCATTGACGTAGCTGGATAACTATGCTAAGCCACACAAGTGGGCGGCACAAAAAATGAACTGATATAGCACACTTAGCGTCACCCCTGGACTGATATGGCACACTTAGCGTCACCCCTGGACTGACACGACAGACTTAGCATCATCACTATTCTCATAAGGTACAGGTAGCATCACCCCTTGATTGATACGGCACATTTAGCATCACCCCTGGACTGACATGACACACTTAGCATCACCCCTAGGCTGATACGGCACATCTAGCATCACCCCTGGACTGATACGGCACATTTAGCATCACCCCTGGACTGACATGACACATTTAGCATCACCCTAGGCTGATACAGCACATCTAGCATCACCCCTGTACTAATACAGCACACTTGGCAGCACCCCAAGAATTATTTGGAAGACTTGGCTTATCCCTGGAATTATACGGCACAGATGGTGGCACCCCTGACCTGATACAGCACACATGGCGGCACACATGGAATTATACTGCACAGATGGCAGAACCCCTGGCCTGATACAGCACACATGGAATTTTACGCCACAGATGGCAGAATCCCTGGACTGATACAGCACACATGGTGGTACACATGGAATTATACGGCACAGATGGCAGAACCACTGGACTGATACAGCACACATGGAATTATACAGCACACATGGAATTATACGGCACAGATGGCAGAACCCCTGGACTGATACAGCACACATGGCGGCACACATGGAATTATACGGCACAGATGGCGGAACCCCTGGACTGACACAGCACACATGGAATTATACGGCACACATGGAGGAACCCCTGGACTGACACAGCACACATGGAATTATACGGCACACATAATAACACTCCTGCAGTAAAAAGATAAACTTTTTTATTCTTTTAATTAAAAAAAATGGCAGCACTCTGGATTGATACAGCAGACTTAGCAGTACCCCATCAATAATACGGTACACTTGGCTCACCCCTGGACTTATACGACACACTTAACAGCCATTGCAGTAAAAAAAACGACTTTTATCTTAATTGACAAAAGGGCAAGACCCCTGTATTGATACGGCAGACTTAGCAGCACCCCATGTATTATACAGCACACTTGGCTCACCCCTGGACTAATACGGCACACATGGCGGCAGACATGGAATTATACTGCAAACATAGTGTTGACATGGGGTTAGGTCGATAGGGTCATTAGGATGACACAATCTTCGGTCGAAATGGCCATGGTCGACAGTCAAATGGTTGACATGGGGTTTTTCACTTTTTTGAGCTGATGTGTGCCAACAGGTGGTATTTCATGCCCTACCATCCACTAGGGTGTAGTGGGAGAATAAAATAGTGTGACGAGAGTAGAGAGGCACCGTGCACGAAGCATGGCGAGCACAACGAGCCATGCGAGTCGACCATCGACAGCCCCCCTGTCGACCTTATATATAATGTGCGATAGTCATGAAAATATGCGAATTTGAGGAAATGTGCGATTTTGTGTTAAAAAAGAATGCAGTGGGGTACCCCCTCCTGAGCATAAACAGCCCTAGGCTCATTAACATAGAAACATAGAAACATAGAATTTGACGGCAGATAAGAACCACTTGGCCCATCTAGTCTGCCCCTTTTTTTAAACATGTTACCTCAAACCATATTTGATCCTTATTTTTTTGTAAGGATATCAATATGCTTATCCCAAGCATGTTTAAATTGTACTACTGTATTTGCGTCTACCACCTCTGTTGGGAGGCTATTCCACTTATCTACTACTCTTTCTGTGAAAAAATTCTTCCTCGCATTTCCCCTGAATCTTCCTCCCTCTAGTTTCAGTGCATGTCCTCGTGTTCTGTTGCTCCTCTTCATGTGAAGAATGTCTCCCACCTGTACCTTGTTAAAGCCCTTGATATATTTGAAAGTTTCTATCATGTCCCCCCTTTCCTTTCTCTGCTCTAAAGTATACATATTAAGATCTTTTAGTCTTTCCTGGTACGTTTTGTGATGTAGGCCATGCACCATTTTAGTTGCTCTTCTTTGTACAGTCTCTAATGTATTTATATCCTTCTGGAGATATGGCCTCCAGAACTGAACACAATACTCTAGGGCCCCTATTCTGAACTGAGCGGTACGGCCCGCGTGCGGCCGTACCGCCGATGTTTTCACTCTGCACATGCGCAGAGGTCAATCTGCGCATGTGCAGGCGAAATCGCCGCACATAAAGTTTCTACGCCGCAAAGGGGGCGTATAGGGGCGTGAGGGGCTTCATACCCTCATTTCCCTATGCATACGCCCCGCGTTTCATGGGCGTTCCCATGCAAACGCGGGGCGTATGCATGGTAATGAGGCTATGACGCCAGTGATGGGGGCGGAAAGCTGACATCGCCGGATGTCAGTTCTCCGCCCCCATACAAGCTTTCACACGGACGATTGTCCGTGTGGTCTCAGCTTGCGGGAGCTGGTGGGGCGTGCGGCCCTGCCTTCGATGGTCGCAGACCATCGAATGCAGGGGGCAGCTCCCACCATGGTGGAGGCGTACGCCCCACCATTTTCATGCGGATCGCCAGCCGTCCGTGTACGGACGGCCGTGGCGATCCGTATTGTGGGCGGGGATTGGTTTGTGCGGCCGGAGCACCGTATGCGGCTCCGGCCGCACAGATCTGAATAAGGGCCTAGGTGAGGTCGTACCAATGACCTATACAGTGGCCTTATTACTTCTTTCTTTCTACTGCTGATACCTCTCCCTATGCAACCAAGCATCTGACTTGCCTTCTTCATTGCTTTGTTACATTGCCTACCTGCTTTTAAGTCCTCTGAAATAGTGACACCTAGATCCCTCTCTTCCTCAGTAGTTTCCATTATAGTGCCATTTATACTATATTGAGTCTTTGGATTTCTGAGACCCAAGTGCATGATTTTGCAATTTTTGGCATTAAACTGTAGTTGCCATTCTCTTGACCATTTCTCTAATCTGCCTAGATCCTCAATCATTTGTTTTACCCCTCCTGGTGTGTCTACCCTGTTGCATACCTTTGTGTCATCTGCAAAAAGGGACATTTTACCCTCAATTCCATTTGCAATATCACCAATAAAGATATTAAAAAGCACCGGTCCAAGTACAGATCCCTGGGGTACTCCACTTGTAACCTTTCCCTCCTTTGACTGTACTCCGTTTACTACAACTCTCTGTTTTCTGTTCTGCAACCACGCTCTTATCCATTCAACTATCTTAGAATCCAATCCCAAGCTTTCAAGTTTATTTAACAGTCTGCGATGTGGGACAGTGTCAAAAGCTTTACTAAAGTCTAGATAAGCTACATCTACAGCCCCACCTTGATCTATTACTTTAGTCACCCAGTCAAAAAAGTCAATAAGATTTGTTTGACATGATCTTCCCCCAGTAAACCCATGCTGTTTTGGATCCTGTAAATTGCTGTTTTTGAGATATTCTACAACTCTTTGTTTTAAGAGTGTTTCCATCAATTTCCCTACTACTGATGTAAGGCTCACTGGTCGATAGTTGCTTACCTCTTCCTTGCTTCCACTTTTGTGCAGTGGGACTACATTCGCTGTTTTCCAGTCCTCTGGGATTACTCCAGTAGCTAGTGACTGGTTGAATAATTCTGTTATTGGTTTTACCAGCTCCCCTTTAAGCTCTTTTAGTATCCTTGGATGTATCCCATCTGGCCCCATTGATTTATCCACTTTCAGTTTTGAGAGTTCTGTGAGGACTTTCTCCTCTGTAAATGTACTTGTCTCTCCCTCAGTTTTCTGACTATACTTGCAACTTAACTGTGGCCCCTTCCCCTCTCTTTCAGCAGTGAATACTGAGCAGAAATAATTATTAATATTATCTGCTATTACATTGTCCCCCTCAAGAACACTTCCACTCTCTGTCTTCAGTCTAATTATTCCACTTTTTGTTTTTCTCCTTTCCCCTTATATACCTAAAAAAAGTTTTCCCCCCTTCACCCACTGATTGGGCCATTTTCTCTTCAGCCTGTGCTTTTGCACATCTGATTACCTTCTTAGCCTCCTTCTGTCTAACAAGATACACCTCTTTGTCCTCATTCTTCTGCGTCTGCTTAAATTTCTTAAAGGCCAACTTTTTTGCTTTCACAATACTTGCTACAATGGCTTTCTTTTTCTTGTGTTTTTCCTAACTCTTTTGACACAAAGTTCTGTTGCTTTTAGAATTGCACTTTTTAATTTTTCCCACTTATCCTGCACTCCTTCCAAGTTCTTCCACTCTGCCAAAGAATCCCTTACAGAGTTTCCCATCTCTACAAAATCAGCCTTCCTAAAATCTAACACCTTTGTTTTTCATCATTGATCATTGATTCATTGGTTCCAAAATTACAGGGGACAAAATAACTGGGGGTCCCCGGTATTTTGGAACCAGCACCGGGCCCCCACAGCAGGGGGACACTTTTTTACATAAGGTCCCCAAGCCGTATCTTGCTCACTGTAGCCGGTCAGCCTTGGACGTTGTACCTAATGGAGTGAGGACCCCCCAATAAAGGGGTCCCCCCCAGGTTTTATCCATCCAGGGCTAAAGCCCGGGGCTGTCACCAGCGTCCGTGGGCTATGGACGCCGGCCTGATAGGGTTAAAACATTGCTTATACAGGTGAACTACAAGTCCCAGCAGGCCTCCCCCGCATGTCCCAGCATGCGGGGCATTAATGGGTCGCTGGGACTTGTAGTCCACCTGTAAAAAGAATGTTTAACAAAAACACACACAGAGAAAAGTACAAGTTTATTACACACACACATTAATTTTACACCAATATCCTTACAGCTCCAGGGTCCAGCGCTGACTCCATCCTCCACTGCAGGCTCACATCACACTGGCAGCGGGGTGAGCAGGCTAGTTCCGTCCCTGCTAACAACTTCTATAGCACTGTCACAGCGCTATAGAAATGTTGGCATGGAGACGCTTTCAGCTAATCAGGGCTGAGCTATGCACTTGATACACAAGACATCCGTGCTGTCTGACTTTAACATACATAATAAAGATGGTGCCGGATGCCGGGATTTATATAGAGTTCCGGGTCTCGTGAGAATCCGAAGCACGCTGATGACGTTTTGACCTCATTTTCGACTACGTTTTTCGGCGGGATGGAAGCGACGGCATTGCAAACGCCTCACATTGGGTAAATTCGGGGGGGGGGGGGGGTTGGATCTCTAGGATCTGAACCCGCTCATCCCTAGTTAAAATTGTAAGTATTATATTTACAACATTAAAAGATAACCATCTTAAGATCCTTGTTGAAGTACATATATTGAAGTAAAGCTCATAAACCAAATATGTTATAATTCTTATAGTTATCTCCGTAAGAGGTGCCTTGGGTTAATACCATCAATATTAGACTTGCAGCGGTACTTGTTCCAAAAAACAATCACATGATTTTATCACATGCTTAAGAGACTGCGGCTCCAGAAAAGACAGTAACAAAAGAGAAAATGACAGTACAACTAACCCTAATCCCTAAAATAATGTACAGTATAATAAGCAACATCCCCCCCTGCACTGCTTTTATTGCTTGATTCATCGGGTGCCGGATAACTCACCGACAGTCGAGATTCCGACATTAGTATCTCGACTGTCAGGAGCACGACAGTCGGAATCCCGACTTACACAAGCTATTTTTCCTTGTGGGGGTCCCTGGCGAGCACAGCAAGGGGCTTTAAAACGCTCGAGCTCCTGACAATCGGGATTCTGAAGCAGAAGAAACGACCATCAGAATCCCGACTGTTGGAGAGTTATATCAAACTCTTACCAAAATGGAAACATTTTTTACTTCCATATTTAACCTCACCTAAACTACTAGAGAGTACCTTGGCCCCCCCTCCCCCAACACTGACCACCTTGCACCACCCCCAAACACTGGGTACCCAACCCAGTGTCGGGTCTCCTCATTTGATTCTCCTGAGGAGACCTTCTCCCTACCGCTGCCGGGTCTTCTGCTCCTCGACTCACCTCCCTTTGGCGTCATCTGTGTCCCCACTCACTGCTGCCGCTGGGTGTCTTGCTTCCCTTATCTCCGCCACCGCCAGAACTCCTGCACAGGAACAGATAGTGATTTACCTCTACACACCTGGATCATGTGACTGGTGTAAAAGTCAGCGGATTGGTGTTTGCAGGTCAGCTGACACCGAGTGTCATGGCAGTGCCCAAGCAGTACAGTACCAGCGTGGGATGCCAGGCAGGCCTGAGGTAACAACATGGAATGGTATCGGGACATCCTCCCCTAATGGACTGTGATCAAACATGGCACCCACAGCGGGTCTCTGGTGCTATATACACCAGTGCACCGGTAAGTGGCGCGTGCATGTACCCCTATTCATGACAGTGTCTGAATAAAGAGTGCTCATGTACACCTGCTGGGTGACCTTGAAAACGAAAACTGTTGGGGGTCTTTGAGGACCAGGGTTGGGAACCAATGACTTAACCAATAGTATGTTTTTGATGATGTTTAATCAATTATATGTGTGTAGTATATCAAGGTTTGTTTCCATACAAGTTGTGTGATTGTGATTTAAGTACAGCCTCTTACTTGGTCTTGAAGTGAAGCAGAGACAACAATCTGTAACCAGATATGTCCAGCTCAATTCATGAGGATGGGTTTTTGGAATCTTTTGTTGACTGAACTTATCTCACGGAACCACATACTGGAGACAGAAGTCCATACTTTGTTTGCGATTTTTATTGAAGAAATAAGTATTAATTTAAAGTACAGTGTTTGTCTAAATTTCTATAACTCCCACGCAAAGAACCTGGTTCCACCAGAAACAAAATTAAACTTCCTAGTTTCAAAATACACTTGTTATTACTATAAATGGGGAGACAAAAGCTAATTTATCTATATACTGTAGAAGATATTCTCCTTGCAGGACAAGTGAACTAAATTGTAAATGACAAGTTGCTATTAATACACCTTTCACATTAGCCTAATTTCCCAGGCTGGGTCCGGGAACAACCCGTGACTAGCGCTGGTTTGTAAGGTTCCTGGGCCAAAATCCCGCCAAAAATGGTCAGGATTTCAACCCTGCCATGTACAACATGGGGACATGGCCAGTGTGAAAGGGGTAGGGGGTACTTACCCAGAACGGCGGTCCTCGGTGTGCTGTCAGGCCGGGGATCCACACAGGTGGGCTCAAATGACAGGACAGGTGGCGGATGAAGATGACTCAGCTCACCGGCGCCCTCACTGCCGCCGGAGAGCTGTGTCATCTGCACCTGCCATCTGACTTGTCACCTGCGCCCACTGCCTGTGTGGATCACCGGCCTGCATCGAGGACCAGCAACCCAGGGTTAATCTTGTCCACCGCCTCTGCTGCCATCCCAGCTTCTGCCCACCTCCTGGCCTCCTCCCCACCTCCTTCCTGCCTCTTTCCCATACCAAAAAATACAGGGACTTTTCTGGTGTGAAATGGGCCAACCCGGGAATACCTGGAATGATACCTGGGCAGAATTCCTGGCATTTTCTGGTGTGAAAGGGGTATTAGTGACAAGTTCAAACACAAAGACACAAATGGTTAATTCTGGGAGTCATACAAAATATGAGTGCTGGGGATTGTTAACTAATGTATAGGCCAGAGGTGGCAGAACCAATCCTTGAGCTCTACCCAGCTGGTGCACTGGTTTAGTCATTATTAACAGTCACATTTTCAAGCATGTGCTGCAATTATTACTATCGGACACATTCTACAGATCCACAGCTGGCCTGGAAAACATTAACTGTTGGTTGATCTCGAGGACCGGTTTGGCCACCCTGGTATAGACCAAGATGGCTACATGGAGGCTTATGCGAATATCGCAACCTCACGCATGGATATATAAGCAGCCTGATTCTATTAGACTTTCTGGTACTTGTGTATTAGCCGGGCTCCCGGTACGTAGTTAGCGTAGCGGTGCTGTCAGAATCAGCGTAGTGTTCCCGCGGCCATTGTAGTTAGCGTAGTCAGTCAGAAGTAGCGTAGTGTTCCTGTGGCCAGCGTAGTTAGCGTAGTCAGTCAGAAGTAGTATAGTGTTCCCGCGGCCAGCGTAGCATAATTCTAGATTCGCCTATGCTTATGGGCGCAGGTTTGTCGTGGTGAAGCTCCCCTGCAATTCGCCCAAATGTATCAATATAGTGGCCTTCGTTATGGGAGTGCGTTATCCCCTGCTGCCGGGGATACACTGCCTCTCATAATGTTTCCTGTGCTGCCGTCCGCCTAAGTTATCTGCGCATGCGCCGGATACTTTTTCTCGCAATACGTACCCGGCGCATGCGCAGTTTTCCATGTTAGGTGCCACTTGATGGTCTCCGGCGGCTTCAAATTAAAACTGCACATGCACCGGGTAATGTTCCCAGGGGATGCTGTGTACCCGGCGCATGCGCAGTTTTAATTTGAAGCCGCCGGAGACCAACAAGCGGCACCTAACTTCTTACACAAGAGACCCACAGCGCCAGAAAATTCTGGAGATGTGAACAGGAGCACAAAGAAGAAGCGCGCGGCCAGCGGCCACCTTCATAAATAAGGTATGAGCCTGAAGCTCATGCATAGACGTTCGCCCTCCACCCCCATACCGCCACACGATAATCACCCGCATTGCGGGTTTCATACATCAGGGGAAGCGCTATCCCCTGCTTTAGCGCTGGTGGAAAGCGCACATGCCCCACTTCACCACATGATAAATCTACCCCAGAATCACAAGTGGATCTTTTAAAATGTGTCAGTCAGTAATGAGTGCACCTGTGAGTTGAGCTGGAAAATGTAAACTGTTGACAGCTCTCAAGGACTGGAGTTGGCTACTACTGTCCTAGATGATTTCCTGTTCCCAGTTCCTGTCACTCCTGTGTCCTGTCCCCAGTTCCTGTCACTCCTGTGTCCTGATCCCAGTTCCTGTAACACCTGTGTCCGGTTTCCAGTTCCTGTAACTCCTGCGTCCTGTTCCCAGTTCCTGTAACTCCTGCGTCCTTTTCCCAGTTCCTGTCACTCCTGCGTCCTGTTTCCAGTTCCTGTCACTCCTGCGTCCTGATCCCAGTTCCTGTCACTCCTGCGTCCTGATCCCAGTTCCTGTCACTCCTCTGTCCTGTTTCCAGTTCCTGTCACTCCTCTGTCCTGTTTCCAGTTCCTGTAACTCCTGTCCCCAGTTCCTGTAACTCCTGTGTCCTGTCCCCAGTTCCTTTCACTCCTGTGTCCTGTCCCCAGTTCCGGTCACTCCTGTGTCCTGATCCCAGTTCCTGTCATTCCTGTTTCCTGTTCCCAGTTCCTGTCACTCCTGTGTCCTGTTCCAGTTCCTGTCACTCCTGTGTCCTGTTTCTGGTTGGTTCATGTCACTCCATGCCTGTCCTTCTACATGAGTTTTCCAGTCCAGTCCGAACCCAATCTTATACCTTGTGTCAAATTATCAGTTCCAGCTCCACTGTATTACAGCCCCTGCTGTTAAGAACCCAGACAGAGGGCTGTAACCTGAATTTCAAGCGTGGGAAAAACAATACCTCCTGTCAGTGGCCCTGGTAAAAACTTTCAGCATGATTAACTCTGTGCCTCTGTTCTGGGTATCAGAAAGTCTTATAGAATCAGGTTGCTTATATATCCATGCATGAGGTTGCGATATTCGCATAAGCCTTAAGCATAGCCATGTTGGTCTATATCAGGGTGGCCAAACCGGTCCTCAAGATCAACCAACAGTTAATATTTTTTAGGCCAGCTGTGGATCTGTAGAATGTGTCCGACAGGAATAATTGCAGCACATGTTTGAAAATGTGACAGTTAATAATGACTATACCTACGCACCAGCTGGGTGGTCTGGGAAACGTGAAATGTTGGTAGATCTCAAGGGTTGGTTTGGCCAGCTTGGGCCTACAGTATACAGTAGTTCACAAACCCCAACACTCAGATTTTGTATGATCCTCAGACATAACAATTTGTGTCATTGAGTTTGAACTTTGAACCTTGATTATTTAGTTCACTTGTCCTGCAAGGAAAATATCTTCTATATACATGAATTTGCTTTTGTTTCCTCATCTGTAGTTAAAACAGGTATATTTTAAAATAAGGAAGTTTAATAATGTTCCTGGTGGAACCAGGTTATTTGGGTGCACAGAGTTATGGAAATTTAGACAAACACTGTACTTCAAATGAATACTTATTTATTCAATAAAAATCACACACAAAGTATAGACTTAGCTGTCTTCAGTATGTGGTTCCGAGAGATAAGTTCAGTCAACAATGGAGTCCAAGAACCCATCCTCATGAATTGAGCTTCAAATATCGGGTTACAGATTGTTGTCTGTGCTGCACTCCAAGACCAAGTAAGAGGCTGTACTTACATCACAATCACTCGACAGAGTTTGGGCACCGCCGTGACGCCCGGTGTCAGCTGACCTGCAAACACCAATCCGTTAACCTCTATACCAGTCACATGATCCAGGTGTATAGAGGTAACTCACTTCCTGGTCCTGGCCTAATTGCTGCAGTCAGCAGCAAATCATCTGTTCCCATGGGGGATATAAGCAAGGCTCCCAAAATCCCTCATCGTTTTGAACAATTGTGTGTTCCCTGTGACACTCCTTTGAAGCCCCTTGCAGGCTCGCTGTGCTTGCCATGGACCCCTACAAGGGAAAATAGTTTGTGTAAGTTGGGATTCCACCTGTCGTGCTCCTGACAGCCGAGATAATGATGTTGGAATCCCGACTGTCAGGGAGTCATCCGTCACCCGATGAATGAAGCAATAAAACCAGTGCAGGGGTATCACAATCACTCGACTTGTATGGATAAAAACCCACAGAGTTTGATACTACACAGATATAATTGGTTAAACATCATAAACCACATACTATTGGCTAAGTTGTTCCCAACCATGGTCCTCAAGTACCCCCAACAGTTCTCGTTTTCAAAGTCACCCAGCAGGTGTACAGGAGCGCTCTTTATTCAGACACTGTCATGAATTGCGGTACATGCACGCGCCACTTACCAGTGCACTGGTGTATATAGCACCACAGACCCGCTGTGGGTGCCACCTTTGGTCGCAGTCCATGGCAGGATGTCACAATGCCATTCCCTGTTTTTACCTCAGGCCTGCCTGGCATCACACGCTGGTCCTGTGCTGCTTGGGCACCGCCATGAAGCCCGGTGTCAGCTGACACCAATCCGTTGACCTCTATACCAGTCACATGATCCAGGTGTATAGAGGTAACTCACTTCCTGGTCCTGGCCTAATTGCTGCAGTCAGCAGCAAATCATCTGTTCCCATGGGGGATATAAGCAAGGCTCCCAAAATCCCTCATCGCCTTGAACAATTGTGTGTTCCCTGTGACACTCCTTTGAAGCACCTTGCAGGCTCGCTGTGCTTGCCATGGACCCCCACAAGGGAAAATAGCTTGTGCAAGTTGGGATTCCTGACGAGATAATGATGTTGGAATCCCGACTGTTGGGGAGTTATCCCTCACCCGATGAATCAAGCAATAAAACCAGTGCAGGGGTGGATGTTGCTTTTTATACTGTACATTGGTTAGTTGTACTGTCATTTTCTCTTTTGTTTCTGTCTTTTCTGGAGCCGCATTCTCTTGAGCATGTCATCTAACATTGTCATGTGATTGTTTTTTGGAACATGTACCGCTGCAAGTCTAATATTGATGCTACAGTATTAACCCAAGGCACCTCTTACGGGGATAACTATAAGAATTATAAAATATTTGGGTCATGAACTCTACTTCAATATATGTACCTCAACAAAGATCTTAAGATGGTTATCTTTTAATGTTGTGAATATAATACTTACCATTTTAACTAGGGATGAGCGGGTTCAGATCCTAGAGATCCGAACCCCCCCAACTTACCCGATCAGAGGCGTTTGCGAGGCCATCGTGTCCATCCAGCTGAAAATCTGAGTCGAAAACGAGGCCAAAACGCCATCAGCCTGCGTCGGATTCTCACGAGACCCAGAACTCTATATAAATCCCGGCTTCCGGCGCCATCTTTATTCTGTATGTGAAAGTCAGACAGCACGGATGTCTCCGTGGTGTCCGCAGAGGGGGCGCTATGAGGGCTGCAAGGGGGTGGGGTGGGGGGTTTGCACAAAGAGCAGAAGCAAAAAGAGTGGGAGCACAAAGAGCTGCAGGGGGGGCACAAAGATGCAGGTGGGCACAAATGGGGGAACTAACGGGCTGCCTATTGTAACTTGGACAGGGGGACGCTATGGGGGCTGCAGGGGGGGGGGGGTGGCAAGGGGCTGTCTGAAATATAAACAGGTTTTTTTAGTTTCGCTGCAGGGCTGCCCACTGCCCAATATCAATCCAGCTGTGCTGCCCAGTGTCCCTTATAATTCCAGGGGTGCCCACATGTGTCCCATATTAGTCCAGGGGTGCCCGCATGTGCGCCGCCTATTCCATGGGTGCCCACATATGTCCCGTATCAGTCCAGGCAGTGGCGTAAGTTTGTCTCAATCGCCCGGAGGAAAGATACATTTTGATGCCCCCTGTCCCATAGATAGATAGATAGAGCGAACAGTGAGGCAGCCCTTTTAATAATGTGGCTAGCTGGCTTTGGTGCAGAAACTGATCAGAGCTGTTCTGAGCAATCGTGCAGAACGGGGCTTTGCCTATAGTTTTTGTAGGCAAAACCCCACACGATCTAGGTAAGCCAGTGCAAGCTGGGTTTCCTTTCAGGCGATAGCGACACGCAGAACCACCTATCTAGGGTTACCACCCGTCCGGGATTACTCCAGACAGTCCGGTAATTAGACCGGGTGTCCGGAGTCCGGATGGTTGGCGTTCCCGGACTATACAATGTCCGGGAACTGGAGAACTCAGACCGGAGATCCTGCGCGGCGCTGCCGGAGACAGCCAGCTAGAGACCCACAGCGCTGTGACTGTATGAGGAGGACGAGCGGGACTGCCTGCGGCTATTTCAAACATCGCACCTGACCTGCTCGTGGTCAGCCAGCCAATCGGGTGCGGCGGCTCCTGATTGACAGTTGGACCGCAAGCAGGGCAAGCACATTTTTTTTAAATAGCGCCACGGCCTCCGGGCGCAGCAGCAGTCAGGTGGCCGGCTGAACCCAGCTGTGACACGGAGCTGATGGCGGGGTGAAGCTGAGGTTCTGCCGGGAGGCAGCAGGCAGCGGTTGCCAATGTATTATATGACAGAAGTTTTCTATATTAGACCTTACCAGTTCTGTGGAAATGTACCTTTTTTGGCAGCAATATTGTTTGCTGCTTACCTTAAAGCATTGTTCCATTGCCATGCTCTGGTGAAGGAACCAATGTATAACCTACAATAGTTTTTTCAAAATTGTAATCTCATCAGTAACTGAGCTCTGTAGGGCTGACAGGTGGGAGAATATGCATTAAGGGTGATTTTAAATAAAAAATCATATTTTTTTATTTTGGAAGGGGAGGGGGGAGGGGTAATTATATGTACACTGTTTCTCTTTCTTCTTTCCAATTAGCGAACCTTATCTACCCTCTATTTTGAGTAGCCAGCAAAATGGGTTAGCCTACCTGGGTGCTCTTATTAATTAGTGCACATTGTATGTAGAGATCTATTGAATGGTACTTGATTAATTATGCCTAGAAGACTTAAAAAGCAGAGTAATTGTATGCCTGTGTGCATTATCATTTGATGTGTGTATATGAGACAGAGCCAGAGGTGGATATCCCACTACGCATGTGATGCATGTACCTAGTGGCGCAACGTGCTGGGGGGGATGCATCATGCATCACATCAGACTCAACTGCATGAAGCCTGGTTACCCATTCACGCTGCCCCTTAACGTGGGTCCTTCTGGGACCAACCTTGCAAGCTACCTGTATTGGATTCCTGGGTAACTGAAACCAGGTTATTTTTTAATGGCCCTTTCACACCAAAGTGTGACCCGGGATAACCTGGCAATAACCAGCACCGAAGAGTAAGTGTGAAAGGGGTATAACTGGCTGTCGTCTCGGTAGGGTGTAGCAAGGTTGACTCCGTGAAAGGAGATACCTCACAGCAAAGTGGTCAGGATATGAAGTCATTGTTTCATCATTATAGGCATTGTGCAGAAGGGGGGGGGGGGGGTACCACAATGACTTTATACAGCATGAATCTTATCATCAGGCCAGACGGGCCTCTTTTTTCACTGAAGGAGGTGGTAGCCACATGCAGGTGGCTCCTGGAGATTTGTCCACTCTACAGTCAACCGAGTATATTACCCAGTTTTCAGGAGCCTCCAAGACATTTAGGCAAGTACAGTATGTGCCTACAGTCATTCTGGCAGTGGCTCTACAACACTCAGAATGCACTGCAAGCAGCTATTCAGTTGTACTGTATGTAAGATTTGCAGGATAGCTTTCGGCAGTTAATGACAGAGGGTGGTATTTGAAAGCCATAGTAACATTTAAGTGATGTAGAGAAGATCTACACTGTCTATCTAGACCAGGGGTGTCAAACTCAAATTCATCGGGGGCCGCATCAGCAGTTTGGTCACCCTCAAAGGGCCGGTTGTATCTGTAGGTCCCCCTGTATAATTATAATGCCATAACACCACAGGCTGCTCCCCCTGTATAATATAAAATGAATGCCATGACACCACAGGCTGCTCCCCCTGTATAATAATAATAATAATAATGCCATGACACCACAGACTGCTCCCCCTGTATAATATAATAAAAGTAATGCCATGACACATAAATGATTATACAGGAGGAGCAGCCTGTGATGTCATGGCATTATTATTATTATACACGGGGACACCTCAGGAAACAGCAGATATATATTTTTTTTATTGTGAGTGTGATCCTCATCCTCACTTACTGTTTCTCTGTCTGTCCTGCAGCTGCTGTGGCTACCAGCTTTTCTTCACTGCTTGCTGCGGCCACACTGTCCCCGACTCCCGATCCAGCTTGCCTGCCTGCTCCTACTTCTCTACAGACGCATGGGCGGGCGGCGTCATCGTCATGATGTCCCCACCCAGTGTCTGTCCCTGCCGGGCATCAGAGGGAACAGACGGCCGGGCCCTCCTCCACGTAGCCGTGGAGGCCGGCGGCCATGTTTCTGTAGCCGCATACATATGTGCCTACAGGAACATGGCCGCCGACAGTGAAGGAACAAGTAAGGCGGCGGTGGGGTGGGTGAGAGGAGGTGGCCTAGGCAGGAGCTGGGACACACTGCCCTGCGTGCTATCTCCTCGCGCGGGCCACATGACGAGGTCTGGTGGGCCGGATTTGGCCCGCGGGCCTTGTGTTTGACACCCGTGATCTAGACAATAAATAGATGGACACCATACGTTTGACACACATTATATATATGAAATATGATAAAAGGTCCGCAGTGGTTAAGGTTGACAGGCACAAAAGCTTGATAAGGCCAGTCAACATGACAATGGTGGACACAAGAATTTCCGCCACTTCTTTTTGTAGTTTTCAGTGGACTTATCCGCCACAATTTCCTAAGTGTGATCCAAATCAGTTAATGAACAGGTAAATAGTTTTTAAATGCCTTTAGTGTGCCTTACCCTGCTAATGATACATACTACCATAACCCTAACTTTCATTTTTGAAGGGGTCAAGTGAGCACTGTATAATATGCAGAGACCTAAAATTGGGGAGGGAGGAGGGTCAGGGTGACAGACACTGGGATGGTGTGGAAAACTGGGAAGGGGACAGGGTAGGGTTACCACCCGGCCAGGATTACTCCGGACAGTCCGGTAATTAGACTGTGTGTCCGGAGTCCGGACGGGTGGCATTCCCGGACTATACAATTTCCGGGAACTGGAGACCGGAGATCCTGCGCAGCGCTGCCGGGGACAGCCAGCTAGAGACCGGCAGTGCTGTGACTGTGTGAGGAGGACGAGCAGGACCGCCTGCGGCTATTTCAAATATCAAGCCTGCCCTGTTCGCGGTCAGCCAGCCAATCGGGTGCGGCCGCGGCGGCTCCTGATTGACAGCTGGACTGAGCAGGGCAAGCGCGATTTTTGAAATAGCGCCATGGCCTCCGGGTACAGCAGCAGTCAGGTGGCCGGCTGAGCCCAGCTGTGACACGGAGCTGATGGCGGGGTGAAGCTGAGGTTCCGCCGGGAGGCAGCAGGCAGCGGTTGCCATGTAGGGAGAGAACACTAGCTGCCAGCGGGATCCTGAGCTGCAGAGTCCGCACAGAGAAGGTAGGGAAGTCGCTCCTTAAGGGTGCAGGCACAGTCATCATAGGCTGAGGGGAGGCCTCCACAGAATGGCTCAAGTGAGAAGCAGCCACAGTCTGGGTATGGAGAGGCTTGCTGCTTCCCAGTGTGGCCCAGCTCCGGTCATTGCTATTACCAGTTATTTATCACTGGAACAATATGTATATATGCTTTTTATACTGTACTTTTATATTAACATCAAAAAAATATTTAATGGGGAAACATATGACTTGTTCAGAATACACCCCTGCCCCACCTAAACCTTCCTTGCAGCAGCCTAACCCTACCCCCACACAGTCTGACTGTAACCTGCACCGCTAGTGCCTAAACCTACAGTAACTCCTTCCCTGCAAGTGCCGAGACTTAACCCCTGTAGGTTCAATGTCCCTGCGTCACCCCACCATCTCTGTCCCTGCGTCACCCCACCATCTCTGTCCCTGCGTCACCCCACCATCTCTGTCCCTGCGTCACCCCACCATCTCTGTATCTGCGTCACCCCACCATCTCTGTGTCTGCGATCATTTTGTATGATCCTCAGACATAACAATTTGTGTCATTGAGTTTGAACTTTGAACTTGACCTTGATTATTTAGTTCACTTGTCCTGCAAGGAAAATATCTTCTATATACATGAATTTGCTTTTGTTTCCTCATCTGTAGTTAAAACAGGTATATTTTAAAATAAGGAAGTTTAATAATGTTCCTGGTAGAACCAGGTTATTTGGGTGCACAGAGTTATGGAAATTTAGACAAACACTGTACTTCAAATGAATACTTATTTATTCAATAAAAATCACACACAAAGTATAGACTTAGCTGTCTCCAGTATGTGGTTCCGAGAGATAAGTTCAGTCAACAATGGAGTCCAAGAACCCATCCTCATGAATTGAGCTTCAAATATCAGGTTACAGATTGTTGTCTGTGCTGCACTCCAAGACCAAGTAAGAGGCTGTACTTACATCACAATCACTCGACAGAGTTTGGGCACCGCCGTGACGACCGGTGTCAGCTGACCTGCAAACACCAATCCGTTGACCTCTATACCAGTCACATGATCCAGGTGTATAGAGGTAACTCACTTCCTGGTCCTGGCCTAATTGCTGCAGTCAGCAGCAAATCATCTGTTCCCATGGGGGATATAAGCAAGGCTCCCAAAATCCCTCATCGTCTTGAACAATTGTGTGTTCCCTGTGACACTCCTTTGAAGCCCCTTGCAGGCTCGCTGTGCTTGCCATGGACCCCTACAAGGGAAAATAGTTTGTGTAAGTTGGGATTCCACCTGTCGTGCTCCTGACAGCCGAGATAATGATGTTGGAATCCCGACTGTCAGGGAGTCATCCGTCACCCGATGAATGAAGCAATAAAACCAGTGCAGGGGTATCACAATCACTCGACTTGTATGGATAAAAACCCACAGAGTTTGATACTACACACATATAATTGATTAAACATCATAAACCACATACTATTGGCTCAGTTGTTCCCAACCATGGTCCTCAAGTACCCCCCAACAGTTCTCGTTTTCAAAGTCACCCAGCAGGTGTACAGGTGCGCTCTTTATTCAGACACTGTCATGAATTGCGGTACATGCACGCGCCACTTACCAGTGCACTGGTGTATATAGCACCACAGACCCGCTGTGGGTGCCACCTTTGGTCGCAGTCCATGGCAGGATGTCACAATGCCAATCCCTGTTTTTACCTCAGGCCTGCCTGGCATCACACGCTGGTCCTGTGCTGCTTGGGCACCGCCATGAAGCCCGGTGTCAGCTGACACCAATCCGTTGACCTCTATACCAGTCACATGATCCAGGTGTATAGAGGTAACTCACTTCCTGGTCCTGGCCTAATTGCTGCAGTCAGCAGCAAATCATCTGTTCCCATGGGGGATATAAGCAAGGCTCCCAAAATCCCTCATCGCCTTGAACAATTGTGTGTTCCCTGTGACACTCCTTTGAAGCACCTTGCAGGCTCGCTGTGCTTGCCATGGACCCCCACAAGGGAAAATAGCTTGTGCAAGTTGGGATTCCTGACGAGATAATGATGTTGGAATCCCGACTGTTGGGGAGTTATCCCTCACCCGATGAATCAAAAAAATAAAACCAGTGCAGGGGTGGATGTTGCTTATTATACTGTACATCGGTTAGTTGTACTGTCATTTTCTCTTTTGTTTCTGTCTTTTCTGGAGCCGCATTCTCTTGAGCATGTGATCTAACATTGTCATGTGATTGTTTTTTGGAACATGTACCGCTGCAAGTCTAATATTGATGCTACAGTATTAACCCAAGGCACCTCTTACGGGGATAACTATAAGAATTATAAAATATTTGGGTCAGGGGCGTAGCTAAGGGTTCATGGGCCCTGGTGCGAAAGGTCAGCTTGGGGCCCCCCTACATACAACAAAATAAAAATCTCGGTCTGTTTATGTTTTAATACATCAAGTATATTATGTTAATAATAGAACTAACATTTAAACATAGGATAGTAGTTTATTTAAATAAAATATTAAAAGAACAAAGATGATAAAACTGGAGAGGCCCAGGTTACTGGAAGCTATGGTGTGCTAGGTATTAATCTACAAGGCCCAAAGGATTATATTATGATACTAGTGGCCATGATATCTAGATGTGGCACTACAAATCCCAGCACATCCTCTATCGGCAGAGCATGCCGATGCCCACATTGGCACAGCAAGCTGGCAGGGAAGGGATATCCCCAGCACGGCTGTCTGTAATCCCCATGGCATCTCCTTCCTATGAGTCACCCAGGATGAGCCCCCCACCTTCCCTCCTCAGCATCATGGCGTCCCAGCAACACAGGAGCTCGCTCATCCATAGCCGCAATCCTCCTGGCACAGCCACTCAATGCCCTTTCCCTACCAGCATGCCCAGCACCACCGCCCGCCTAACGTTACCGGCCTCCCCGCGGCATCACTGGCGCACCGGCCCCACTCACCATCCTCTACGCGGAGACTCTCTCCAGGTTACCAGGGGCAACAACGTCACCCAAGCCGCTGCTGCTGGTGATGCTGTACGCCCAATGGGCGGTCTTCTACGAGACGTATGGAGCGTGCTCCGCTGACGCCCGATGCTATCCGTCCATACTTGAAGCTGGAACGGCTCTGCGCATGTGCGAAATTATGCCATTAAACCTCGGCTGCCCTATTATAGTGGCGGGGGTTACAGTGGCGGGGGTTGGGCCCCCCTGGCTCAGGGGCCCGGTCGCAGGTGCGACCGCTGCGACCCCTGTAGCTACGCCACTGATTTGGGTCATGAACTCTACTTCAATATATGTACCTCAACAAAGATCTTAAGATGGTTATCTTTTAATGTTGTGAATATAATACTTACCATTTTAACTAGGGATGAGCGGGTTCAGATCCTAGAGATCTGAACCCCCCCAACTTACCCGATCAGAGGCATTTGCGAGGCCATCGTGTCCATCCAGCTGAAAATCTGAGTCGAAAACGAGGCCAAAACGCCATCAGCCTGCGTCGGATTCTCACGAGACCCAGAACTCTATATAAATCCCGGCTTCCGGCGCCATCTTTATACTGTATGTGAAAGTTAGACAGCACGGATGTCTCCGTGCTGTCCGCAGAGGGGGCGCTATGAGGGCTGCAAGGGGGTGGGGTGGGGGGTTTGCACAAAGAGCAGAAGCAAAAAGAGTGGGAGCACAAAGAGCTGCAGGGGGGGCACAAAGATGCAGGTGGGCACAAATGGGGGAACTAACGGTACTCTGGGGCGTGGCCTGGCCGTGTAGACTGTTGGACACGTTTCTCAGGAGCTCCCACAGTTCTGCATTAAATATCAACCCCAAACTTCAGCTACAAAAAAAAAAAAAAGACAATCCACACAGGGGACCTTACCCTGCATCTACCATCCGGAGCTGACGGTGCTGCGGAGTCGGGAGGGGGAGAAATCCCTCTCTGCAGGCTGCAGCCCTCTCATCCCCTGAAGCAGCGTCCTGCAGGAAACTCTATACACCCGCCAGCTGAACGACGTGGACGGGACACCGCGGACGGCGAGACGAGGAAGCGAGACCTGAGGTGAGACTGGTGTGCCCCAGGCTTCCCCCGCACGTCCCAGACCTAGGAGAGCGGCAACAGAGCCAGAGTTGAAGCAAGAGGCTCTCGCGTGAAGCCGTGGCGGCCATCTTGGTTACTGGCGGGCGGCAGACTCCGGCGCAGGCTCCTGTTCTAACAGGGAGAGCCTCGCTGGAAAGTAGCGGGGGGCCCTCCTGTCCACCCGGCAGAGCACTACACTACTCAGCAGATCTAGGGGACGGGGGACATCTGCAAGCTCCCTCTCCCCCATATAAAATAAAGGCGGCCGCCATCTTGGATCCTGGACTGTCACTTATAAGCATACAGCAGGCAGTGCTTCACAGCTGCAGCTGCTGCCCCTGGCTCCCAAACCTCCTCCTGAGATCCATGGGAACCACATAGATATCCTACTAATAGAGACTGCTAAATAAAACTCGCATACCTACTTGCCTCACATAATTTGCTGACAAATAAAGTTAGCTATACACAACTACCTTCTGGACACCTATAGAGGTGTACACTAGAAGCACTGCCTGCATATCTGCCCTAAAACAGCCGTTTATTAAATCACACTGCGGGACCTATGTCACCCCCTCAGAGCTGAATTTCATCTGCTACAGGGCGTGGTTTGGTCTGACTTGTGAGAGGGGACATCGGGCTACCCCTTGCCCCGCCCATCCTTTTACCACACACTGACGGTGACCTGAACCAACACACAAAGCCTCAGGTGGCTAGAAACAGACACGGAGCTTCCAAATAATATATCACCTAAACCCAGCAGTTTGTGTGTCTATTGAAAATGTCCCTCTCCCATCACACCCGCCATCAGGGAGGTGATAAAATAACCGACTGATGATGACCGCGTAGGCCACGGGGGAGCCTCGACACGACAATGGCCCGCTGTTATTTCTAACACAAGACCGGAAGAGCCGAGATTGTTTTTACCATCTGATCTTAAAATTACTTACATTTAAGTCGGTGCTCATGGTGAAAAACGCCAAGAAAAAATCTAAGACCAAACCGGAAGGAACACCTAAATCCGCGGACTGCCACACATCAGACCTACGCCAGTTTCTACTACCCTCCAATACGAATTCCTCGAATACAACAGAAACCCCTTCCTCGTCGAACTCACCCTCTCAGTCAGAAGAGATGTCTCTACCCGAAGGCACCCTATCCCGAGACACTTCTTCATTGGCAACAGAGGTTAGAGAGATCCTGGCGCATGTCAAAACCCTACCTACGAAGCAAGACTTTTCAAACTTGGAGTCCAGCCTACTTGCTACTATCAAACACGAAGTATCTGCCCTTCAGAAAGACATGTCTTCACTTGAGTCAAGAGTAGATACTCTAGAGAGACACGAATCTCCAACTACAGCTATTTTGGCCAAGTTCAAGGAAGTGATCTCCCATCAAACATCTGATATCACCTTCCTTAAAGCCCGCATAGAGGATATGGACAATCGGGGCAGAAGAAATAACATCAGAGTCAGAGGCCTATCAGAAGATATACACCAGTCTAATCTCACAGATGTCCTTACAAAAATCTTCGGGGAAATCCTGGGCTTAGACCCAAACACAGCCATTACCTTCGATAGAGCACACCGAGCCCTAAGACCTAGGGGCCTCCCACAGGACCGCCCTCGAGATGTTATCTGTAGATTGCATTACTACACCCAAAAAGAAGAAATCCTACATAAATCCCGCCTACTAGAAGGGATCGAATTCCAAGGAGATAAGATCCAAATATTTCCCGACCTGGCATGGTCGACCTTACAGCAGAGGAGAGCCCTAAAACCGCTTACAGATACCCTGCGAAAATTAGGCCTGAAATATAGATGGGGATTCCCATTCTCCTTGCAGGTGACCCACAATGGTAAATCTACCTCTATATCCAAACCAGCGGATCTCCCAGCCTTTTACACTACACTTGGCATCCAACCTGTGTCACTTCCGGACTGGGACTCTTTTCACCAATGCCCTGACCTTCCTACAATCGATACGCACGACGACGCTTGGCAACAAGCACATTCACCACGACGCAGGAAGTCCCATACGACCTCCTCTCGTACAACTGAACCACCATGAACATTTGCTACTTCAAGACCAGCCTTTTTCTTGGCCATTACCCTTTGGGTCATGAAAAGTGGTAATTTACCTCCTTTCTCCTCTTAAAGACTTATGGGTTCTGTTGACTCAATGTTTAGTATTTAGATAGATACTTTTAATTTTACATTTATCGTTGTACTCTCTCTGCCCATATAGAAGCAACAGATAGATGGCTGATTTTCTATATTTGTATTGATACTTAGCTCTTTAATGGTATTTCCAATTAGAATTACCTCGTATGTTATTTTCATATGTGATTTGATAGATGACTATAGATATTGGCGGTGGGCGGTTGTTGTTCTTGGCTCCCCGCTAATCCCCCGTCGAGCTGCACCTGTCTTCTCCATGGGAGGGGAGGATGCAGGCATCCTCCCTCGTCCCATTTGCAGCTGTTCTTCCTCTACACGTTTACACTTACGTTGTATATTTCCAATGTACTATGCTACATTTCTTGTTATGTGGCACCCTCCTCTTCCTTCTTTCCACCTATTTCCTCACTTCTACTCCTCTTCCTATCCATATGGCCTTGAGATTTGTAAGAGTTGCCTCGATCCAAACTGGCAATGGGTATTAATGATCTACATATAATCACTCTTAACGTTAAGGGCTTAAATATTCCAGAGAAACGTTCTGGGTTACTTAAGTGGCTCAGAGACGAGAAAGTAGATATCGCGCTCATTCAGGAAACACATTTTAAAAAAGGAAATGCCCCCTCTCTCAAATGCCACTACTACCCCCATGTCTTTACAGCAAACAATCCAACAGGGAAATCACTGGGAGTGGGAATCCTGATAGCTAGACATATACCTATCCTGAATGTATCCTCTCATATTATCCTAGAGGGCAGAGCACTATTAGTCAAATGTGACATTAACTCCCAACGTTTCTCTTTCCTGAACATTTACGCCCCAAACACGAAACAACCACTATTTATTTCTTCAGCCCTAGATAAAGCAGACACTCTTCTCGAGGGAGTGACGGTAATGGGGGGAGACTTAAACTGGACTCTTGATCCCTTTCTCGACTCCTCCAAAAAAGTACCTTATAGACCGGACCGGGAATATAGGAGAGTGAGACGCACCTTACTGGACCACCAGCTGATTGACTCTTGGAGATTGACCCACCCCTCTGACTTAGATTACTCCTACTTCTCTCACCCCCATCAATCCTATTCGAGGTTAGATTATATATTCCTCGGCCACCGACATTTACATCTGATTGCAAACACCTCGATAGGTCAAATTACATGGTCCGACCATGCCCCAGTCCACTTAACTCTGCTTTTTCCTACACAGACCACACGCTCGTGGAACTGGCGTTTCAATGACACCCTCTTACAGGACGTAACATACAAAGCCCAGCTAGATAAAGCCATTGATTTCTATATCTCTGATAATGATAACACTGAAGCCTCCAGAATATCTATCTGGGAGGCACATAAATGCGTGATACGTGGAGTGTGTATTCAGTTAGGCTCTATGCGGAAAAAACAAAAATGCAAACAAAGAGACGATCTCCTAACCCAGATTAAAAGACTAGAGACACTCCATAAGAAATCACAATCCCCCCAACATTATATGGATCTTGAATTGGCCCGTGCTTCTCTAAATAAACTGCTTAATGACAACATAAAATTCTCATATCGCAAATGTCGTAGCCGATATTATCAATGGGGCAACAAACCAGGCAAATTACTAGCCAAAGCCCTTAGAGAACAACGAGCCCTCACTTTTATACATGCCATAAAAGACGATAGAGGCCACACACACCACGACACCTCTCAGATAGCCAAAACCTTCCAAACGTACTACGCAAATTTATATAACCTCTCAGGGTCTGGGAGAAGATCTGACAAAATAGCTCATAGTTCTGCGGTAGCTGAATACCTAAAAACGATAAACTTCCCCACATTACCCAAAGACGAAGCAGAGGCCTTAGATGCCCCCTTTACCCTTGAGGAGGTAGAGAAAGCCATAGATTCATCTACTAATGGGAAAAGCCCGGGCCCTGACGGGTACACTATAGCCTACTATAAAGCCTATAAAAACAAATTGGCCTCCCTACTTACACGCGCCTTTAATGAGATCTCCGCTGAGTCACATTTTTCCCCGCACTCACTGGAGGCACATATCACGGTCCTGCCTAAAGAAGGCAAAGATCCTAGCCTATGCCCAAGTTATAGACCAATCTCTTTATTGAATATAGACATAAAAATTTTCGCCAAACTGATTGCAAACCGCCTAAAATTACTACTACCTGATTTAATCCATGGCGACCAGGTTGGCTTTGTTATAGGCCGAGAGGCCAGAGACAACACTGTCAAAGTGATTAATATGATTCACTACGCCTCTCTGTCTACACAACCGTCAGTCGTCATCACGACAGACGCCGAAAAGGCGTTCGATAGAGTAGATTGGGGATTCATGACAGGGGTACTAAAACACCTAGGTTTAGGCAAGATCTGCTTCCATAGAATCCTATCCTTATACACCTCACCATATGCCCGCATTAAAATTAATGGGTCTCTATCTGACCCTTTCTCAATTACTAATGGTACGAGACAAGGTTGTCCCTTGTCCCCCCTCCTATTTGTTCTATGTATAGAAGCATTAGCCAGGAGTATCAGAGCAAACCCAAACATCACAGGTCTCATAGTAAAAGGTAAAGAATATAAGTTAGCTATGTTCGCTGATGACCTACTTGCCCTCATCTCCAATCCATCAACCTCCCTCCCAAACCTGATATCAGAATTTAACAAATTTGGAGCCCTGTCTAATTTTAAAATAAATTATTCTAAATCTATCGCAATGAACTTAAATACACCCACCAATTCACTTCTAAATCTGAAAAATAGTTTCCCATTCACTTGGCAGGATTGCAAAATAAAATATTTAGGGGTAATGATCCCAAATGACTTATCTAAATTATTCACATTAAATTTTATCCCTTTGCTGAACTCACTGCGCTTAGACTTTCAGAAATGGCGGAAACTGCATCTATCATGGTTCGGCAGAATAAACGTAATTAAAATGAATGCTCTGCCAAGAATCCTATTCTTCTTGCAAACACTGCCAATACACATTCCAGCTACATGGTTCCGCTCAATCCAAAATCTAATTAAAGCCTTTGTTTGGGATCGCTCTACCCCACGCTTTAAACATGATGTCTTATTCATGAGAAAACACCAAGGAGGCCAACAACTCCCACATATCCCAAATTACTACGATGCAATAATTCTACACAGAATAATAGACTGGACAAGGGCCAAGAGTGATAAACAATGGGTCCTTCTAGAAGAAGCTAGCTTCCAACAGTTTATAGAAGTCGCGCCCTGGCTACCCTCATTGCCGAAAATCTCTCACCCAACGGTCACCCCTACACTCAAAAGATGGGATAGGCTACGAGATAACACACTCATAACCTCTAGAATCTCTCCCCTCACCCCCTTCATTTGTAACCCGGAATTTACCCCTGGGCAGGACAGATTAGCTTTTGACCGATGGACAGAATGTGGGCTCTTCAGACTGGGCCAGCTGGTGAGCGAAGGTGAGGTGCGGTCATTCTCTGATATCCAGTCACTATGGAACATTCCGAACTCAGATTTTTGGAAGTATCTCCAGGTACGTCACTTTCTTGTCTCTTCTAGAAAGTCCTCTAGTACCAAAAGAAAACTCACTCCCTTCGAGAAGTTATGTATTTCACCCCAGACTCCTACGCATACTGTCTCCCAAGTATATGCGATCATTATGGACAACTTTGCTGCTAAACCGCCCTCTTTTACAATCTCCTGGGAGAAAGATATGCAAGCGCTAGATATACAAATAAATTGGGATACAATTTTTCGTAATACACAGTGCAGTTCTCTATGCCTACACACACTAGAAAACCTCTATAAACTCATATATAGATGGTACAGAACCCCATATATCCTCAATAAAATGTTCCCTGCGGTGCCCAACCTCTGTTGGAGATGTAAGTCTGCTCCCGGCACTTTTGTTCACATCTGGTGGGAGTGCCCCCACATTTCTACCTTTTGGACTGAGGTATTTAAGTGCTCGGAACTAATACTGGGGGATACAGTACCCAAAGACCCGGGATTTTGGCTACTAAACCTTATCCAAATAGACGCACACACTTACAAGCACTCATTACTTAGACATTTTAATAATGCAGCCAAAGCCATTATCCCCACCTTATGGAAGTCTTCCATACCTCCCTCGATGAAACAATGGTTAAAGAAAATTGACTACTTCTTAGATATGGAAGATCTGACCTCCTTCTCCTCAGGCCAACCCACTGCCCCACTAGAGACAAATCTACTATGGCATAATTTCAAACTTACACCCATTTACAGGTCATATATGTCCTCATAACCTTTTCTTCTTACTCTTCTTTACTTCTTTCCTCCCTTTTCTTTCTTTCCTCCACTCTTGTAATTTACCTACTGACTTAATTGTAATGTAGACATATTACCAATTTCAACGTATGGACTGAATGTTATGACCAATGTTGTTGTCTACTGCTTCAATAAAAACAGTTTACGCAAAAAAATGGGGGAACTAACGGGCTGCCTACTGTAACTTGGACAGGGGGACGCTATGGGGGCTGCAGGGGGGGGTGGCAAGGGGCTGTCTGAAATATAAACAGTTTTTTTTAGTTTCACTGCAGGGCTGCCCACTGCCCAATATCAATCCAGCTGTGCTGCCCAGTGTCCCTTATAATTCCAGGGGTGCCCACATGTGTCCCATATTAGTCCAGGGGTGCCCGCATGTGCGCCGCCTATTCCATGGGTGCCCACATATGTCCCGTATCAGTCCAGGCAGTGGCGTAAGTTTGTCTTAATCGCCCGGAGGAAAGATACATTTTGATGCCCCCTGTCCCATAGATAGATAGATAGAGCGAACAGTGAGGCAGCCCTTTTAATAATGTGGCTAGCTGGCTTTGGTGCAGAAACTGATCAGAGCTGTTCTGAGCAATCGTGCAGAACGGGGCTTTGCCTATTGTTTTTGTAGGCAAAACCCCACACGATCTAGGTAAGCCAGTGCAAGCTGGCTTTCCTTTCAGGCGATAGCGACACGCAGAACCACCTATCTAGGGTTACCACCCGTCCGGGATTACTCCAGACAGTCCGGTAATTAGAACGGGTGTCCGGAGTCCGGATGGTTGGCGTTCCCGGACTATACAATGTCCGGGAACTGGAGAACTCAGACCGGAGATCCTGCGCTGCGCTGCCGGAGACAGCCAGCTAGAGACCCGCATCGCTGTGACTGTATGAGGAGGACGAGCGGGACTGCCTGCGGCTATTTCAAACATCGCGCCTGACCTGCTCGTGGTCAGCCAGCCAATCGGGTGCGGCGGCTCCTGATTGACAGTTGGACCGCAAGCAGGGCAAGCACTTTTTTTTTAAATAGTGCCACGGCCTCCGGGCGCAGCAGCAGTCAGGTGGCCGGCTGAACCCAGCTGTGACACGGAGCTGATGGCGGGGTGAAGCTGAGGTTCTGCCGGGAGGCAGCAGGCAGCGGTTGCCAATGTATTATATGACAGAAGTTTTCTATATTAGACCTTACCAGTTCTGTGGAAATGTACCTTTTTTTGGCAGCAATATTGTTTGCTGCTTACCTTAAAGCATTGTTCCATTGCCATGCTCTGGTGAAGGAACCAATGTATAACCTACAATAGTTTTTTCAAAATTGTAATCTCATCAGTAACTGAGCTCTGTAGGGCTGACAGGTGGGAGAATATGCATTAAGGGTGATTTTAAATAAAAAATCATATTTTTTATTTTGGAAGGGGAGGGGAGAGGGGTAATTATGTGTACACTGTTTCTCTTTCTTCTTTCCAATTAGCGAACCTTATCTACCCTCTATTTTGAGTAGCCAGCAAAATGGGTTAGCCTACCTGGGTGCTCTTATTAATTAGTGCACATTGTATGTAGAGATCTATCGAATGGTACTTGATTAATTATGCCTAGAAGACTTAAAAAGCAGAGTAATTGTATGCCTGTGTGCATTATCATTTGATGTGTGTATATGAGACAGAGCCAGAGGTGGATATCCCACTACGCATGTGATGCATGTACCTAGTGGCGCAACGTGCTGGGGGGGATGCATCATGCATCACATCAGACTCAACTGCATGAAGCCTGGTTACCCATTCACGCTGCCCCTTAACGTGGGTCCTTCTGGGACCAACCTTGCAAGCTACCTGTTTTGGATTCCTGGGTAACTGAAACCAGGTTATTTTTTAATGGCCCTTTCACACCAAAGTGTGACCCGGGATAACCTGGCAATAACCAGCACCGAAGAGTAAGTGTGAAAGGGGTATAACTGGCTGTCATCTCGGTAGGGTGTAGCAAGGTTGACTCCGTGAAAGGAGATACCTCACAGCAAAGTGGTCAGGATATGAAGTCATTGTTTCATCATTATAGGCATTGTGCAGAAGGGGGGGGGGGGGGGGGTACCACAATGACTTTATACAGCATGAATCTTATCATCAGGCCAGACGGGCCTCTTTTTTCACTGAAGGAGGTGGTAGCCACATGCAGGTGGCTCCTGGAGATTTGTCCACTCTACAGACAACCGAGTATATTACCCAGTTTTCAGGAGCCTCCAAGACATTTAGGCAAGTACAGTATGTGCCTACAGTCATTCTGGCAGTGGCTCTACAACACTCAGAATGCACTGCAAGCAGCTATTCAGTTGTACTGTATGTAAGATTTGCAGGATAGCTTTCGGCAGTTAATGACAGAGGGTGGTATTTGAAAGCCATAGTAACATTTAAGTGATGTAGAGAAGATCTACACTGTCTATCTAGACCAGGGGTGTCAAACTCAAATTCATCGGGGGCCGCATCAGCAGTTTGGTCACCCTCAAAGGGCCGGTTGTATCTGTAGGTCCCCCTGTATAATTATAATGCCATAACACCACAGGCTGCTCCCCCTGTATAATATAAAATGAATGCCATGACACCACAGGCTGCTCCCCCTGTATAATAATAATGCCTTGACACCACATACTGCTCCACCTGTATAATATAATAAAAGTAATGCCATGACACATAAATGATTATACAGGAGGAGCAGCCTGTGATGTCATGGCATTATTATTATTATACACGGGGACACCTCAGGAAACAGCAGATATATATTTTTTTTATTGTGAGTGTGATCCTCATCCTCACTTACTGTTTCTCTGTCTGTCCTGCAGCTGCTGTGGCTTCCAGCTTTTCTTCACTGCTTGCTGTGGCCACACTGTCCCCGACTAACGATCCAGCTTGCCTGCCTGCTCCTACTTCTCTACAGACGCATGGGCGGGCGGCGTCATCGTCATGATGTCCCCACCCAGTGTCTGTCCCTGCCGGGCATCAGAGGGAACAGACGGCCGGGCCCTCCTCCACGTAGCCGTGGAGGCCGGCGGCCATGTTTCTGTAGCCACATACATATGTGCCTACAGGTACATGGCCGCCGACAGTGGAGGAACAAGTAAGGCGGCGGTGGGGTGGGTGAGAGGAGGTGGCCTAGGCAGGAGCTGGGACACACTGCCCTGCGTGCTATCTCCTCGCTCGGGCCACATGATGAGGTCTGGTGGGCCGGATTTGGCCCGCGGGCCTTGTGTTTGACACCCGTGATCTAGACAATCAATAGATGGACACCTTACGTTTGACACACATTATATATATGAAATATGATAAAAGGTCCGCAGTGGTTAAGGTTGACAGGCACAAAAGCTTGATAAGGCCAGTCAACATGACAATGGTGGACACAAGAATTTCCGCCACTTCTTTTTGTAGTTTTCAGTGGACTTATCCGCCACAATTTCCTAAGTGTGATCCAAATCAGTTAATGAACAGGTAAATAGTTTTTAAATGCCTTTAGTGTGCCTTACCCTGCTAATGATACATACTACCATAACCCTAACTTTCATTTTTGAAGGGGTCAAGTAAGCACTGTATAATATGCAGAGACCTAAAATTGGGGAGGGAGGAGGGTCAGGGTGACAGACACTGGGATGGTGTGGAAAACTGGGAAGGGGACAGGGTAGGGTTACCACCCGTCCAGGATTACTCCGGACAGTCCGGTAATTAGACTGTGTGTCCGGAGTCCGGACGGGTGGCATTCCCGGACTATACAATGTCCGGGAACTGGAGACCGGAGATCCTGCGCAGCGCTGCCGGGGACAGCCAGCTAGAGACCGGCAGTGCTGTGACTGTGTGAGGAGGATAAGCAGGACCGCCTGCGGCTATTTCAAATATCGCACCTGCCCTGTTCGCGGTCAGCCAGCCAATCGGGTGCGGCCGCGGCGGCTCCTGATTGACAGCTGGACTGTGAGCAGGGCAAGCGCGATTTTTGAAATAGCGCCATGGCCTCCGGGCACAGCAGCAGTCAGGTGGCCGGCTGAGCCCAGCTGTGACACGGAGCTGATGGCGGGGTGAAGCTGAGGTTCCGCCGGGAGGCAGCAGGCAGCGGTTGCCATGTAGGGAGAGAAGACTAGCTGCCAGCGGGATCCTGAGCTGCAGAGTCCGCACAGAGAAGGTAGGGAAGTCGCTCCTTAAGGGTGCAGGCACAGTCATCATAGGCTTAGGGGAGGCCTCCACAGAATGGCTCAAGTGAGAAGCAGCCACAGTCTGGGTATGGAGAGGCTTGCTGCTTCCCAGTGTGGCCCAGCTCCGGTCATTGCTATTACCAGTTATTTATCACTGGAACAATATGTATATATGCTTTTTATACTGTACTTTTATATTAACATCAAAAAAATATTTAATGGGAAAACATATGAATGCCCAGTGTTCAGAATACACCCCTGCCCCACCTAAACCTTCCTTGCAGCAGCCTAACCCTACCCCCACACAGTCTGACTGTAACCTGCACCGCTAGTGCCTAAACCTACAGTAACTCCTTCCCTGCAAGTACCTAGACTTAACCACCGTAGGTTCAATGTCCCTGCGTCACCCCACCATCTCTGTCCCTGCGTCACCCCACCATCTCTGTCCCTCCGTCACCCCACCATCTCTGTGTCTGCGTCACCCCACCATCTCTGTGTCTGCGTCACACCCCCCCCCCCCCCCCCGGAAAAATTCACAGTATACTGAACGTGAATTTTGAATTTTGGCTCAATCAATATAAAATACCAAATATTTTGGCTCAATCCTGTGGCATAATTTGAATTTTGGCTCAATCTGTGTGGTGTAATGTAAATTTTGGCTAGTCAGATCCCTTAGAAAAGGGTCTGAAATCACAACATGTGTATGCCCTTAAGGCTACAGGAGGGGAGGTTAAATTTAGGGGAGACCATAGGGTAAGGCTGCAGGATGGGGGTGTTAGGAGAGAGAATAGGGTAAGGCTGTGGGAAGAGAGGATAGGGTAAGGCTGCAGGATGGGGTTTTAGAAGAGAGAATAGGGTTAGGCTATGGGAGGGGAGGTTAGGGTGAGGCTGCAGGAGGGGAAGGTTTAGGGGATAGGTTAGGCTAAGGCTGCAGAAGAATCTGTCTCTTGCTGTAACCCACTCCCTGCTCCTACCCTGCATTTTATAAGCTCCATCAATGTGTAATCTGACTGCGTGAGCCATAGGTAGGGGAAGTGATAGGGGAGGATCTCCTGGCTGTGGCTGGTGGTAGCTGCTCACAGTGTGGGGCTCCTGTTCCTGGGTGCTAGCTGCTGGAAGCTGTGTGTGTGTGTGTGTGTGACTGCTGCTGCTGATCATCATCCCCAAAGGTCAGAGGAGCACGTACTGGGCTCTCCTCCAATCAGAGCTCAGCACATGCTCATCTGACCCCATTGCAGTGCCTCCTGGGATTTTTTACCCAGTAGTGCACTGCAGAGTACTGTGTGCTGCCGCGACCCCCCCTTACCAGCATCAGAGTTAATTGCCAGCAGACAGGTCCCTTCTGCTCCTCTTCCCCGGGAGTGCGTGCACAGCGGAGCCGGAAGCAGTGGAGGAGATGTGCCCCCTCTGGAGCAGACACCCGGCGGCAGATGACTCCATTGCCTCCGGCAGTTCCACCTATGAGTCCAGGGCTGCCCGCATGTGTGCCTTTTTAATTCCAGGGGTGCCCGCATGTGTCCCATATCAGTCCAGGGGTGCCCACATTTATGCCTTATAATTCCAGAGATGCCCGCATGTGCCATATAATTCAATGGGTGCCTGCATGTGTCCCGTATTAGTCCAGGGGTGCCTGTATGTGTCCCATATTAGTCCAGGGGTGCCTGCATGTGTGCCGTATAATTCCAAGTGTTAGCCAGGTTTACCGTATAATTCATGGGGTGCTGCTAAGTGTGCCGTCACAGTCCAGGGGTGATGCTAAATGTGCCGTATCAGTTTAGGCGTGAGCCAAGTGTGCTGTATACTTCATGGGGTGCTGCTAAGTCTGCTGTATCAATCCAGGGGTGCTGCCATTTTTTTATTACAAGAATAAAAAAAGATTTTTTTTCTTTATACTGCAGGAGTGTCACCATGTGTGCCGTATAATTCCATGTGTGCCGCCAGGTGCTGTATCAGGTCAGGGGTGTCACCATCTGTGCCGCATAATTCCTGGGGTAAGCCAAGTCTGCCGTATAATTCTGCTGCCAAGTGTGCTGTATTAGCCCAGGGGTGATGTTAAGAATTCTGTATCAGTCCATGGGTGAGCCAAGTCTGCTGTATAATTCCTGGGGTGAGCCAAGTCTGCCGTATATTTTATGGGGTGCTGCCAAGTGTGCTGTATCAGTCCAGGGGTGATGATAAGAGTGCCATATCAGTCCAGGGGCGAGCCAAGTCTGCCAAATAATTCCTGGGGTGCTGCCAAGTGTGCTGTATCAGTCCTGGGGTGATGCTAAGCGTGCCATATCAGTCCAGGGGTGAGCCAAGTCTGCCAAATAATTCCTGGGGTTAGCCGTCTGCCGTATAATTTATGGGGTGCTGTCAAGTGTGCTGTATTAGTCCAGGGGTGATGCTAAGTGTTCCATATCAGTCCAGGGGTGCTATTAGGTGTGCCGTATCAGTCCAGGGGTGATGCTAAGTGTTCCATATCAGTCCAGGGGTGTTGCTAAGTGTGCTGTATCAGTCCAGGGGTGATGCTAAGTGTGTTGTATCAGTCCAGGGGTGATGCTAAGTGTGCCGTATCAGTCCAGGGGTGATGCTAAGTGTGCCGTATCAGTCCAGTGTTTGTGCCACCCACTTGTTTCGCTTATTAGAGTCATACAACTACCTCGGTGCAACCTTTTGGCCTAAAAACAATAATGTGAGGTGTTCAGAAGGGAAACGATCATCTGTCAGACCACACTTAGGTCGACAGTCATTAGGTTGACCCTGGAAGGTCGACTGGCCCCAAGGTTGACAGCAGGGACGTGCAGTCAGGGGAGGCAGGGGAGGCAGGGCCTCCCCTGTCATTAATGATTAATATAATAATACAAGTCAAAGAAAATACTTATGACACATATTATGGGCGAGATGTACTAAAGGGAAAATGCGGTAAAACCCCCGTTTTACCGCATTTTCCTATGTACTAAAACCCGTTCGCAGCCGTTTCGCAGGGCAGGGTATCGCCACCTTTGGGTGGCGATACCCTATAGAAGCCTATGGGCTTCTTTTCGCCGCCCGCCGCGTCGCCGCAACCCGCCGCCTCGCCGACCCCCCCTTTCCCCCCTCCCTTGGGCTTACCTTCTTGCAGGTCCTCCTGGACCCCGGAAGGTAAGCCCTTCCTCCCCCTAGCAACGCAGCCGGACGTCCTTCCGGCTGCAGGGGGAGGAGGAAGCGCCGGGGACAGCTTGCTTAGCTGTCCCCGGCGTGAAAACTGCAGAAGCCGGCTGGGAGGTGACGGAGACCCCCCGCAGACCACAGTACAGGTATCGCGGGGGGCCTCCGTCACCGCATCGCGATGCCAGCCGCATATGTTAGTACATATGCGGCGGCATCGCGGCGGGGGGGGCGCGAAGGGCGGCGATGTATTTTAATACATCCCGCCCTATGTGTCATAAGTATATGCTTTGTATTATTATAATCATTTTTACTCTTTCTTTTTTTAATTAGCTAAGGAGGCATCAAGAGCGATGCCTCCCGCTGTCTATATTAAAGCAGCAGACACAGGGGCGGGCAGTGGGCAGGGCTGAGCTCCGGGCTGTAAAAGCCCATTAAAAAAAAGCTGTAGATACGGCACCTGTGGCAGTGCCTCAGTGACAGGGACGTGCTTTCTGCCTATATGAAAGCACACCCCTGTCACTGAGGCAGAAGTGATTGGGCACTTTGGTGCTGTCACAGTGACAAGGGCGTGCTTTCATATAGGCAGAAAGCACGTCCCTGACCGTCACCGTGGCACTGCTATTGGTGATGTGCCCGCCGTGTATTGCACAGTGCCATTATTAGAGGTGAGCGTCTCGTTCGCTCGTGACCCTGCACACTGGAGTGGGGACTGTCTGTCCCAGGCTGTACAATGTCCGAGTATTCGGCACTGGCAGCCTCAGCAGCAGCTTCCGCTTGTCTAACTGTGCTGCTGTCTGACTGACACTGCATACTCTGCTGTGGGGGGCTCTGGAAGGAGGCTGCTGTAGTGATGTCTCTACCGCTGTCAGCCAACGGGAGTGTAACAAGAAGCTGCACGCAGGAGCCGCACTCGGAGACCCCCTCCGCCCGGCGCTTGACAGCTGCAGCAGGTTAGACTGGGAATGGGGTGTAGCAGTAGATGTCCGACACCTGGACCCGCAGTGTGCGATGTGTGTGTGTATCTGTATGTGACAGTGGATGCATTCTGTGTGTGACAGTCATTTATATGTGTAACAGTGTGTGTGTGTGCCTAACAGTGGGTGCATGCTGTGTGTGTGACACTGGGTGTTTGTACATTTTATAGTGCAGTGTGTGTCTGTCCTGGCACTGCACATCAATTCAAGAGAAAGGGCTGCAGTCAGCAGTGGGTGAAAAAAACCCCACAGGACTTAGGGTTAGAGAGGAAGACTTCAGTAGGGGGTGAATGGTGGCCATAAGCAGTGAGTTGCCACCCCATCATGTAATGTAGCCAGTAGCACCTCTCCTGCTCGCACCCTCTGACACTGATTGTCTACCTCTATCTCCCTGGTACACACTATCCCCTTGACACCCTCACTTTCAATCTGTATTTTCCTCTTTCTCTCCCTAATGCTGTGTACACACCGGGGAGATATATTGCTCAGCCATATATGGCTGAGCAATATATGGCTGAGCAATATATTGCTCAGTTTCTACTTTACATCAGCGACCAGAGATGGTCACTGATGAAAAAGAAACTGCCGGGGGGAGCCAGGCAGTGGTAATCAGCTGGTCGCAGGAGCATGTTCCTGCGACCAGCGATCACCACAGGGGCAAAAACGGGAGCGCGCACCCGGCGATATATCGCCGGTGCACACTCCCATTGCGGGCAATATGGTCGCTCAGCGACCATATTTCCCGCGATTTTGCACAAAATCGCCCCTGTGTGTACGCACCTTAACACTCTCTTGTGCCCCTCTTTCTTTCTCCCTCCCTCTCTGACACTAACTCCCGCTCATACCCCTCCCTCTCTTTTGCATTGTAGTGACAATAGCAGGGGGGGGAGGGGGGCCCTTTCTAGATTTTGCTATGGGGCCCAGAAAGGTCTAGTTACGCCCCTGATCCCCGCTGTGTCAAGGTGCTGATGCTGCGATTATTTGTGGTAATGTGTGTCTGGGGGCTGGTTTTTTTTAAGTGGCACAGGTGTTTGTGTGTGTTTGTGTTGTGACAGAGGTGTGTATCTTTTTATTTGTGTAAAGTGACAGAGGTGTGTGTTTGTGTAAAGTGACAGAGGTGGAGGTGTGTACTGTTTCTGTGTGTTTGTGTAAAATAAGTGTTTTTAAATGAAGTATATTTGCACAACGTACTAGCCTCAGGATTTTTTAAAGAGTATTGGGCCAGTATACTTAATTTTAAATCACACTTATTTTACACAATCATACAGAAACAGTACACACCTCTGTCACTTTACACAAATACACAGATACACAACACTGTCACAACACATACACAGACAAGTCTGCCCCTTAATAAGGTATTACATTTGGCCGCATTTTTTTTTTTTTTATTGAAAAATGTATGTGGGCAGGCGCCATGGCGGCTGGGTACAGGTTGCTTCTTTCAGCGCTGACAGGCAGGAGCTGTTCTTTATGGCCACTGCTGCTTATGCAGGGGGCAGCTACCGCACCTGCCTGTCAGCGCAGAAGCAACCTGGACCCAGAGCTCCCCACAAAGCCTGTCGGCGCTGTCTCCACCAAGCCAGTGCTTTACCAACCACAAACGTCACCGCACGTCCCTGGTTGACAGGGTTAAAGGTCGACATGGGTCAATGTCGACATGACTTAAGGTCGAAATGGGCCAAGGTCGACATGGGTTTAGGTCGACAGTCATTATGTCGACATGAGTTTTTCACTGTTTTTTTGAGCCGACATGTGCCGACAGGCGGTATTTCATGCCCTACCATCCACTAGGACGTGGTGGGAGAATAAAATAGTGCCCGAAGCACGAGAGAGGCTGCGGTTCAACTCCAACTGTGTCCATGTCGACTGTGTCGACAATCGGGTAAAAAACAGTGAAAAACTCGTGTCGACCTAAACCCATGTTGATCTTGGCCCATGTCGACCTTAAGTCATGTCGACCTTAACCCTGTCGACCTTGGGGCCAGTCGACCTTCCGGGGTCGACCTAATGACTGTAGACCTAAGTCTGGTCTGACAGATGTACCGATTCCATTCAGAATAGCATGGATATGAGTGAATGAAATCTTTTTTTATTCTTTTAATAAAAAAATGGCAGCACCCCTGGATTGATACAGCGGACTTAGCAGCACCCAATGAATTATACAGCACACTTGGCTCACGCCTGAACTAATACGGCACACTTAGCATCACCCCTGGACTGATACGGCACACTTGGCAGCACCCCATGAATTATACGGTAGACTTGGCTAACACTTGGAATTATACGGCACACATGCAGGCACCTCTGGACTGATACAACACACTTAGCAGCAACCCATTAGTTATACAGCAGCCTTGGCAGCAACCCATGAATTATAGGACACTCAATGCATTTAAAGTTCCCACATGGGCCAATTGGTTGTGATGTTAAAGGCTTTCATTAGTTAACATTTCCCCGCTGCCCTTTGAGGCCTGAGTATCAGGACAGTTGAGATGTGCGCTGTTCTGCCCCCTTATCCCTGAACACAATTTGAGACTCTTTTGCTTTAAGTTTTTGCAGCATGGCGGCCATCTTGGCCCATGACATCATTATGACATCACAAAGGCTCTGTGACACAGGGACTCCATCACCTGAGACTCTGCATTTGTCAGGAGAAGTGGCATATTTTCTGCTCTCTTGCTATATTGCTTATATTTGGATTTCGCTGAACTTTAGCGGTTACCTATACCTCAGGAGACATTATGGGCTGTCTGTGCAGCAAACTGTGCGTCCCTGAACCCAGGAAGAAGGTAAGTGCGCTGTTATATTTATGGGTTGAACATTGCACATACAGAGGATTATCACAGGCCCCAATAGGGGGGAGCTTGCCCGATATTGGGTGTTTCTGGGCAGATTGGAAGGTGATTTGTCCAGTTTTATAGGCCTAAATATGGGGGATAGGCATCATTTTGACTGACTGGTAACTAGTAACATATAAATGTACCACCCCATATGTAGTATTAGAGGGCCTGAGATGTAATACTTACACCATTATGTACATCTCCTGTACCCTCCCATGCACAATTACCAGACAGCAGTGTCTTATAATGTGGGCTTGTTGTGTAGTAACACTCACATTTCACCATTAGCCTCACAGGCTCTCACATTATCAGCACTGAAGCGTCCATCTCCCCACCTTGCTGGGCTTTGTAGTTCGGCAGTACTTCTGCTGCTGTCGTACATGTAGGTTCTCCTGCCAGTAGCTGCCTCCTGCCCATTCTCCTCCTGCCTGACCCTAACTGCCACTAACTGCCCATGCTCCCTGACCTGTGCTCTGTAAACAATATGTGTAGAATAGTTATAGGGATGCCATCGACCATCGCTGATTCCAAATCATCCATGGTTTATGGCCGATATTTAATACTTTTGCCATTAATGGGGGAGAACCAGATGATTTCCCTCCATCGATGGCACAGCGAAACCGATGTTTTGCTTTTGGGGTTTTTCAAAGTGCCAGGACATGGAGCATAGCTCCGCCCTGACACCCATGAAGCCCCGCCCCTGTGTTTTGATTGGGCCATCAGTCAAACACAATGGATGACCATAGATAGGTAAAAGTATCGATGGGCATCCATTGCATAGTTTAACACTATCGATGGCCATTTGCACTATTGCCATCAATGGCAACCATCGATGGTAATGCCAACAATGATCATCCCTAGAACAGTACTGGTAATAACGTTATCACTTATAGTTGCTATGATATTATTACTCTTGCATAAATACTTACCAACATGTCCCATTCCTGGGCTTCCCTCTGATACTATTACTCGTGCATACATACCTACCATCATGTCCCATTCCTGGGCTCCCCTCTGATATTATTACTCGTGCATACATACCTACCAACATGTCCCATTCCTGGGCTTCCCTCTGATATTATTACTCGTGCTTACATACCTACCACCATGTCCCATTCCTGGGCTCCCCTCTGATATTATTACTCGTGCATACATACCTACCAACATGTCCCATTCCTGGGCTTCCCTCTGATATTATTACTCGTGCTTACATACCTACCACCATGTCCCATTCCTGGGCTTCCCTCTGATATTATTACTCGTGCTTACATACCTACCACCATGTCCCATTCCTGGGCTCCCCTCTGATATTATTACTCATGCATACATACCTACCATCATGTCCCATTCCTGGGCTCCCGTCTGATATTATTACTCGTGCATACATACCTACCATCATGTCCCATTCCTGGACTTTCCTCTGATATTATTACTCGTGCTTACATACCTACCACCATGTCCCATTCCTGGGCTCCCCTCTGATATTATTACTCGTGCATACATACCTACCAACATGTCCCATTCCTGGGCTTCCCTCTGATATTATTACTCGTGCTTACATACCTACCACCATGTCCCATTCCTGGGCTTCCCTCTGATATTATTACTCGTGCTTACATACCTACCACCATGTCCCATTCCTGGGCTCCCCTCTGATATTATTACTCATGCATACATACCTACCATCATGTCCCATTCCTGGGCTCCCGTCTGATATTATTACTCGTGCATACATACCTACCAACATGTCCCATTCCTGGACTTTCCTCTGATATTATTACTCGTGCTTACATACCTACCACCATGTCCCATTCCTGGGCTCCCCTCTGATATTATTACTCGTGCATACATACCTACCAACATGCCCCATTCCTGGGCTTCCCTCTGATACTATTACTCGTGCATACATACCTACCATCAAATCCCATTCCTGGGCTCCCCTCTGATATTATTACTCGTGCATATATACCTACCAACATGTCCCATTCCTGGGCTCCCCTCTGATATTATTACTCGTGCATACATACAACCATCATGTCCCATTCCTGGGCTCCCCTCTGATATTATTACTCGTGCATACATACCTACCATCATGTCCCATTCCTGGGCTCCCCTCTGATATTATTACTCGTGCGTACATACCTACCAACATGTCCCATTCCAGGGCTTCCCTCTGATATTATTACTCATGCATACATACCTACCACCACGTCCCATTCCTGGGCCTCCCTCTGATATTATTACTCATGCATACATACCTACCAACATGTCCCATTCCTGGGCTTCCCTCTGATATTATTACTCATGCATACATACCTACCAACATGTCCCATTCCAGGGCTTCCCTCTGATATTATTACTCATGCATACATACCTACCATCATGTCCCATTCCTGGGCCTCCCTCTGATATTATTACTCGTGCATACATACCTACCACCATGTCCCATTCCTGGGCCTCCCTCTGATATTATTACTCATGCATACATACCTACCACCATGTCCCATTCCTGGGCTTCCCTCTGATATTATGATTGCTGTCACCTGTGTTGAACTATAATTACTTGTTAAGAAAGGTGATGACAATCATAAATTAAGAGCAGGGAGACCATCGATTAATAGTCATCAATGGTTTATGGTTTATAGATGACGAAGAAATAGTGTTCTGCTATCAATTAGGTAAAACCTGATGGTTTCCCTTTATCAATGGAGCATATATCGATGGTGTGTGTGTGTGTGTGTGTGTGTGTATATGTGTGTGTGTGTGTGTGTATATATATATATATATATATATATATACTGTATTTATACTGTATATATATAGTGTATATACTGTATATAGTGAAGATACAGCTGGCTCCACTGCCCTGGTCTGTTCTATTGATCCCATGGTAGGAAGTGCTTGCAGTGCGGAGAGTTCTGTAGTCACAGCTCATGATGTCTCTTCCTCTGCTCCTTACAGCCAAGCAAGTCTGCGAGGCTTACGAAGGGAGCGGCCAAGCACCCCAACAGCGTGCAGCCCCCCACCGGCACGCAGCCTCCCATGCCTAATGTGTCTGGTGAACATCCCAATGATCCGGACATTACTCTGATCACAGAGGACGCGGCAGCAGTCGTGGCAGAGATCATGGAGTACTTGATCAGTGAAGGTAAGCGTCCCCCAGGTGCAGAGATGTAACTAGTATATATCTAATAGGCGGGGAGTTCTGTGATGGGCTGATAACTAGTATATATGTACAGTAATAGGCTGGGAGTTATGTGACAGGCTGGTAACTAGTATATATGTAATAGGCTGGGAGTTATGTGACAGGCTGGTAACTAGTATATATGTAATAAGCGGGGAGTTATGTGACAGGCTGGTAACTAGTATATATGTAATAGGCTGGGAGTTCTGTGACAGGCAGGTAACTAGTATATATGTAATAAGCTGGGAGTTCTGTGACAGGCCGGTAACTAGTATATATGTAATAGGCTGGGAGTTATGTGACAGGCTGGTAACTAGTATATATGTAAAAAGCTGGGAGTTCTGTGATGGGCTGATAACTAGTATATATGTACAGTAAATTAGGCTGGGAGTTATGTGACAGGCTGGTAACTAGTATATATGTAATAGGCTGGGAGTTCTGTCACAGGCAGGTAACTAGTATATATGTAATAAGCTGCCAGTTTTGTGACAGGCTGGTAACTAGTATATATGTAATAAGCTGGGAGTTCTGTAACAGGCAGGTAACTAGTATTTATGTAATAAGCTGGGAGTTCTGTGACAGGCAGGTAACTAGTATATATGTAATAAGCTGGGAGTTCTGTGACAGGCTGGTAACTAGTATATATGTAATAAGCTGGGAGTTCTGTGACAGGCTGGTAACTAGTATGTATGTAATAGGCTAGGAGTTCTGTGACAGGCTGGTAACTAATATATATGTAATAAGCTGGGAGTTCTGTGACAGGCTGGTAACTAATATATATGTTATAAGCTGGGAGTTCTGTGACATGCTGGTAACTAGTATATATGTAATAGGCTGGGAGCTCTGTGACAGACTGGTATAACTAGTATATATGTAATAAGCTGGGAGATCTGTGACAGGCAGGTAACTAGTATATATGTAATAAGCTGGGAGTTCTGTGACAGGCAGGTAACTAGTATATATGTAATAGGCTGGCAGTTCTGTGACAGGCTGGTATAACTAGTATATATGTAGTAAGCTGGGAGTTCTGTGACAGGCCGGTTACTAGTATATATGTAATAAGCTGGGAGTTCTGTGACAGGCAGGTAACTACTCACAGAACTAGTAATCGGCTGGGAGTTCTGTGACAGGCTGGTAACTAGTATACACGTAATAGGCTGGGAGTTCTGTGACGGGCTGGTAACTAGTATATACAGTATGTAATACGCTGGGAGTTCTGTGACAGGCAGGTAACTAGTATGTATGTAATAGGCTGGGAGTTGTGTGACAGGCAGGTAACTAGTATATATGTAATAAGCTGGGAGTTCTGTGACATGCAGGTAACTAGTATAAATGTAATAGGCTGGGAGTTCTGTGACAGGCAGGTAACTAGTATGTCTGTAATAGGCTGGGAGTTCTGTGACAGGCAGGTAACTAGTATGTATGTAATAGGCTGGGAGTTGTGTGACAGGCAGGTAACTAGTATATATGTAATAAGCTGGGAGTTCTGTGACAGGCAGGTAACTAGCATAAATGTAATAGGCTGGGAGTTCTGTGACAGGCAGTTAACTAGTATGTATGTATGTAATAGGCTGGGAGTTCAGTGAGGGGACAGGAGCTTGTTATCTCACCAGCCTGATTTTGCTTTATACATTATATCTACAGAGGAGATTGCACCTCTGCACAGAACTCGCACCCTATTACATAGAGCTCATAGACAGTATGGGGGTATATTTGCTACATAAAAGCTGATGTTGCTCATAGCAACCTACCAGATTGTGTCTATCATTTTCTAGCCTGCAAGAGTGAGGTGCGTGAGGCGTCCCCAGTGTCCCACACGATGACGGATGACACAATGTCACGTGATGAGATCAGTGAGAGCAGCACCAGTGGCTGTTATTACTTGACGGACCGGTCATCATCCTCATTTGACACCAGCAGCACCAGCTCTGAATCCTCAGAATCCTCCTCAGATACCATCAGTGACTGCTCGCCCAGGTAGGTTGCCGGTACAATACGCATGTCCTCCCTGCTCTGGACACTGGGGTAGATTTTGGGTCTCTTGTCTTAAACACATGCTGTGATGTAGAAACGGTATATCCATACCTACCTGCAGCTGGGGCTGCTACACAAGTTCTACCACACAGAGCGCTGATGGGCTGGTATTCTACGTGTATGACATACATGTATATATCATTATACTAATGAGTGTAACAATATAAAAAGAGAAACGCTATAGGAGAAATGAAGTCATGTCAATTATGGGGCTTAAACACATAGCGATATTATCAGTGATCTGAGCTATGGTAGATCGCTCAGCACCGACCGTTGAGCACAAATCGCTCAGCACACAGCGCAGCACAGCGCCGATGTTTGATGAGCGATCTGTCACTGCCCACGTTCTCAAGAGGGAGAACACAGACGATGGCCAGATTTATACGGCGTGCAGTATCTGCATCTCCCGGCAATAGTGACGCATGGGGCCACACATCACTATCATTATGGGCCCTACACACATTTCTAGTACTTCATTTCTAGACGATCTAGTCAGATCACTTAGAAGATAGGCCCAAATCTCTCAGTGTGTGGCCCCATTAGAGGGATCTCACATCACTGTACACTGGGCTTCCTGTATGTGGCCGTCCTTGTCATGTCACACCCACAGTATCAGTGCTCTTATTGGTCCAAAGAGGAATCACACAGATAAATGTAGTCAGTAAGGGCCACTGACCTGGTGCAGGTGCTAGATAGCAGCAGGCCAGGGAATAATGAGAGGACTTGTACATGGCAAACGTTTGTGTCTTTACAATAACAGTCACTGATCAATGTTTTTATTTATAGGAAGGACATCATCTACTACAAGCCTGTCTCTGTTGGCTTCCTCTGCCAGTACGAGGAGGACGGAATGCCCAGGGTGGATATATAAGCAAGACCTAAACCTGGATAGCAGACTCACAGAGTCATTAACATCTAATATTGCATGTCCCGTAACTTGGGATATAACTTGATTTAATGATATGCAGCTAACTGGAATCTTTGAAGTTTCTGCAACTTTTGTTGAATGTTAAAGCATGTCCTGTTGACAGCTCATCCCCATACCCTAGCCAGTCCTGTTGACGGCTCATCCCCATACCCTAGCCAGTCCCGTTGATGGCTCATCCCCATACCCTAGCCAGTCCCGTTGATGGCTTATCCCCCTACTTAAGCCTGTCCTGTTGACGGGTAACCCCCTACCCCCAATCTCTGTCTTCACAACTCCCTCTCTCCATATCCAGCAAGTCTGAAGCATCATTTTGCTTACACTTTCTGGGGAGTAATTTGGTTGCTGAGCGGCCTCTATATGAATCTGTTGTTTCAACAATAAAAAAGTAACACAAGCCAATGAGTGTCTGATGTGTTATTTCCCACTAATGTGAGAGTTTCCCATTGTAGTATTTGTCTGACCCATATTCATGTGTAATAATAGCTGTGGGAATGTAATGTGTAATAACGGTAAGTATATGGTAGGTTGGTGCAGTACTGTGGGCTATGAAGATCTGTGCAGCTACACTGAGCCCCAGAGGTGACTGATGCCCCAACACTTGGTCTCCTCCCTGGGTTACATAAGGTTAGCTACTCAGAAGAGGTATCCGGCAACTACTGCAATAGTCTGGAATCCCCCAGTAGCGTCATGTTCTAGTCTAGACCCTTCCAGTTTTTCTGCTTGGACGCGCCTCTAGATTGCTATCCTATAAACTTCCTTAAAAAGGAAAGTAATTTGTTTTGCTCAACAATAAATGAACAGCGGTAACAGTATTTCCAGATAAGAACTTGACGCGGAACAAGACATTGTGCACTTGTAACTCTCTATATATTGATTAGAGATGAGCGGGCCCGGATCCCCGAGATCCGTCAGATCCGAATATCGGGGATCCGGGTCAGATCCGAGTCGGCTCCAATATACCGGACCAATAACGAGGCCGAACGTCATTATCGCGCTGTCGGATTCTCGCGGGAGCGGGATCTTATAAAAGACGCACGCGCACCCCGCCATCTTCACTCCAATCTTGGAGAGGGAAGAGGGTGGTTGGGAAGCTCCGTGTGCCCTGTGCTGTGCTCTGTGCCATGTGCTCCGTGCTGTGCTGTGCTCCGTGACCTGCCCTGTGCCCTCACTGCCCTGTGCTGTGCTCCGTGCCATGTGCTCCGTGCTGTGCTGTGCTCCGTGACCTGCCCTGTGCCCTCACTGCCCTGTGCTGTGCTGTGCTGTGCTCCGTGACCTGCCCTGTGCCCTCACTGCCCTGTGTTGTAGATTTGTATTGAGAGTCAGAGACTGTTTATAGGCCAGAGCCCTGTAGTGTAATTTAACTAACTAGGTGCTGCAGTGCTCACACGCAGGGGCTGCAGTGTCCACTGTCCAGGGGCTGTCCTGTGGCCCGTGCCCTGTTGTGATTTATTTAGCCCTAAGCCCTGTGTTGTGATTTATTTAGCCCTGAACCCTGTGTTTTTTGTGATTTAACTAACTAACTCAGTGCTGCAGTGCTCACACGCAGGGGCTGCAGTGCTGCTGAGTAGTACACTGTGTACAGGGGCTGCAGTAATACAAGGGGCTGTGTCCAGTGTGACGGCCTATATCTTATCCATAGTCCAGTGTCACGAGTCACTCACGACATATATCCTGTGTCCTGTGTGACGACATATCCTGTGTCCAGTGTGACGACATATATCCTGTGTCCAGTGTAACGACATATATGCTGTGTCCAGTGTGACGACATATATCCAATGGCCAGTGTGACAACAATATATCCTGTGTCCAGTGTCACAAGTCACAACATATATCCTGTGTCCAGTGTGACATGTAATGTGTGCCGGCATATATCCTGTGTCCAGCGTGACATATATCCAGTGTCCAGTGTGACGACATATATCCAGTGTCCAGTGTGACGACATATATCCAGTGTCCAGTGTGACGACATATATCCAGTGTCCAGTGTGACGACATATATCCTGTGTCCAGTGTGACGACATATATCCTGTGTCCACTGTGACGACATATATCCAGGTTCCAGTGTGACGACATATATCCTGTGTCCAGTGTGACGACATATATCCAGTGGCCAGTGTGACATCTAACCAGTGTGTGACGGCATATATCCAGTGTCCAGCGTGACATATATCCATTGTCCAGTGTACAGGAGCTGTGTCCATGGGCGGTGTCCAGAGGCTGTGTCCGGTGTGACGGCTGTGTCCATTGTCCAGGGGCTGTGTCAAGTGTGACGGCTGTGTCCAGTGTACAGGAGCTGTGTCCAGAGGCTGTGTCCATTGTCCAGGGGCTGTGTCCAGGGTGACAGGCTGTGTCCAGTGTCCAGGGGCAGTGTCCAGGGGCAGTGTCCAGTGTCCAAGGGGCTGTGTCCAGTGTGACAGGCTGTGTCCAGTGTAAAGTAAGATAAATAAATAAAAGTAATAAATAAAATAAAAACACATTTTTGGAGGAGGATGGAGGAGGAAATAGTGGAAGTGCTAAAGCTGCTACCACCAGTCATGACAAGGCGATACCTCTTTGTATTTGCTGTTTGGAGCATTTCTCTTTTTTTGGGATAGTTTATTAAACTGCCACCCTGTCTGCCCCTGCAGTGCCGCTCTGCCAGGTTGGAAGTGTAAGGTCCACATGTATGTGATGCCGACTGCTGTCGCTTAGCTTAGTCAGTATACCCTTACCTCAGTATACCCTTTTGGCCCAACTACAGTAAATGAAAACAATTTTGTAAGCTGTGAAGTGATCAAAATTGACTAGAAATGAGTGGAAACTAATGTTATTGAGGTTAATAATACTTTAGGGGCAAAAACAGGCCCAAATTCTGTTATTTTAGCCATTTTTAGCATTTTTTCATAAAAATCCAGATCCAAAACCAAAACCCACAAGGGTGGTTTTGCTAAAACCAATCTAGATCCAAAACACGAAGGGAGATCCAGATCCAAAACCAAAACCCGAAAAAGTGGCCGCCGCACATCTCTAATATTGATATCCGTATTGTTATTGCGGAGCCTGCAGTTAATCACATTATGCATGTGCACATTTGTTATAGCTCTTAAGAAGTAATATTACTGTGCATTTTAATAATGTTTAGCAGGTAAGCATTAGGGGTGTGCACCGGGCACTTTTTTTCGTGTTTTGTGAAACGCGTTTTGGGTCTGTATTTAGGGCAGTGTTTTTGAATCTGGATCTGTTCCAAAACACCACCATTTTTGTGATTTGTGTTTTGGATCTGTATTTTGTTTGCCAAAAAACATAAAAATCACTAAAATCACAGATGTATTTTCTTTTTTTGCTCCTACGCTATTATTAACCTTAATATCATTAATTTAATTAATAAACACTCATTTCCAGTCTATTCTGAACACCTAAAACCTCACAATATTGTTTTTAGGGCAAAAGGTTGCACTGACGTAGCTGGATAACTATGCTAAGCCAGACAAGTGGGCGGCACAAAAAATGAACTGATATAGCACACTTAGCGTCACCCCTGGACTGATATGGCACACTAAGCGTCACCCATGGACTGACACAACAGACTTAGCATCATCACTAGTCTCATAAGGTACAGGTAGCATCACCCCTTGATTGATACGGCACATTTAGCATCACCCCTGGACTGACATGACACACTTAGCATCACCCCTAGGCTGATGCGGCACATCTAGCATCACCCCTGAACTGATACGGCACATTTAGCATCACCCCTGGACTGACATGACACACTTAGCATCACCCCTAGGCTGATACAACACATCTAGCATCACCCCTGGACTAATACAGCACACTTGGCAGCACCCCAAGAATTATGCGGAAGACTTGGCTTATCCCAGGAATTATACGGCACAGATGGTGGCACCCCTGACCTGATACAGCACACATGGCGGCACACATGGAATTATACTGCACAGATGGCAGAACCCCTGGACTAATACAGCACACATGGAATTATACGGCACAGATGGCGGAATCCCTGGACTGATACAGCACACATGGCGGTACACATGGAATTATACGGCACAGATGGCAGGACCACTGGACTGATACAGCACACATGGAATTATACAGCACACATGGAATTATACGGCACAGATGGCAGAACCCCTGGACTGATACAGCACACATGGCGGCACACATGGAATTATACGGCACAGATTGCGGAACCCCTGGACTGACACAGCACACATGAAATTATACGGCACACATGGAGGAACCCCTGGACTGACACAGCACACATGGAATTATACGGCACACATGATAACACTCCTGCAGTAAAAAGAGAAACTTTTTTATTCTTTTAATTAAAAAAATGGCAGCACTCTGGATTGATACAGCAGACTTAGCAGTACCCCATCAATCATACGGTACACTTGGCTCACCCCTGGACTTATACGACACACTTAACAGCCATTGCAGTAAAAAAAATGACTTTTCTCTTAATTGACAAAAGGGCAAGACCCCTGTATTGATACGGCAGACTTAGCAGCACCCCATGAATTATACAGCACACTTGGCTCACCCCTGGACTAATATGGCACACATGGCGGCAGACATAGGATTATACTGCAAACATAGTGTTGACATGGGGTTAGGTCGATAGGGTCATTAGGATGACACAAGTATTAGGTCGAAATGGCCATGGTCGACAGTCAAAAGGTTGACATGGGGTTTTTCACTTTTTGAGCTGATGTGTGTCAACAGTGGTATTTCATGCCCTACCATCCACTAGGGTGTAGTGGGAGAATAAAATAGTGTGACGAAAGTAGAGAGGCACCGTGCACGAAGCATGGCGAGCACAACGAGCCATGCGAGTCGACAATCGACAGCCCCCCTGTCGACCTTATATATAATGTGCGATAGTCATGAAAATGTGCGAATTTGAGGAAATGTGCGATTTTGTGTTAAAAAAGAAAAGAATGCAGTGGGGTACCCCCTCCTGAGCATAACCAGCCCTAGGCTCATTGATTCATTGGTTCCAAAAATACAGGGGACAAAATAACTGGGGGTCCCCGGTATTTTGGAACCAGCACCGGGCCCCCACAGCAGGGGGACACTTTTTTACATAAGGTCCCCAAGCCGTATCTTGCTCACTGTAGCTGGTCAGCCTTGGACGTTGTACCTAATGGAGTGAGGACCCCCCAATAAAGGGGTCCCCCCCAGGTTTTATCCATCCAGGGCTGAAGCCCGGGGCTGTCACCAGCGTCCGTGGGCTATGGACGCCGGCCTGATAGGGTTAAAACATTGCTTATACAGGTGAACTACAAGTCCCAGCAGCCCTCCCCCGCATGTCCCAGCATGCGGGGCATTAATGGGTCGCTGGGACTTGTAGTCCACCTGTAAAAAGAATGTTTAAAAAAAATACACACAGAGAAAAGTACAAGTTTATTACACACACACATTAATTTTACACCAATATCCTTACAGCTCCAGGGTCCAGCGCTGACTCCATCCTCCACTGCAGGCTCACCTCACACTGACAGCGGGGTGAGCAGGCTAGTTCCGTCCCTGCTAACAACTTCAATAGCACTGTCACAGCGCTATAGAAATGTTGGCATGGTTGGCTCTATGTGTCTCCATGGAGACGCTTTCAGCTAATCAGGGCTGAGCTATGCACTTGATACACAAGACATCCGTGCTGTCTGACTTTAACATACATAATAAAGATGGTGCCGGATGCCGGGATTTATATGGAGTTCCGGGTCTTGTGAGAATCCGAAGCACGCTGATGAAGTTTTGACCTCATTTTCGACTACGTTTTTCGGCGGGATGGAAGCGACGGCATTGCAAACGCCTCACATTGGGTAAATTCGGGGGGGGGGGGGGGGTTGGATCTCTAGGATCTGAACCCGCTCATCCCTAGTTAAAATTGTAAGTATTATATTTACAACATTAAAAGATAACCATCTTAAGATCCTTGTTGAAGTACATATATTGAAGTAGAGCTCATGACCCAAATATGTTATAATTCTTATAGTTATCTCCGTAAGAGGTGCCTTGGGTTAATACCATCAATATTAGACTTGCAGCGGTACATGTTCCAAAAAACAATCACATGATGATGTTTTATCACATGCTTAAGAGACTGCGGCTCCAGAAAAGACAGTAACAAAAGAGAAAATGACAGTACAACTAACCCTAATCCCTAAAATAATGTACAGTATAATAAGCAACATCCACCCCTGCACTGCTTTTATTGCTTGATTCATCGGGTGCCGGATAACTCACCGACAGTCGAGATTCCGACATTAGTATCTCGACTGTCAGGAGCACGACAGTCGGAATCCCGACTTACACAAGCTATTTTTCCTTGTGGGGGTCTCTGGCGAGCACAACGAGCCCGCAAGGGGCTTTAATACGCTCGAGCTCCTGACAATCGGGATTCTGATGCAGAGGAAACGACCATCAGAATCCCGACTGTTGAAGAGTTCCATATTTAACCCCACCTAAACTACTAGAGAGTACCTTGGCCCACCCTCCCCCAACACTGACAACCTTGAACCACCCCCCAAACACTGGGTACCCAACCCAGTGTCAGGTCTCCTCATTTGATTCTCCTGAGGAGACCTTCTCCCTACCGCTGCCGGGTCTTCTGCTCCTCGACTCACCTCTGCTGCTGGGTCTCTAGCTCCCCCGCTCCCTTTGGCGTCATCTGTGTCCCCACTCACTGCTGCCGCTGGGTGTCTTGCTTCCCTTATCTCCTCCACCACCAGAACTCCTGCACAGGAACAGAAAGTGAGTTACCTCTATACACCTGGATCATGTGACTGGTGTAGAAGTCAGCGGATTGGTGTTTGCAGGTCAGCTGACACCGAGTGTCATGGCGGTGCCCAAGCAGTACAGTACCAGCGTGGGATGCCAGGCAGGCCTGAGGTAACAACATGGAATGGTATCGGGACATCCTGCCATGGACTGTGATCAAACATGGCACCTACAGCGGGTCTGTGGTGCTATATACACCAGTGCACCGGTAAGTGGCGCGTGCATGTACCCCTATTCATGACAGTGTCGGAATAAAGAGTGCTCATGTACACCTGCTGGGTGACCTTGAAAACGAAAACTTTTGGGGGTCCTTGAGGACCAGGGTTGGGAACCACTGACTTAACCAATAGTATGTTTTTGATGATGTTTAATCAATTATATGTGTGTAGTATATCAAGGTTTGTTTCCATACAAGTTGTGTGATTGTGATATAAGTACAGCCTCTTACTTGGTCTTGAAGTGAAGCAGAGACAACAATCTGTAACCAGATATGTCCAGCTCAATTCATGAGGATGGGTTTTTGGAATCCTTTGTTGACTGAACTTATCTCACGGAACCACATACTGGAGACAGCTAAGTCCATACTTTGTTTGCGATTTTTATTGAATAAATAAGTATTAATTTAAAGTACAGTGTTTGTCTAAATTTCTATAACTCCCACCCAAAGAACCTGGTTCCACCAGGAACAATATTAAACTTCCTAGTTTCAAAATACACTTGTTATTACTATAAATGGGGAGACAAAAGCTAATTTATCTATATACTGTAGAAGATATTCTCTTTGCAGGACAATTGAACTAAATAGTAAATGACAAGTTGCTATTAATACACCTTTCACATTAGCCTAATTTCCCAGGCTGGGTCCTGGAACAACCCGCGACTAGCGCTGGTGTGTATGGTTCCCGGGCCAAAATCCCGCCAAAAATGGTCAGGATTTCAACCCTGCTATGTAGCAGGGTTGTTCCCGGGTACAACATGGGGACCTGGCCGGTCCTCGGTGTGCTGTCAGGCCGGGGATCCACACAGGTGGGCTCAAATGACAGGACAGGTGGCGGATGAAGATGACTCAGCTCACCGGCACACTCACTGCCGCCAGAGAGCTGTGTCATCTGCACCTGCCATCTGACTTGTCACCTGCACCCACTGCCTGTGTGGATCACCGGCCTGCATCGAGGACCAGCAACCCAGGGTGAGTCTTGTCCACCACCTCTGCTGCCATCCCAGCTCCTGCCCACCTCCTGGCCTCCTCCCCACCTCCTTCCTGCCTCTTTCCCATACCAGAAAATGCAGGGACTTTTCTGGTGTGAAATGGGCCAACCCGGGAATACCTGGCATGATACCTGGGCAGAATTCCTGGCATTTTCTGGTGTGAAAGGGGTATTAGTGACAAGTTCAAACACAAAGACACAAATGGTTAATTCTGAGAGTCATAAAAAATATGAGTGCTGGGGATTGTTAACTAATGTATAGGCCAGAGGTGGCCAAACCAATCCTTGAGCTCTACCCAGCTGGTGCACAGGTTAATTCATTATTAACAGTCACATTTTCAAGCATGTGCTGCAATTATTCCTATCGGACACATTCTACAGATCCACAGCTGGCCTGGAAAACATTAACTGTTGGTTGATCTCGAGGACCGGTTTGGCCACCCTGGTATAGACCAAGATGGCTACCATGGAGGCTTATGCGAATATCGCAACCTCACGCATGGATATATAAGCAGCCTGATTCTATTAGACTTTCTGGTACTTGTGTATTAGCCGGGCTCCCGGTACGTAGTTAGCGTAGCGGTGCTGTCAGAATCAGCGTAGTTTACCCACGGCCAGTGTAGTTAGCATAGTCAGTCAGAAGTAGCGTAGTGTTCCTGTGGCCAGCGTAGTTAGCGTAGTCAGTCAGAAGTAGTATAGTGTTCCCGCGGCCAGCGTAGCATAATTCTAGATTCGCCTATGCTTATGGGCGCAGGTTCGCTTCACCACTTTATTGTGGTGAAGCTCCCCTGCAATTCGCCCAAATGTATCAATATAGTGGCCTTCGTTATGGGAGTGCGTTATCCCCTGCTGCCGGGGATACGCTGCCTCTCATAATGTTTCCTGTGCTGCCGTCCGCCTAAGTTATCTGCGCATGCGCCGGATACTTTTTCTCGCAATACGTACCCGGCGCATGCGCAGTTTTCCATGTTAGGTGCCGCTTGATGGTCTCCGGCGGCTTCAAATTAAAACTGCACATGCACCGGGTAATGTTCCCAGGGGATGCTGTGTACCCGGCGCATGCGCAGTTTTAATTTGAAGCCGCCGGAGACCAACAAGCGGCACCTAACTTCTTACACAAGAGACCCACAGCGCCAGAAAATTCTGGAGATGTGAACAGGAGCACAAAGAAGAAGCGCGCGGCCAGCGGCCACCTTCATAAATAAGGTATGAGCCTGAAGCTCATGCATAGACGTTCGCCCTCCACCCCCATACCGCCACACGATAATCACCCGCATTGCGTGTTTCATACATCAGGGGAAGCGCTATCCCCTGCTTTAGCGCTGGTGGAAAGCGCACATGCCCCACTTCACCACATGATAAATCTACCCCAGAATCACAAGTGGATCTTTTAAAATGTGTCAGTCAGTAATGAGTGCACCTGTGAGTTGAGCTGGAAAATGTAAACTGTTGACAGCTCTCAAGGACTGGAGTTGGCTACTACTGTCCTAGATGATTTCCTGTTCCCAGTTCCTGTCACTCCTGTGTCCTGTCCCCAGTTCCTGTCACTCCTGTGTCCTGATCCCAGTTCCTGTAACACCTGTGTCCGGTTTCCAGTTCCTGTAACTCCTGCGTCCTGTTCCCAGTTCCTGTAACTCCTGCGTCCTTTTCCCAGTTCCTGTCACTCCTGCGTCCTGTTTCCAGTTCCTGTCACTCCTGCGTTCTGATCCCAGTTCCTGTCACTCCTGCGTCCTGATCCCAGTTCCTGTCACTCCTCTGTCCTGTTTCCAGTTCCTGTCACTCCTCTGTCCTGTTTCCAGTTCCTGTAACTCCTGTCCCCAGTTCCTGTAACTCCTGTGTCCTGTCCTCAGTTCCTGTCACTCCTGTGTCCTGTCCCCAGTTCCGGTCACTCCTGTGTCCTGATCCCAGTTCCTGTCATTCCTGTTTCCTGTTCCCAGTTCCTGTCACTCCTATGTCCTGTTCCAGTTCCTGTCACTCCTGTGTCCTGTTTCTGGTTGGTTCATGTCACTCCATGCCTGTCCTTCTACATGAGTTTTACAGTCCAGTCCGAACCCAACCTTATTATATACCTTGTGTCAAATTATCAGTTCCAGCTCCACTGTATTACAGCCCCTGCTGTTAAGAACCCAGACAGAGGGCTGTAACCTGAATTTCAAGCGTGGGAAAAACAATACCTCCTGTCAGTGCCCTGGTGAAAACTTTTAGCATGATTAACTCTGTGCCTCTGTTCTGGGTATCAGAAAGTCTTATAGAATCAGTTTGCTTATATATCCATGCATGAGGTTGCGATATTCGCATAAGCCTTAAGCATAGCCATGTTGGTCTACTGTATATCAGGGTGGCCAAACCGGTCCTCAAGATCAACCAACAGTTAATATTTTTCAGGCCAGCTTTGAATCTGTAGAATGTGTCCGACAGGAATAATTGCAGCACATGTTTGAAAATGTGACAGTTAATAATGACTATACATTCGCACCAGCTGGGTGGTCTGGGAAACGTGAAATGTTGGTAGATCTCAAGGGTTGGTTTGGCCAGCTTGGGCCTACAGTATACAGTAGTTAACAAACCCCAACACTCAGATTTTGTATGATCCTCAGACATAACAATTTGTGTCATTGAGTTTGAACTTTGAACTTGACCTTGATTATTTAGTTCACTTGTCCTGCAAGGATAATATCTTCGGTACTTCTTTACTTTCACGGCGCCAGCATGGTGCCACGCGTCAGCTTCGCTCGCCCACGCTGCGGGCTCGTTGGCTCGCTACGCTCGCCACGCTAATTAAAGTCAACTCCATGCCAACATGGATAGTGGAGGTATGAACTATCCATGTTGGCATGGCGTTAACTTAGTTTATTTTACTTAATTAGTGGCGAGCGTAACCCGGAAGTACGCGCGGCGCCATGCTGGCGCCGTGAAAGTAAAGAAGTACCATATCTTCTATATACATGAATTTGCTTTTGTTTCCTCATCTGTAGTTAAAACAGGTATATTTTAAAATAAGGAAGTTTAATAATGTTCCTGGTGAAACCAGGTTATTTGGGTGCACAGAGTTATGGAAATTTAGACAAACACTGTACTTCAAATGAATACTTATTTATTCAATAAAAATCACACACAAAGTATAGACTTAGCTGTCTCCAGTATGTGGTTCCGAGAGATAAGTTCAGTCAACAATGGAGTCCAAGAACCCATCCTCATGAATTGAGCTTCAAATATCAGGTTACAGATTGTTGTCTGTGCTGCACTCTAAGACCAAGTAAGAGGCTGTACTTACATCACAATCACTCGACAGAGTTTGGGCACCGCCGTGACGCCCGGTGTCAGCTGACCTGCAAACACCAATCCGTTGACCTCTATACCAGTCACATGATCCAGGTGTATAGAGGTAACTCACTTCCTGATCCTGGCCTAATTGCTGCAGTCAGCAGCAAATCATCTGTTACCATGGGGGATATAAGCAAGGCTCCCAAAATCCCTCATCGTCTTGAACAATTGTGTGTTCCCTGTGACACTCCTTTGAAGCCCCTTGCAGGCTCGCTGTGCTTGCCATGGACCCCTACAAGGGAAAATAGTTTGTGTAAGTTGGGATTCCACCTCCTGTGCTCCTGACAGCCGAGTTAATGATGTTGGAATCCCGACTGTCAGGGAGTCGCTCGCCACGCTAATTAAAGTCAACTCCATGCCAACATGGATAGTGGAGGTATGAACTATCCATGTTGGCATGGCGTTAACTTAGTTTATTTTACTTAATTAGTGGCGAGCGTAACCCGGAAGTACGCGCGGCGCCATGCTGGCGCCGTGAAAGTAAAGAAGTACCATATCTTCTATATACATGAATTTGCTTTTGTTTCCTCATCTGTAGTTAAAACAGGTATATTTTAAAATAAGGAAGTTTAATAATGTTCCTGGTGGAACCAGGTTATTTGGGTGCACAGAGTTATGGAAATTTAGACAAACACTGTACTTCAAATGAATACTTATTTATTCAATAAAAATCACACACAAAGTATAGACTTAGCTGTCTCCAGTATGTGGTTCCGAGAGATAAGTTCAGTCAACAATGGAGTCCAAGAACCCATCCTCATGAATTGAGCTTCAAATATCAGGTTACAGATTGTTGTCTGTGCTGCACTCCAAGACCAAGTAAGAGGCTGTACTTACATCACAATCACTCGACAGAGTTTGGGCACCGCCGTGACGCCCGGTGTCAGCTGACCTGCAAACACCAATCCGTTGACCTCTATACCAGTCACATGATCCAGGTGTATAGAGGTAACTCACTTCCTGATCCTGGCCTAATTGCTGCAGTCAGCAGCAAATCATCTGTTACCATGGGGGATATAAGCAAGGCTCCCAAAATCCCTCATCGTCTTGAACAATTGTGTGTTCCCTGTGACACTCCTTTGAAGCCCCTTGCAGGCTCGCTGTGCTTGCCATGGACCCCTACAAGGGAAAATAGTTTGTGTAAGTTGGGATTCCACCTCCTGTGCTCCTGACAGCCGAGTTAATGATGTTGGAATCCCGACTGTCAGGGAGTCATTCGTCACCCGATGAATCAAGCAATAAAACCAGTGCAGGGGTATCACAATCACTCGACTTGTATGGATAAAAACCCACAGAGTTTGATACTACACACATATAATTGATTAAACATCATAAACCACATACTATTGGCTCAGTTGTTCCCAACCATGGTCCTCAAGTACCCCAACAGTTCTCGTTTTCAAAGTCACCCAGCAGGTGTACAGGAGCGCTCTTTATTCAGACACTGTCATGAATTGCGGTACATGCACGCGCCACTTACCAGTGCACTGGTGTATATAGCACCACAGACCCGCTGTGGGTGCCACCTTTGGTCGCAGTCCATGGCAGGATGTCCCAATGCCATTCCCTGTTTTTACCTCAGGCCTGCCTGGCATCACACGCTGGTCCTGTGCTGCTTGGGCACCGCCATGAAGCCCGGTGTCAGCTGACACCAATCCGTTGACCTCTATACCAGTCACATGATCCAGGTGTATAGAGGTAACTCACTTCCTGGTCCTGGCCTAATTGCTGCAGTCAGCAGCAAATCATCTGTTCCCATGGGGGATATAAGCAAGGCTCCCAAAATCCCTCATCGCCTTGAACAATTGTGTGTTCCCTGTGACACTCCTTTGAAGCAACTTGCAGGCTCGCTGTGCTTGCCATGGACCCCCACAAGGGAAAATAGCTTGTGCAAGTTGGGATTCCTGACGAGATAATAATGTTGGAATCCCGACTGTTGGGGAGTTATCCCTCTACCGATGAATCAAGCAATAAAACCAGTGCAGGGGATGTTGCTTATTATACTGTACATTGGTTAGTTGTACTGTCATTTTCTCTTTTGTTTCTGTCTTTTCTGGAGCCGCATTCTCTTGAGCATGTGATCTAACATTGTCATGTGATTGTTTTTTGAACATGTACCGCTGCAAGTCTAATATTGATGCTACAGTATTAACCCAAGGCACCTCTTACGGGGATAACTATAAGAATTATAAAATATTTGGGTCATGAGCTCTACTTCAATATATGTACTTCAACAAAGATCTTAAGATGGTTATCTTTTAATGTTGTGAATATAATACTTACCATTTTAACTAGGGATGAGCGGGTTCAGATCCTAGAGATCAGAACCCCCCCAACTTACCCGATCAGAGGCGTTTGCGAGGCCGTCGTGTCCATCCAGCTGAAAATCTGAGTCGAAAATGAGGCCAAAACGCCATCAGCCTGCGTCGGATTCTCACGAGACCCAGAACTCTATATAAATCCCGGCATCCGGCACCATCTTTATTCTGTATGTGAAAGTCAGACAGCACGGATGTCTCTGAGCTGTCCGCAGAGGGGGCGCTATGTGGGCTGCAAGGGGGTGGGGTGGGGGGTTTGCACAAAGAGCAGAAGCAAAAAGAGTGGGAGCACAAAGAGCTGCAGGGGGGGGGCACAAAGATGCAGGTGGGCACAAATGGGGGAACTAACGGGCTGCCTACTGTAACTTGGACAGGGGGACGCTATGGGGGCTGCAGGGGGGGGGGGGCAAGGGGCTGTCTGAAATATAGACAGGTTTTTTTAGTTTCACTGCAGGGCTGCCCACTGCCCAATATCAATCCAGCTGTGCTGCCCAGTGTCCCTTATAATTCCAGGGGTGCCCACATGTGTCCCATATTAGTCCAGGGGTGCCCGCATGTGCGCCGCCTATTCCATGGGTGCCCACATATGTCCCGTATCAGTCCAGGCAGTGGCGTAAGTTTGTCTCAATTGCCCGGAGGAAAGATACATTTTGATACCCCCTGTCCCATAGATAGATAGATAGAGCGAACAGTGAGGCAGCCCTTTTAATAATGTGGCTAGCTGGCTTTGGTGCAGAAACTGATCAGAGCTGTTCTGAGCAATCGTGCAGAACGGGGCTTTGCCTATTGTTTTTGTAGTCAAAACCCCACACGATCTAGGTAAGCCAGTGCAAGCTGGCTTTCCTTTCAGGCGATAGCGACACGCAGAACCACCTATCTAGGGTTACCACCCGTCCGGGATTACTCCACACAGTCCGGTAATTAGACCGGGTGTCCGGAGTCCGGATGGTTGGCGTTCCCGGACTATACAATGTCCAGGAACTGGAGAACTCAGACCGGAGATCTTGCGCGGCGCTGCCGGAGACAGCCAGCTAGAGACCCGCAGCGCTGTGACTGTATGAGGAGGATGAGCGGGACTGCCTGCGGCTATTTCAAACATCGCGCCTGACCTGCTCGTGGTCAGCCAGCCAATCGGGTGCGGCAGCTCCTGATTGACAGTTGGACCGCAAGCAGGGCAAGCACGTTTTTTTTTAAATAGCGCCACTGCCTCCGGGCGCAGCAGCAGTCAGGTGGCCGGCTGAACCCAGCTGTGACACGGAGCTGATAGCGGGGTGAACCTGAGGTTCTGCCGGGAGGCAGCAGGCAGCGGTTGCCAATGTATTATATGACAGAAGTTTTCTATCTTAGACCTTACCAGTTCTGTGGAAATGTACCTTTTTTGGCAGCAATATTGTTTGCTGCTTACCTTAAAGCATTGTTCCATTGCCATGCTCTGGTGAAGGAACCAATGGAATAGTTTTTTCAAAATTGTAATCTCATCAGTAACTGAGCTCTGTAGGGCTGACAGGTGGGAGAATATGCATTAAGGGTGATTTTAAATAAAAAATCATATTTTTTATTTTGGAATGGGAGGGGGGAGGGGTAATTATGTGTACACTGTTTCTCTTTCTTCTTTCCAATTAGCGAACCTTATCTACCCTCTATTTTGAGTAGCCAGCAAAATGGGTTAGCCTACCTGGGTGCTCTTATTAATTAGTGCACATTGTATGTAGAGATCTATCGAATGGTACTTGATTAATTATGCCTAGGAGACTTAAAAAGCAGAGTAATTGTATGCCTGTGTGCATTATCATTTGATGTGTGTATAAGAGACAGAGCCAGAGGTGGCTATCCCACTACGCATGTGATGCATGTACCTAGTGGCGCAACGTGCTGGGGGGGATGCATCATGCATCACATCAGACTCAACTGCATGAAGCCTGGTTACCCATTCACGCTGCCCCTTAACGTGGGTCCTTCTGGGACCAACCTTGCAAGCTACCTGTATTGGATTCCTGGGTAACTGAAACCAGGTTATTTTTTAATGGCCCTTTCACACCAAAGTGTGACCCGGGATAACCTGGCAATAACCAGCACCGAAGAGTAAGTGTGAAAGGGGTATAACTGGCTGTCGTCTCGGTAGGGTGTATCAAGGTTGACTCCGTGAAAGGAGATACCTCACAGCAAAGTGGTCAGGATATGAAGTAATTGTTTCATCATTATAGGCATTGTGCAGAAGGGGGGGGGGGTACCACAATGACTTTATTCAGCATGAATCTTATCATCAGGCCAGACGGGCCTCTTTTTTCACTGAAGGAGGTGGTAGCCACATGCAGGTGGCTCCTGGAGATTTGTCCACTCTACAGACAACCGAGTATATTACCCAGTTTTCAGGAGCCTCCAAGACATTTAGGCAAGTACAGTATGTGCCTACAGTCATTCTGGCAGTGGCTCTACAACACTCAGAAAGGAACACCGATGGCTGATTAAGCTGGAGGTGACATAAATCACCAAAGGGGGATCATGCTGGAAAGAGATAGCAGTGGTAGACAGATAGGGCTGTGGCTTGCAGCCAATGGGTGTCGAGGGAGGGGTTTAGCAGGGCAGAAGGGTCTTGTGACCAGAGTTCAGCTTCCTCTCTGGGAGTTTTTGGCCCTGGTAAGACGCTTTGCTGCTGGCTCCCGCGTTTTGTTTAGTTTTAGTGCTAAAAATCTTTTCTTTCTGCTTCTATCTATTCCTACTCTGTCCCTCTTACTCTTTAGTCTGTCCCTCTAACTAGGCAGGTTGAATATAGGCTGCTTTTAACAATGCCCCGTCCGTCGCGCGCCGTTAGGCCCCCCGCCCGCCTGGCTGACGTCCTGGACGCACCTGTGCCCGCTGCCGGAGCCTATCAGGGCTTGCGGCGGGGAGCTGGGAGAGGTCGGGCGTCTGCCCGGGGTACAGACGCGGGTGCCGGGCATGCGCGCGTCCCCCGCTGATGACGCGGTCGGCGGCGCTGACGCGGCTCAGGCAGCCGGGTGCCCGGCCGCGTCTACGAGGCAGAGGGGATAGGGAGGCAGGGGGGCTCGCAGCGGTGCTGCGCAAGGCTATAACAATGCTATCAGGCATTCAGGGAGAGGCGTCGCTGCGGGCACTAGGCCCGTGGCGGCGCATGCGCAGACGGCCCCACAAGCTGACAGGGCGGAGCAGGTAGCTGGCGTCCCTTTATATCAGGCTCAAGGGTCCAGCGGTGAGCAGGGACTGTGGGTTACCCCGTTGCATGGGGGCCCAGGGCACTCGGCAGGGCGCCCTCCCGGCATCCCCCTGCTGGCTAGCCGGCTGGCTAGGGCTAGGCCCACAGCTGTGGCAACTACCCCACCTGCTGGCCGCCCATCGCAGTTGCCTCGGTTGGCCATCAGGTTGAGAAGAGGGGGATTAGTTTGCATCAGGCCCCAGGGGCCGAAGGGTATATTGGGGAGGCGGTGAACCCCCCCCCTCCCCCTCGGCTAGTGTGGGGGTGTCCCCTTTGCAGCTAGCCAGACGGCAGTGGCTGCGGCGAGCCAGGCTATTGCCCAGGCGCGGGAGGGGGGTTGGTGCCATGAGGGCACCTTGGTCGAGGGCGTTGGCACTGCCGGCACAACAGGCTGGAGAGACAGTGCAGTCAGAGGATAGGTGGCAGCAGCTGGTATCCGTACTGGTCCCCCTGCTAAGCCAGAATACCCAGAGATCCCCCACAAGGGCGGCGGGTTCCCCCGCGCTGCTCCCTGGTGTGTCCCTCCCACAGGGTGCGTTCTCTACCACGTCCACGGCTGTGTGGGTGACTCCCCATGCCAAAGATACAACAACGCCTGGTACACTGGCCGGTTCAAGGGACGCATCCGGCACGATGGAACAGACTATGGCCGTCGCCGTGGCAGGAACTGCAGGCAAGGCGGCAAGTAAGAAAAAACGGCACAGGCGAAAATCGCGCACGTCCTCTTCCTCCTCCGGGTCCAATTCCGTGACGTCAGAGGAGGAGGAGGGGGGTCGTAGGTCACGACGTAGACACCGGCATTCTAGGCGGCGGCGTCGATATTCCCGGTTTACCAGCAGGAGTTCGGGTTCCCCCTTTTTCCCCAAAGGGAACGTGGTGCGCTGCGAATACATGGCAGTATGTCGGGGTTTGCGCCAGAGTGTGCGCCAGAGGAATAATGAGGGGAAATACGTGAATTTTTTCACTCTAACTGCGCAGGCGGAGAAGGACTACCGCACGGCAAAGCTGAAAGGGGGTATGGGGGAGGTCGCCTATTGTACTTATCAAAGATGGCAATCGGGTATGTTTATGTTTGCCGCTTGCTATCTGGAGACGAGGCCTGAGGAGCACATGAACATGGTGCGATATATGCATATGATACACGAAATGTTCATGTCTGATGGCGGCACGGCGTGGAAGTCTTATGATGAGGACTTCCGACACAAGCAGTCGGGGTCCTTCATCATAGACTTTGGTTGTAAGGATGTAGAACTGTGGGTTGGTAAGAGACCTGTATCCTCCGGTGCACCTCCCCCTCCTCCTCCTACCCCTCCCCCTCCACCTACGCCGCCAGCTGCTGGCGTGGTGGCTCGCCGGGGTAATGCTCCCTTTCGGAGTGGCGCGGGTGGCGCACCCACGGGCAGATGCTTTGGCTTTAACGGGGTGGGCTGCAATTTGGGAGCGCGCTGTAGATTCAAACATGCCTGCGCCCGCTGTTGGGGTCCTCACCCGGTCAGGGATTGCAACCGGGGTAGGCAGGGGGGGATTACGCCCAGGCCTGGTGCCGGGGATGCTCAGCAGTAAGGCCCCCTCCCCAGTCCGAGTGGATCGCATGGCCGGATGGCTGATCGAATACCCGGACAAAACCAGTGCGGCTTTCCTGGGTGATGGTTTCCGGTTTGGCTTTCGCCTACCCATTAGGGGCGAGGTTAACACGGGATCTCCCAGGAACTTGAAATCCGCGGTTGACATGCCCCATATTGTGCTGGAAAAGGTGGCTAAAGAAGTTGCTTTGGGGCGGATGGTGGGACCTTTCGCGGCTCCTCCCGTTGGGGAGCTAGTGCTCTCCCCGGTAGGGGTGGTCCCGAAAAAGGAGGCGGGTAAGTTTCAGCTTATCCAGCATCTATCCCATGCACCGGGCTCATCTGTGAACGACGCGATTCCTGAGGAGTTGTGCCGGGTCACTTATCAGTCCTTTGAGCAGGCGTTGGCCATTGTACGGGGTTTCGGCGCAGGGGCGTTGCTTGCGAAGATTGACGTGGAGTCGGCCTTCCGACTGATGCCACTGCATCCGGATTCGTTCTGGTTCATGGGCTTTCGGCTACCCACGGGTTTTTTACGTGGATAGGTGCCTGCCCATGGGCTGTTCGATCTCTTGCGCATATTTCGAACAATTCAGCACTTTCCTGTATTGGTGCGCGCAGAGGGAGTTGGGGGAGCGGGGCTTAGCACATTATCTGGATGATTTCCTATGCGTGGGTCCGGCTGGATCCCCGCGTTGCGCGGCGCTGCTGGGGATAGTGCAGAGATTGTTTGGATTTTTCGGGGTGCCCATTGCTACCGAAAAAACGGAGGGGCCGGTCAACTGTCTCTCATTTTTAGGCATTGAGATCGATACGCTGGGCGGCTGCTGCAGGCTTCCCCTTGATAAGCTTGAACGGCTACAAGGGGATATGGATAGCGGAACCCATGACTCCAGTATTTTATGTATTACCTAAAATACATAAGGACCCCCTGGTACCACCGGGGCGTCCGATTGTATCCGGGATAGAGTCAATCACATCAAACTTATCGGAGTTTATAGATTTTTTCTTACAGCCCCTGGTCCTTTTAAACAAGTCGCATTTAAAGGACACAAAAGACTTACTTCAAAAGATCCCCCATTATGAATGGGAAGAGGGGTATTTCTTAGTGACGGCGGACGTCAAATCATTATATACTGTGATTAACCATCAACAAGGAACTAAAGCCATCACTAATGCACTTAAGAATAGCACTTTAGACTCTACTCTTCAGGAATTTTTAGTTAAAGGAGTCCATTTTATTCTTAATAATAACTATTTTATGTTTAAAGGAGATTTTTATCTACAGCGGGTCGGGACTGCAATGGGCACCAGGTTCGCTCCGAGCTACGCTAATTTATTTATGGGACAATGGGAGTCCGACTACATATGGTCAAACACCCCATTCGGAGCGAGCCTGGTGTCCTGGGCCCGCTACATAGACGACGTTTTGTTTTTATGGAAAGGAAGCCGTACCCTTTTAGATGATTTTTGTATTTTTCTTAATGATAATCCTTTTAACATTGAATTCAGTTTTAACATAAGCAATACGTCTGTGGATTTTTTAGATATAACTTTATGAGGAAGGAGGTGTTTTAAAAACGAAAACTTTTAATAAACCCACAGACTCACAAAGTTATATCCACTTAGACAGCTGCCACCACAAAAACTGGCTTAATTGCATCCCCCAAGGGCAATTTAAACGCCTTAAACGCAACTGTACAGACGAAATTATTTATAAAGAACAAGTGAAGATCATGGCCGAGAAATTTGTGGAGAGTGGATATAAAAATGATATTGTGAGAAAAGAAATGGAGAAAGTAGATACTATAGAAAGATCTAATTTATTGAAAAATAAAACAAAAAATCCTGTGATAGAAAAGAAGGACGAGAAGAAATGGGCTTTCATTACAGACTATAATAGTCAACATAAAAAAATTGAATGCTCAATAAAAAAACACTGGCACCTTCTAAGGAAGGACCCCATTATTGGGAATGAGATACCAATAAATCCCTCGTTCATCTATAGAAAAGCACCTAATTTAGCAAATAAGCTGACCCGAAGCATGCATCCCAGTAACACCTTAGGAGAGGAATCCGAACAAGAGGTTTCCATAGATGCGGGTCGTGCAAAGCGTGCATTAACATTAAGGGCGAGAAAAAGGTGGAAAAAGTGACTATTAACGGCAAAGAACAAAAAATTGAAGAATTCATAACTTGTAATGTTAAAAACGTCGTCTATTTGATTGGGTGCTCATGTGAAAAATATTACATTGGCAGAACTTCACGCCCACTGAAAGTACGCATGAGTGAACATATACGTAACATCGAAAAGGGTGTGGAAACACACTCCCTTTCACAGCATTTTAAAACCACTCATGCGTGCTCCATTAAACATATTAAATTATTTATGGGTATTAAATATGTGGAAGGGAATAGCAGAAGAAGAGATCTGAGTACGCAACTTGCAAAAACGGAAATGCAAATGATCTATAATTTTAATACGCTCAAACCAAATGGTATTAACGCAGATTTTGAGCTGAAATGGTTTTTATAATGTTTTATGATGTTTTACCCTTCTGCTTTTACCCATATAATTTACGTTATATACACCCATATACTGCTGCTATTTTTAAACCTGTATTCTGTGCTGCTATTGTTATTTCCTCATTTTCTACGTATATATTTATAGATAAACTGGATTCCTGCTGGTTAAATATGGATTTCATAAGGACTGATGTGTGGGCAAAAGATGTTGCCCTTAGAAGCGCTGATCACGTGATCGCATCAGGCTTGGACTTGAAACCGGAAGTAGAATAGACGCTACATACACCTGTCTCTTGGCTTCATTTGCACCCAGCAAATCCGAACTGGAAGTGCGCGCGGCGCTTATTCAGCTCCCCGCCGCGTGCACTGTATACTTTTGGATCTGGCCGAAACCGGAAGTGACGCGAACGTAACTCCGGGTTGCCTGTACCCGGAAGTGACGCGCGCGTCCCTCCAGAGAGTCTACACCCGGAAATAAGCTTCAATTACACCCGCAAAAGAGCGGGAAAACGGACATTCGCCATTGGTTGTTTCTGACATAAATAGAGACCTTGATATCCTATTAAGCATACACCTTGATAAAGGATCCAGAGGGATCCGAAACGCGTTGGTGGACACAGGGCCAGGCAGACGCCCAGGAGAGGAAATTACCACCTGACCGTGAGAGCACCTGCGTGACCCGGGATCCGTATGTGACTTGTCATATGTCTATTTGAACTGTTTTTCGCTAACAGTTCCTATCCATCTGGTAATTACCTTTCCAGGCCTAAGCTTGTGGCCCAGTGTACTTTGTATGCTTATCCAGATGCTGTGAAAAAAAAACCCCTCTTTTAACATTGTACCCCCATGTTTTAAACGATTGTGAAAATTAAATACAGTTTTATGCGATGATATTTCCCATGCTTGTATTTTCACATATATCTTCATCTGAGGCTTTTTGATGTGGAGACGTCCCTGCGAATATCAAGGGTGAAAAACCACACAAAGGGAAAACGCCCTATAAGGGAAGTTTTTGTATTGATTATATATTAGCGCTGGTTGAGGATCTATCCCTATTCTTTTCACATATTATGGTTTTGTTTGGGTAACGAAGAAATACCCGTGAGATAGAACCATCCCAGCAGCTTTTGTGCGCACTGTGGTGTATACCGACATTGTCATATTTGCTACAAGGGGAGGTCTCGGTAGCTCTGTGCGCGGGTAAGCTTAGGTTGCGCCAGCTGCAGTCACTTCTAGGTTTGCTACATTTCACATGCCGGGTGATCCCCATGGGTCGGGTTTTCTGCAGAAAGCTCGAACGCGCCATAGCGGGCATCCGGCACCCGATGCATTTTGTACGTTTATCCGCTGAGCAGAAAAGGGATCTCCGGATTTGGAGCTCCTTTTTGGAACGTTTCAATGGGGTGTTGATATGGCCGGCTCCGCGCCGTAGCAATGCTCAATTGGAATTGTTCACAGATGCGGCCGGCGGGATTGGTTTTGGGGCCTACCTGCACGGATCATGGTGCGCTGAACCATGGCACGTGGAGTGGTTTGCTGAGGGCCTCACAAGAAATTTGCTGCTGCTGGAATTGTTTCCTATAGTGGTGGCACTTGAACTGTGGGGGGATAGCCTGAAAAATGCATCCATAGTTTTCTGGTGCGATAATTTAGGAGTGGTCCAGGCCATAAATCGACAGGGCTCCTCCTCTCTTCCAGTGCTGTGGCTGCTGTCGCGTTTGGTGTTACGTTGCTTGCTTTTGAACATCCAGTTTGTTGCCAAACATGTGCCGGGGGTAGAAAATTCCATAGCTGATGCGCTTTCTAGGGGGGATTGGGCACGGTTTCATGCCTTGGCCCCTAATGCTGGCATGTTTGGTGAACCCTGTCCCCCTTATGTTTGGCAGATGATCAGGCCGGCATGGAGGGCTTAGCCATGTGGGCCATCGCACCCAGGACTTTGCGATGCTACCAGGAAGGGTGGCTTGAGTGGGAGCGTTTCAGGCTATCCTCCGAGCAGGCAGATAAGACGCCTAGGGCAGCTATGGTGACTTTCGTTTGGCACCTGTATTCATTGAATTGTTCTGTTGCCGCTGTTAGGCGGGTGCTTTCTGGGGTCTCCTTTTTCTCTGCTTTGTATGGTCGTGCTGACCCGTCTAAGTCATTTTTGGTTTCTAGGGCTTTGAGGGGCTGGCAGCGGGCCACTCCGGCAGTCTCCGACCGTAGGCGTCTGGGTGCCCTGCGGGACATATGCTACCCACGATACGAGGTGCTGTTGTTCCGGATGGCATACGCAATGGCATATCACGGGGCCTTTAGGATCGGGGAGCTGGTGGCATAGAATGCCACATAGAATGCCGTAAGAATGCCCCGTCGCCTTTGGATGTGGCGATGTGGTGGTCCAAAGGGATTCTTTGTTGTGTCACATGCGACGATCCAAGACTGACCAGGCTGGGAGGGGGCGGTGGCTGTCCCTGCTCCCATGTCCGGTGGAAGGGGTGTGTCCGGTGGAAATGGCCCTGGCCTTCCAGCTGGTGCGCCCCGACCGCCCGGGGGCGTGGTTGATGCATGAGGACGGGTCACCGCTTACTAGATACCAATTTTGTCATGTCTTGGGCCGGGCGCTGGGGGCCTTGGGCCTCGATCCAAAGGAGTTTGGGTCTCATTACTTTAGGATGCTACGTCTGCAGCTGCGGGGGGCCGCTCCGACGCAGAGATTCAGTCTCTGGGCCGATGGCGCTCCGCAGTCTTTCGCAGGTACATTCGGCCAACTCTTTCTGTCACTTTACCGGATCATGGTTCACTGGATGCATAAGCACTCGCCAACCTCCTGTGGGGGTCTTGAGGTGTGTTTACATTTCCCTCGGGGGCACAATTCGGCTGATCTCTAATTTGTCATGGTGTACCTGATAGATTACTCCGGGGGTTTGTGTGTTTTGTGCCTCAAGATCTGGTGCCATGGTCCAAAAAACTTTTTCTCTTTCCCCCCCTTTTTGAATGCTTGTATTGAGTTTGTATTTGTAGGGTGATGTTAATAATGTTATACGATCTTGCAGGTCGGCAAGATGTCAGGAGCGTGTGGGTCATGGGCCATTCGTACGTCTATTGGGCCGCAAGATCGCCTGGGGCCTCAGATGCGTGCATGTATCCGGAAGCAAGAATGGTGCGGTGGCTGGGTGTGAGAGGCATGCGTTGGTGTGCCTTGCAGCAAAACCTGTCAAGGGCTATGCAGAGCTACGGCACCCCCAGGGTGCTGATTTTACATTTAGGGGGAAATGATGTTGGGCAGTGTACGACCCTAGAGCTGCGGTCCCTTATCATCCGGGACGTGCATATTGTGGCACAGGCGTGGCCGGATTGCAAGCTAGTTTGGTCAGCTATGGTGCCCAGGCGAGTATGGAGGTCGGCACGATCTTGCCCGCGGGTGGATAGCTCTCGCAAAAAGGTGAACGCAGCTGTAGAGAGATATGTATTGGAGAATGGAGGTGGTGTCATCCGGCATGATGGCATCATTTTTCGAAGGGAAGAGCTTTATAGGGAGGATGGTGTGCATCTGAGCCCGGAGGGAATGGCTATGTTCCTGGCTGATTTGTTTTTATGGTTAAGAAGTTGGTGCTGAGCGTTTTTCTTTTTCTGTTGGTGGCGGTGCTGTGGCTTAGGCCCTAGCTTGGCGGTAAAGAACGGTCAATTGTGTAGACTGGAATGTGTGTAGACTAGTGGGTGAGCTCTCCAGGCATCGATTGTCACGAGCCATACTACTATGCACGGAAGATGGCTGCCACCACCGACCCGGGTGGTTGGCTGGGAGAGTTGGTCACCAGCGGTGTGTGAATGGTATGGTGATCCTACCCCACCCCTTTTTCTTTAATCTGACTGTTCTTTAGTGCCGCCACCAAATATATATATAGTTTAGTCTGTTGTCAAAATAAATTTGACATTCATTATTTTGAAACGCCAGCACTTGTGTCCGTGTCGTTATTTGTAGATAAGTTAGTAAGTTAAGTGTTAAGGTCTGTTAAGCATGAGAGTACCGATGGTGAATTTATGCACTGCAAGCAGCTATTCAGTTGTACTGTATGTAAGATTTGCAGGATAGCTTTCGGCAGTTAATGACAGAGGGTGGTATTTGAAAGCCATAGTAACATTTAAGTGATGTAGAGAAGATCTACACTGTCTATCTAGACCAGGGGTGTCAAACTCGAATTCATCGGGGGCCGCATCAGCAGTTTGGTCACCCTCAAAGGGCCGGTTGTATCTGTAGGTCCCCCTGTATAATTATAATGCCATGACACCACAGGCTGCTCCCCCTGTATAATATAAAATGAATGCCATGACACCACAGGCTGCTCCCCCTGTATAATAATAATGCCATGACACCACAGACTGCTCCCCCTGTATAATATAATAAAAGTAATGCCATGACACATAAATGATTATACAGGAGGAGCAGCCTGTGGTGTCATGGCATTATTATTATTATACACGGGGACACCTCAGGAAACAGCAGATATATATTTTTTTTATTGTGAGTGTGATCCTCATCCTCACTTACTGTTTCTCTGTCTGTCCTGCAGCTGCTGTGGCTTCCAGCTTTTCTTCACTGCTTGCTGCGGCCACACTGTCCTCGACTCCCGATCCAGCTTCCCTGCCTGCTCCTACTTCTCTACAGACGCATGGGCGGGCGGCGTCATCGTCATGACGTCCCCACCCAGTGTCTGTCACTGCCGGGCATCAGAGGGAACAGACGGCCGGGCCCTCCTCCACGTAGCCGTGGAGGCCGGCGGCCATGTTTCTGTAGCCGCATACATATGTGCCTACAGGAACATAGCCGCTGACAGTGGAGGAACAAGTAAGGCGGCCACGGTGGGGTGGGTGAGAGAAGGTGGCCTAGGCAGGAGCTGGGACACACTGCCCTGTGTGCTGTCTCCTCGCGCGGGCCACATGACGAGGTCTGGCGGGCCGGATTTGGCCCGCGGGCCTTGTGTTTGACACCCGTGCTTTACTTGTACCATTTGAAACCATGCATGTATTTTCGGAATCAGAAGCTGAAATTATACTTCACAAAGAACAGCTTTTCAGTAAAATGGAAGCCAGACCATGTCAACACATTTATCAGGACCTGTTGCGCTTAAAGCGCAAGGAGATCGACTTCACTTACCATGCCATCTCACTCAGCGACTTATATCGCATCAAGAAGCTACCACGTGGGTTTAGGGTTCGTAATTGTCCCACCATTGGGAGATTCGACCCATTATTCTACCAGAAATGGACCGGAGTGCTGAATAAGTGCTCAATGGACCTAATGTTGCTTGTAATTGAGCAGTGTAATAAGGAAATACTTGTCCTCAAAAATAAAATTGAGCTGCTGGAAAAAAACAATAACCCCATCCTCATTGCAGATGGAGAGGAAGATTGGTTGAAGAAATTGGACAACCAACTAACTATTTATAAACGAGATCTAATCAACTTTAAAAAGGACAAACTTGAGAAAGTTGAGAAGGACTATGAAAGCCATCAGGTCTATAGGTGGCTTTCAGGTGGGTCCATAAATTCCTCTGAAGCTCGTAAAAAGCCCTTTTTCTGCAGGCAGCGGTACCCCAGAACTCAGATTGATACTGAAACATCGGCTGAAGAAAACAGCACCCAAAGTGATAGGGACTCAGCTGCTAATTTCCAAGAAATCATCTATCCCTTTAGGGGTGACTACCCGCCGCGGAAGACCCCCCAAAAAACAAGACGAAGGACCCGCAGGGGGAAGCAAAACTTACGGGGCCAAAGCTGGAGGAAAATAGTCCAAGAACAAAAAGAATGCTTAATATTCAACTTGTCGTCTGTGGAACTCACACAGAGTGAAGTTAGCATCTTGTCGAAAGGATTGTCATTTATCCCAGCAGCTAAACCAGATGATTTGAATTGGACCGTAGAAAAACATTGACTACAGAGAAGACTTAAACTGAAAGAACATTTCGCCAAGCAACAAAAGATTGACATTGTGCCTGTCGACACCCAACCATTCCCGGAGAAATTGAAACCTCTGAAAAATAAATCTCTTTTTGACCCTCTTTCCAACAATGCCAGTATAAAGACGTTTATTAGATTGTTGGATGATGAGGTACATGAAGCTTGGCATGACCAGGCAGTGTTTAAACGCAATTGCACCACCGAAGAATTATTGGCATTGAGGATAAGGGTGGTGCCATTGTGCTACAGGACCTCCCCGATTATCGACTAGAGATTGAACGTCAACTTAGTGAACCAGGGGTTTATAGTAAATTATGTGGTGATCCTACCACTGTGTTTAAGCAGGAATTAAAGGTGTTGCTGGATGATGCTCTTGCAAATGAATTTATTAGTGCAGAGGTGTATCAGGTAATGCAGCCGGAGTACCCTAAGATACCTCTATTGTACACCCTGCCCAAAATACACAAGGGCCTTGACCCCCCACCTGGCAGACCAATTGTGGCTGCCAGAGGTTCGCTCTTTCAACCTAGCGCTATATTTTTGGATAGCTTAGTCCAACCTCTCATCCAGCAGCATCCCAACTTCCTGCTTGACACTACCATGTTTTTGAACAAATTGAGCTCCATTGGGAAATTACCACCTGAAACTTGGCTAGTGACAGCTGACGTCACTAGCTTATATACAGTAATTCCACATGATGTAGGATTAACATCTTTCCGCAGATTGTTGTTAAGCAAATTGTCCATTGATAGCCTGTACATTGACTTTCTGGTCTCTCTTCTTGAACTGATCCTGACGAGAAATTATTTTTTATTTGACGGTCATTTTTTCTTGCAGATGAGGGGGTGTGCAATGGGTTCTTCGGTCGCCCCCTCGTATGCTAATATTTTTATGTTTGACATTGAGGAAGATTTATTTTTCTCTAATTCCATAATTTTTTCTAATATTTTACTGTTTACCAGGTATATTGATGACCTGTGTATAATTTGGAGTGGACCCATCACACCACTCATTTCTTTATTTGAACTTCACAATGCCTCTAGTAGTTCGGTCAAATTTACTTTTAAGTATAGCCAAAGCTCAATTGAGTTTCTGGACATCATGATCAGTTCAAGGGATGGGGAGATCAGTACCTCTGTTTATAGTAAAGAAACCGATCGCAATACTTTTCTGCACTGGCAGAGTTGCCACCCTAGAGGTCTTAAATATGGATTGCCATATTCTCAGATGTTACGCATCAAAGGGATCAACAGTGACCCTATAGTGGCCTCAGAACAAATTGATGTGCTTATAACTAAATTCCTTGAACGAGGTTACTCTATTGATAATCTCTTGCGATCCAAACAGAAGGTTTTGTCCATGGAAAGGGCTGATCTGTTAAAAAGTAAGATTAAAACCAATAACAGTAAGATATTACCATGGGTCACGCAATATAACACCGCTTCACCTAGTGTGAATCAAATCTCTAAGAAGCTGTGGCCCATTGTCCGATCGGATAAGGATCTGGACATAAAAAGATACTGATTTAATGTCCTGTTATTCTAGGGCTAAGAATTTGCGCAATCTACTGGTTAGAACCGACATCACTGGGAGGGGTAAACCACCCTCAAAAAATTTTTTAACCATCAAAAAACCTGGTTGTTTCAGATGTGGATGTACCACATGTAAATTCCTGGTTCAGGGAGATGTATTTTACCATCCGCATAATGGAAATAAGATTTCCATTAAACATCACCTGACCTGTGAGAGCTCTTATGTTATTTATCAAATTATCTGCCCCTGCAGTTTGACTTATATTGGGAAGACCCAAAGAAAATTCAAGGAAAGGATGGCGGGTCACCGGTCCTCCATCAAGCATGCCATTGAATGTGGCAGGAGTGATCAACCGGTGGCCCGGCATTTCCTTGAAGTTAAACATAGCTTATCAAGTACCATATGATAGATTGGATTCCTCCTCTGAGTCGAGGGGGCGATCGAGGAGCGTTGCTCCTGAGAAGGGAAGCTAGGTGGATTCACCAGCTACAATGTATCCACCCCAAAGGTCTTAATGAGACACTGCCAATATCATGTCTTGTTAACCGCTGAAGTTTATTAATATTATTATTCTCCAGACATGCTGATTACTGTGTCCATTAATTCTTATTATCTTTTTCCTTGGTACATTATGTTTATGTATATTTTTTATCTTTCAGATGTATTTTTATGTCACTACGGGTTACTATGGTGATGGGATGCGGCAGCGCGTCATTGCGGCGCACCCATGTGATGTTGGCACGTCCGTGGGTGTCACTCTGTGATGACGCCTGACGTTCAGAGTCCGGAAGCGGACGGCCTACCCGGCTGGGCGGCAACACTTCTTGGTGTGGGGATATAAGGTGAGCATTGTTTTAACTTGTTGTATTATCCTCCTGACGAAAATCGATTAAATCGATTGAAACGTTGAGCAGTCACGCTGTGTCCGCATCGTTTATTTGGAAGTGCTGGGAGTAACGCCGCTGATACACCTTCACTATATATATATATATATATATATATATATATATATATATATATATATATATATATATATATATATATATATATATATATATATATATATATATAGACAATCTGCTGCAACTCTTTTGGAGTGGGAAACAACAGGAATTCCTTATCTGGATGTCCACATTCATTTGGACAATGGTATAATTACCACTGGGTTATATAAGAAAAAACTAAAGATAGGAACACCATGCTTCATTACTCCAGTCAGCATCCCACCTCCACAAAAAAAGGGTATCCCTTTCTTACAATTTCTCTGGTTATGCCGCATCTGTGATGACACAAGGGAAGCAGGGAGGGAGATAAATGTCATGATGGAGAGATATATGGCCAGAGGTTATAACAAGGATGAGTTCACAAACACACCAATTAAAAAGTCAGCCACTGGCTCAACTAAATCCAATCTAAAAATACCCTTTGTACAGAAATACAATCCAGCCAATTCTCAAATAGTGAGGGTTGCCAGAGACCTATGGCCACTGGTACAAAATGATCCTGCACTCAACACATTCGCTCATAGCACCCTATTACCAAGCTTTCAACGACAATGCAACCTTAAGGATTGGTTAGTCAGAAATGAAAAACCTCGGAAAGGTAATTTCCCCTCAAAAAACCTGGTTGCTATAAATGCATAAACTGCATAACCTTCAGATATCTAGAGACGGGTAACAGTCTCACACATCCCCATACTGGGGTTAAAATCAGACAAGTTCTCTCATCATTAGATGTCCCTGTGGTCTCCTCTATGTGGGGAAAACCACTAGACTGTTTAAGGACAGGATGGCTGCTCACAGATCGACAGTCTCCGGAAGCTAAAGCAGGTCCGAATTAACATCCAGTCCCTAGGCATTTTAGGGAAGTGGGGCACAATCTCACCACAGTAATATACAAAATTATTGAGAAAATCCCCAACAAATACAGGTGGGTGATCGCAACAAGACCCTGTTGCAACATGAAACATGCTGGATATACTGCTTAAATATGGTATACTCGGCAGGTCTTAATGAGTATTGTAGCTATATTTGCTTTCTATGAATTTGCACAGTCATGTTTTGCAGTTAGCTGGTACATCATGCCATATTTTCAAGTGTAGATCAGCACAATATTGCCGACACTGGATAATTATTACTGTTATATTGGTATCCTTTGATGTTTAACCATGCTGCTGTGATGATTCTGCTTGCTTATTTTTAACAGCATGTTGTGCACTTTTTGTTAATAGGGGTTGCTAGGCAAACACACGGTAGTCCGTGGGCACTGGAGGGTGCGTGTCACCAGGAGAATGATGTCACACTGGGGGTGATTCTGGATGACACACAAAGCTGCGAAATTTGCAGCTTTGCGTGTCATACTGTATATGTGTCACACCCCACCATAACGAACGCCCACCCCAACTCACATGCCAAATATCCCCACACACATGTGAATGGATATTTAGTATAAGCATCCATTCACAGCCTTGCATGCGGGGACAAATCTTTAGATGGTTGCCGACAATATAATTATTTTGCAAGCGCTCTCAGATATAAGACACCTCTCTGGTGTATTAGATCTGCTGGCTTCCTGTACAGAAAGTGGGTGGACAGCTAACATCTGCTGACATCAGCTGACATCCCTGGCACATTTACATGGGAACTCCCAGAGTTTTCATGGGAATGCCCATGAAATGCTGGGCGTTCCTATGGGCACAGCCCGTCGCCGCTGCCCCACGCCCCCTGCCCGCACTGCTAGGTGCGAATGGGACAGCAAGTAATCAAATTACTGTGATTGCTCACACCAAGCAGCTGCGCATGAGCATACATGTGTATGTCCATGCGCAGTCACAAACCATCACTCCACTGTGCAAACGTGCAGGGTAGAGTATGAATTAGAATAAGGTCCTCTGAGTAATGAGGATTGCAAAATCTTCCTCCCCTTTTTTTGATACCTAGTAGTTCATTTTCATCAAGAGAGCACTTCTCATTAGAAGCAGCTAGAATGTTCAATCTAGGGCTCATATAACAGAAAGTATGTATGAATAAGCACAAGGAATTATTTAAATATATAAAGTACACATATAAAAATAAATTGCACGAGTGTGCTGTAGCTTCACAACAAACCGCAACATACTGAAATTATCATACTGTAGTGTGCTGTGCAATAAAGATTGCATATTTGTGGTTAATTACGGTTAGAATAACCAATAGTGGTTCACTGGATAAAAAACACAATTATCTATATTCAAAGTTGAATCCCCAGCACTTTTGCAATATGCTTAACATCATGTACACATTGTAAGTAAAGTTATAGGTAATCAGTAATGAGCCTAATTATTGCTGCAAGTAGAATTTTTTTTCCTCATGGTTCTGATAGCGCACACCAAAAATGTCCGTGGTCACACACCATTATGCACATTAAATATTATACCACATTACGTAATGCACATTACATATTATACCATGCAACATAATGGCCATTACACAAAACAAAATAATGCCTATTACATATTATACCACACACCATAATACCCATGACACATTATGCCACACACTGTAATGCCCATTACATATGATACCACTCACTGTCATGCTCATTACCATGGGGGTTATATGCTCATTGCCATGGGGGTTACATGCTCATTGCCATGGAGGATACATGCTCATTGTTAAGGGCCAAAACTGACCCTCCTACCCGCACCTAGCAGCAGTCAGTGATGCTAATCACCAAAGTGGATATACAGTAAATACAAAATGTTTTCACTTTGTGTTAATGTTGTGTTATGTGTAGGCAGAAGATCTAAGTTTGCTTAGCTCTGCGTATGGGATGAAATATATAATGGTAGCTTTCATATGCTTTTCATTAAGATTCATTTGTTTTGAGGCTGCCTTCTATTCAATTATGTATACTAGACAGCCCAAAAAGAAATATTGAAAACTTTAATTAATAATATCACATTTCAAATGAGAAATTATAGAACTGTCCTAGAAAAACCAGGACACAGTAGAATTCTAGTTTCAGTAAATTTATATGATTTCCCAGTGCAAATTACAGCCAAAATGAGTACAATGACAGTTAATAATGTGTATTTGCTTTATAGCACATTCTTGTTTACTACAGGTTATAAACATGTATTATAAATCACATTTTCTTTTATTTCAAGATCTTAATCTGTTTTTCTATAAAGAATAATTGTATGTATGCAAAAATATTAATATGCAGGTCAGGAAGTAAATAAGTTATACAATATTTTGGAAAGTAAACAATGAAAACATGCTCATTATGTGGAATGTTTTGCCACTGTAAATAAAGGATATTATTCTTATGCAAAAATGTATATATATTCAGCCATAGTGTACAATACAATTCCCTATTTATTTATAAAGCATACACTACAAAAATATATATCAAAATAAATGCTTTGAAAAGTCTGAGGTGTATTGAGCATGAATTATAGTGTCCCCAAAATAATACTATGGCCCTTATTCTGATTGACGCGGACTTTACCGCGTACTTACGGATCGCGTCTTTACGGCGTCTGCGCATGCGTGGAGAACGCTACGCGCATGTGCCACGCCTTGACTCGGTACCAGTTCGGCCAAATCCCGTCCAAAACTGTTCACCGCTATCAGTCGGGAAATAGGGGCGTATTATGGGCGTCATGCGGAATGACACATGGGCGTAGTTTCAAAGTGGGCAAAACGGGGCGGAAACATGGGCGGACACGGGGGAGTACACTTATGTTGGGGGGCGTACATTCGGAAACCACTCCGAATGCACGCGAGCAAAAAGGGCAGAAATGTGCGGTGTCCACAAGTGTACTATTGCTTTGCGGACACCACTCGTTCGTGCGGTAGGCGAACGTACGCCTAATGACTACAACCATTAACACCTGAACCCAATAGAATCTACTCCTTTACTCATTACTCACTAATAGGCCGCTTGTCAGTGCTTTAATTGAAACCATTGCTGCTTCAAGGAAACCTTAGTAATCCCCCACATATGCTGTACTTGTCCCACACTTAAAAACTGCTAACAATGGACATGACTGAATCTTAATACTATCAATACACATGTGTATTAGACATGTACTCATGAAACCACACACATTGATTCCAATTCCAAATAAGCTGTTTTTTATGAGGATAGGTAATTGAATAAGTGGGTCATGTGATGTATTGCAGAAGATACTTCATAGTGGGTTGTTTGGCGTAAATACTCCGCTTACGGGCGGTAGCACCGCTTGGCTCCCGGTCGGATGCGGTATTTCCGAGCATACTCTGTAATACTCTGTAATACCGTGCAGAATCGGAGTGTTTCTCCCGCACACGCATGGTTTGTATGTCGTCCGTAAACACGCCCTGTTCTTAAAGAGTGAGTCCGTCCGAATGCGGAGGACACGTGGGCGTTTCTACGGACGATGGCCGCATGCGGCAAAACACCGTGGCGTGCGGACCGCTCCGTAAGAATGCGGGAATATCCGCACCGATCAGAATAAGGGCCCATGTCCCCTTACAAATGTTGATCCTGGGCCTTCTAGCATGCATCAATTGAGGTTGTGAGCAGCATGGAACAAGGTAGAACCCTTTGCCCTCCAACAGTCATACAGGCATTGTTCTGGACGGAGAAAAAAAAGTGGTACTCTTTACTTAGAACGGCGCCCATCGGGGTGATCGCGGGATCGCGGGCAGTACATAAACGGCCGCGACGCGATGCCCGCGATCACCGCGATTTTCCCATAGGGAACAATGTTAAAAAGTCAGATTGACCGCGATTTTGCATTCAATGCCTCAATGCCCGCGATTTTACCATAGGAATCAATGTTAAATGGGCTACAGAGCCCAAATAGGCTCAATTAACCCTTAAATGTCACCCCAATTTTTTGACGCCACCCCACGATCCACGCCAACCCGAAGCGTGGTGAGCGCAGCGAGCCCGCGAGGGGCGGCGGTACGCGTCCTCCGACCTTTTCATGCCCTACTATCCACGTCGGCGTGGAGTTGAGAATAGAATAGTGTGGCGAGCGCAGCGAGCCACCGAGCCCGAAGCGTGGCGAGCGCAGCGAGCCCCGCGAGGGGACGCGGATACCTTCACAGTTATACGCGTCCCCTCGCGGACTTCACAGGTGTCCGTGGCGACGCCGACACCTGTGAAGCCCGCGAAGGGACGCGTTTACCTGTGAAGGTATCCGCGTCCCCTCGCGGGCCTCGCTGCGCTCGCCACGCTTCGGGCTCGGTGGCTCGCTGCGCTCGCCACACTATTCTATTCTCAACTCCACGCCGATGTGGATAGTAGGGCATGAAAAGGTCGGAGGACGCGTACCGCCGCCCCTCGCGGGCTCGCTGCGCTCGCCACGCTTCGGGTTGGCGTGGATCGTGGGGTGGCGTAAAAAAATTGGGGTGACATTTAAGGGTTAATTGGGTCTATTTGGGCTCTGTAGCCCATTTAACATTGATTCCTATGGGAAAATCGCGGGCATTGAGGCATTTAACATTAAAATCGCGATCAATTAGGCTTTTTAACATTGTTCCCTATGGGAAAATCGCGGTGATCGCGGGTACACGATTTTGATGTACCCGCGATTTACCCGCGATGCCCACGATGACCGCGATTTTTTACCCCCGACGCCCGCGATTCTGATCGCGGGCGCCGTTCTAGGTAAAGAGTACCAAAAAATCTAAAGCACTAGGCACACTACCTTCAATGGCCTAACAAAGGAATGCAGATGATACAGAAGGTGGTTTAGGTTAAACCAAAACTAAACACACGGGTAGCCACACATCTCTAGTAACAATATACTGTGTTTTGTTTCTGTTTTATAGCTTAGGCAATACTTCTGTGTTTTAGATCTGGATTCTGGAAAATTGTTAAAACAGTTAAGATCCTGTAATTTGGGCCAGTTTTTTATCCCCTACATATTGGAGCCTCAATAACATTAATTTCCAGACAATTTTGACCACCTTGCAGCTCACAATAGTGTACACCAATATTGACAAATGCTAGCTGGCTAAACTAAGCAACAGAGCCATGGCACAAACACAGCAGTTATCCTGTTTAAAAATGTGTTGAAAATTAGCAATGTCTTAGAACAATAGCCAATAAAAATGCTTGTCTATGCAAATAAGGTAATCTCTAATGACACCCAAATATTAAGCTGATAACGAAAACAAAAGTGGTGCGAGATAGAATTGTCCTTGGGCTGTCCCACTCAACCTTATGTTGTGTGTCATAAAGGACATGCATAGTTCAACAAACCATGCACTTAGCAATAGGGACTGCCATTTTTGTGCCTAAAATACTGAACTGTTTAGACCACAAAAACACTTTTTTCGGAACACTTACCTCAGATTATGATGAAGCTGTTTGATGATGAGAGTGTTGGTGGTGGAGATTGCATGCTGGTCCAAACAGCTGATAAATTCACTGAGTAGGTAAATGATTTTGGACTGTTTATTTTCATTTTATATTATTTCAAATTTTGATAAACAATGCATTAATTCACTTGTACTTATGTAACACGAAGGAAGAACCTACAGTATATAATTAATGTCTCTATGTCTACTAACTTTGTACTTGGTACAGATGCTTTCACAAATATTGTCGGCATTTGGGTAAAAACAACTTATTATAACAGGACTCTGTGTTTGGGATCCACTGGTATAGTATTTGTATTGTAGTATTTATGTTAGGATAGAACACTGCTCTGGAAATCTCAAATGCCCTTTGGTGTATATACAGTAGTCATTTTGTATGCTATGAGCTTTAGCTGTAGGATCTGGGGGAAAAGTACAATAATGTCATAGTAGTGACCCAACCAATGGTCAGCAACTTAGCTAATTTATTATAATAAAGATTTTAAAAAGAAAGTCAATTATATGGGGCAGTGGCACACACAGGGCTATTTGTGCCCCCTAATCCATCCTTGTCCAGGGCTCCCAACCTGTGTCACCCCTGTTCTCCTTATGAGCATCCATTAAAATATTGTGCATGGCCTTAAAATATATTTTATAAGACCTCTATATAGATCTTTTTTATATGTGTATGGTGATCTAATTATAATACAATTTTTTGCCTACAAATACTGTAGATCACAGTAACAATATAGCTTATTGTAGCTGCACTAAGAGTTAATTTTAGAGTCTACGGATTCCAAATCTCATGAAGATTTTTTTCTTATCTTCCAAAAGTGTTATTGCCTTGTGATCGTAGTCTCTAGTGAGGGGATCTCATTACAACAGGTTAAGCATCTGATCTTGCAAAATACATGGGAAGTAACAAAGGTTAACTGGAAATCTCTTTCAAAGTAATGCTCCTGCAGTATATAAATGTTCTTTTTTTGACAAGTGCAAGAATATTATAGTTTAGACACACCATTTTATTTTTCAGCGCTTGCGATTAATTTAAGTATAGCTGCATAAAGATAAGTGCTAAGAACAAAGTATTTACTATATTACAATACTGGTTTCAATGTAATCATATTTTTGAAAATAATAAATTACAGATCATGCCACAGAGCCAGAGACTGTACTATTCAATCTCTTCATGGAAGACTTGATAGGTGCTGAGAGATAAGGGAGGAAAAATGTTATTTATCAAAATACCATATTATTTCCAGGTTACTAGTTGAGCCTCTGGATATGGTGAGTTAAAAAAAAACATCTCATTTCAATTCTGACTTTTTATATAAGTTTGCACTCTGCAGAAATGTAACAAATCGTTTTGGATATAGTTCACTAAGGTGAAATAAATCTTCTTTATTCTACTTATTTTTCTATGACAGTCACAGCTGTTAGGGTTCCTTCTGAATTTAAGAGCCACGCAATACATTTAAAATAGATGCCCATTCCTCCAGAATAGGATGCAGTTAGCATCCTGTCAGTTCGGATGCCGGAAGTCAGAATAGAGACACCAGCATCCTAAATAGTGGCCAAAGACTTGCACCAAAACACCAAAATTGAAAATATGATGATGCCAGAATACTGCATTGCCGGGTAAAGATGGGGGGAGGTTAGTAAGGTACTATGGGGATTAAGGGTTAGGCTGTGGTGGTGACTGAAAGGTTAGGGTTAGGCTGCAGGATAAGATGGTTGGACACTTTGAAGTTAGAGTTAGGGTGCAGGGTGGGGTTATGTTTAGATGACTGGGGAGGAAGGTTAGACACAAATATGGAGTTAGTATTGGTTAGGCTGTTGGGAGGTAGGGTTAGGAAGTGGCGTGGGAAAGGTATAAAGTATACTTACCTGACCGCTGTCGGAATTCCTTTCATCAGGATGTTGGCCTGTGTATTCTGACTGCCGGGAACCTATTCGTCAGTCATCCATATGTATTCCTCCAGAATGTCTTGTTTCTTCTTTCTTGTATGTGCGTGTTTGCAGGGAGAGAGAGAGGAATTACTACATATCAGTTCTTTCTCTCTCTGAACTGTGGATCCATGCATCAGAGAAGGTGGAGGACATTGGCTACCAGGCCCCTGCCAGACCCCTTCAACATCTCAGAACCATGTAAAGAATACCCACTCTCCCCTCTGCCACCACCGCTTTAGCCGCATTTGATTGACTGTGACTCCTCTGAGCCCCCAAGCTGGTCAATTGTCCCAGGCCTGGACTCCTGGTACTGCAATTAGCACCTGCCTGCATTATATTGTAGTAAATGTCCCTCCCAACATGGTCGCCACCTCCTCTAGTATCCTCCAAGAAATAGAAGCCACTTCCTCTGAGCCAGAAGCAATTATGGGAAGGACATTTTCAACAGTATTCCTTGCAGACTATGAGTCCACATGGAAAATTGTCTGCGGTAGACAGAAGCTGTGGCCATGGCACCCTGTGTGATTGTACAAATTGCCCATCCCATAAATAAACTATCTCCAAACAACCTAGAATACTGTATGTTGGTTTGGTGCGGAATATGGAAAGCATTTTGTATGCATATGTCTTTACTGTAAGATGCATTACATTACAAAATCTTTCTTGTTTGACAAAACATATAATGCATAAGGCTATTTTGTGATTATGGACCTTATTCACATGAATACACACATGTGGTGTGGTATAGCTCACATAAAATGTCTAGTCAGACAGCGAATAGGTCGACACCAAAAGTTAGAAATGCATTAGTTAGACATTGTCAAAATGTAAAAAAATATAGGGTACCACAGCGCACACACTAATTCAGCCCAGGGTAACACCAGATAAGCTTCTACCACAGATAGCTCAAACAATAGAATACAAGCAAAAGGTATAGTGTACCCACTGGCGAAATAGATTCAAACTTACACAATTTGCATAAATTGGTAGCCACAGTAAAATCTGAAAAACTCAAAAGAGAAAAAAGACCATAGTGCAACACAGTCTGTCAAATGGTTGCTAGTTTTTATTAATGCAGGCCACTCACATATCGGAGGTTAGATCTGCGCATATCAACAGGTCTTTAATTTCCTCTTTCAGGTTTTTCCAACCTATAGGGACTTTTAAAAAACTCGATAGTGCAAGTATTGTATGATAAAAAACATTAAACAATTTATTTGTGCACTTGCAATAGTACCAAAGATAAAAGCATATCACCCAATGCAGGTTAAATTCTCCCGGATCCCGGTCAGTCCAGCTGGTCAGGGCACCGTTTTTAAACTCGCACCTGGAGGTGGATCCCGTCCAAAAAACACTTGCATGCTCCTAAATTTATTTTAAAGTGAACAGCTTTACAAGTTTAAACGCAATTCTTTAAAAGCATGTTAAAAGTACAATACAGTCTTTTCAGAGTATGGTATGGTATGAAGGGCCTACAATAAGGTCTAATGTAAAATCAATGTGAGAATGTCAACAATTTTGATGTTTTTTTTAATTTTTTGGTTGCTAATTTTAGAATAAACCTAATCCCGATTCTAAAAATCATGCGTCAAATGTTCATGTTCATCCATCCAACAGTTGCCTGGTTCGGCTCACCTAGCCAGCCCCTTGGTTGCCACAGCAACCTCTACCAGCTGCTTTCTGTGGGCCTGGCTAAAAAATATCACTCACCCATGATAACCCTGGATACAGGTACCCGAGGTGTGATCAGCCTTCTATTATAATCACCCACCAGCCTTTGCTGACTGCATTGCAGCAGACTCTCCTCCCCAGCTTTCTCCATCTCCCAGTCAGAGTCATTGATTATTCAAAGGATCTGAAGAAACTGCCTTTTCTGAAGGAACTCATTACTGTGCTTAGCACCCATCAATTTGTTGCTCCCACTGGTATTTGCACTGGTTTTTGGACAAGTCCTGTTCTATCTTGATGAACATTTTGGACAAGCTGCATATATACACAGCCATCCAAGGAGACAACCACATTACTCACATGTGTGGTCTTGTTAGACAGACTAAAGGCTGCTCTTTAAAAATTTGCCCACTAGTGTGAAAACCCACTTGCATAGCGTTGTTGCACAAATTGATGTTGAATCAGTGTTGCACACTGCTTCTATGACATTTTTTTTATCATATTCACATCTGCATCTATATTCTAATGCTATTATACAAGTGTACATTTGAATGTAAAAATCCACTCACTTTGTGCAACAATCCCAATTAGTGGATCTTTACATGCAGCCTTTGTTAAATATATCCACCAGCTCCATTTTAGGTGCAGATTCTCTGTCAGAGTATGGCTTCCACTGCAATGATTAAGCATCTATATTTTCACAATAAGTTATGGACCCCCCCCCCCCCCAACACTCCCATACTATTTCCCACAGATTTCACAGATTAGAAAATAAGCACATGCCAGCGGCAAAAAGTTACTGAACTCTGTGAGCTCAGCATTGTGTGAGACTCATATTCCCATTGTTCGGTGCAGAAGAGTTGACTTGCCAAAATATAGAAGAGAAAAAAATGGTACTTATGTAGTATCTGGGCTCCCGATTTTGTGATTGTATGCCTTACCTTAAGGCATACAATCATGCGATGTGATTCAATGTGATTTTGCATAGGATTCAATGTTAACAAGGTCCTGTTCATTTCCCCACTATCCAAGTGGGCATAGAGTTTATTTTATATAGCGTGGCGAGAGCAGCGAGCTGCCGAGCCCGAAGCGTGGCGAGGGGACGCGGAAAACATTTTAAGTAATCTGCGGCCCCTCGCGGGGCTCGCTGCGGTCGCCACACTTCGGGCTCGGTGGCTCGCTGCGCTCGCCACGCTTTATAAAATCAACTCTATGCCCACTTGGATAGTGGGGAAATGAACAGGACTGTGTTAACATTGAATCCTATGGAAAATCGCATCAGATCGCATGCGATATCGCATGCGATATCGCATGCGATTCGATGCGATTCGATTTTTCCGACACGATTTTAAAATCGGGCGCCCAGATACTACATAAGTACCAAAAAAACTATACAAAAAAGGCTTGCACAATATTTGAATTATTATTTCTGATTATTATATTAAATTGTATTTTTTGCACAGTATTTTTTTTTACATTTTAAAGTATTATTTCTAGTTTAGATAGTTATATCTAGTGTTCTTGTCCTCTTATAGATTACTCAATTCAAATTTAAAACAGGTATATCATATAATATTCTTTTACTTGGGAAATATGTGCATCTCATCCTAGGATTCCTTTGATGTGGACTTTTTGTAGTGGTAATGTTCCAGCCTTCCAGGAATATTTTCCTTTTCCACTGCCAGTTCTGTTCAAAGGCATACACATACATATGCTAAATATTTGGCACATCTTATTATATACACATGTTGTTACAGATGCAATCTATGATGTAAAACTAATGCTATCATTAATATTTAATTTATTTACTCATATTCTCAATGGCAGATGTATTACTTGGCATTCCTGTAATTGCTCGTGATTTTAGGAGTACACACATAAGCTTCTTTTGGAAGTGTATTATGTGTCCAAAAATATTTATATACCCAAATACTGTGAAGGTCTCTATTTTTACTTTTCGGTTTTATAAACATTTGTGTTGTGCTTTGTGTATATTTGATTCTTATAGTACATTGTGTTTAGAATGTGACCGTAATCTATTAAATGTGGTTTATTTTTAAATGTATTATTAAAACATCTCACAACATCAAATGAGAAACGGTATCTCAATCTATAGACCTCATTATTGAAAACTAATACCTAGTTAATGAAATATGTACAGTGTTAATCATAGTACATACTCATTTGTCATCATAAGAGTTAATGTCCCTACTATCCCTACTCAGTGTAATCCATATATGTATGTCAAATACTTGATATTTTTGTTGCATTTCAGCATATTTACCTGTAGGGACTTATTGCATTTCTAGTCATCTCATATTGTTTTTACATGATTTTTTTCCCTTTTGTGATGGGCTCTCTCTGTATGGCTTTTTGTTGTGTTTACCTATTAGCATATGGACTGCTATAATGGAATGTAGAAAATGAGGCTGCTGCTACCCATTACCAGTTTTCCTGATCTTCTAATCAGGACTTTCATATCAAAATAGATCCCTCTCTCCCATTATTTTAGTTTTTTTGCCCTCTCAATGACCCATATCGGTGTTGTTTTGATGTTGGGTTATAATGAGTATGGTTTTTGATCCTTATTTAGTTTACTCTTTTAATTTTCAGTTTGTTGTAGTAGTCTGGATGTTTTTTTGCTTCTTCACTTTTTAGTGTTGTAGTTGGTTGGTTCCCTGATGCACTTTTAATCTTTGCTGCTCAGCTCCAATGGTTTATCTACAATGTATTTTTTTGTTTTGTTTTATTTGTTTTGTTTTTCCTGTTACATGGAGTGTTGCTAATGGCAATTGCGCACATTGATGTTCATCTTGCTCATACAGTATACAGTCGTCCAAATTGGGGTTGTAATTTGAAAGAGTAGCCATACTCATCATTACCATACCAGATGCCACTTGTGACATGCATGGTAATTGGCATGAATCCCTTGCCATGCAAATACATCTAATTCGCTTGCACAGTTTATACAAATGCATTGAGCGGCGATGGCACAACGTAGCAATTCCGCACCACAGTTGCAACATTGGCGCACCAAACAGGCACAAGCATCCACGGAGCAGCAATGATGAGTGTCGCTATATCTGTATAAGGCTTGGTTAATTTTTCTGTTGCACGGTGTTGGATTGCATCCTGCCTCATTCTTATAATTTTAGATAAATTATTTGCTATCCTGATAGGGTGAATTTAGTTGATATCACACTGGCTTTGCCTTTAGACTTTTGGGGAGTCTGTAAGGACGTGATCTGTGGCACCTTCCTATGGTAAACAAAAGCACATTTCACATTTAGGGCCTGATTCAGCAAGGCTCGCTAAGCAGCATACATTTGCTGCCTAGTAAGCCCATAAACATTGACCACCACCCTTCCAAATGACCGCACCTCCCCCCTGCCGAATTCCCATCAGCATCATGCCAGGGGATGTATGCAACACACTTCCCCTCACATGCGGCCGAAGGGAAGAGAAATAATTTCATTGTAGCCATCCATCGAATGATTTCTCTTCTCTTTGGTAAAAAAAAGTAAGTCTAAGTCTGCCGAAGAAGGGATGGGTGCTGACGTCATGTGACATCAGCCACCTCTCCCAAGCAGCCATTGACCTGCCTGCATTCACAGAGGAATGCCCAGCATGGGGATGCCCCATAAAATGCTTAGTGTTCCCCTGCTCCGGGCCGGTGTCCGCCCCTTTCCACCACTACCCATGCAAACACCTTGGCGAGTTTCGTACTTACCAAAGGCATTCACACAGGGGGCTGCACATGCACAAACATGCATATGCACATACCCCCTCACCATCGGCCCTTTTCCGATCACTAGTGAATCACCCCCTTTGTGGTCTACTACTAAAGTATTTGCTGTAATACACATTATGCAGAACTCCATAGTTCAATGTTAATAGTTATTTTAATAATAGTTTATGTAGTATAAGGCAATGCAGAACCCAGCAACAGAACAAGAACAGTAGACAGAGAAAGCACACTTACTGTAGGTGGTAATGTCATACTAAAAGGGGCAACTTGTTACAATGTGTCCCCCTATACTGTTGCTCCCTTTGTTAGATATCCATAATGCTATTCCACCAGAGACAGTGGGATCCGTTTCACCCGCAGGTCTCCCAGTCATGGTGAAAGAATCCCATGTGAGACGCATGCCCCGTTGCATACTTATCACAGGAACAGCGTATCTTTCCTAGTTTTCGTATTCCTGTCCTATATATACTTCCTAAAACCTTCCTACATACTGTATCTGAAGACATAAATGCTACCAAACATTCACAGATTGTGTATAAATTAAACACTATGTAAACACTTTTCATACATTAAATACGTTATTTTACGAATATTTTATTTTCAGTACCCAATTAACATTTATGATGTTTAGGAATTTTTACAAATACTGTAGGTGTTCAAATATCTCATCCTACTCAACAGTAGATTGTGTAATTGCTTTCAACTGAATTTTATTATATACTATAAACTTTTGAGTGTCCTGCTATCTGCTGCCATTGATGTGCCAAAATGTTGCTTAGAAATTATGCTTAACCTGAGTAAAATTAAAAGGGATATGTCTTAACTAATTGAAAGTAATAGGAACATATCCCAAATAGCACCAAAAGAAATAAAATAAAGACATTTTATGTGCTGGTAATACACCCAAGCTATAGCTGTAGCAAATGGTTTCAATCATCATTTTAAAAACAGTTAATTATCATTTAGCATTAGAAATTCTTTATTTTATCTGTCACTTTATTATATACAGAAGCATACAGAATGGGATCCTAAAAATGTGTAAGTATATCAGTTTAATTGCCAGCAAAACCAATTATTTAAAATGTAGAACACTTAACTATCTAAGCAGTCATATTTAGTTTGTTTTTTTAAATTTATACAGGGCTGTTTCAAGTTTACAATATTTGAAGTAGCATGTTGAAAATTGTATTCTACTGTTGAAGGTTTGAACCTAATTTAGTTTGAAATAGTAAAATTAACTAAAGTACAGCTGCAGCAAGTTTGTTGCAGCTTTGTTTAGACTGGTTTATAGCTAATGCATTAAATGACTGGATATTATAGGTACATTAGTAACACGTTTATTGAAAGATATACAGAAGTGACCATCTGCAAAGCAAACATGACCTTGAACTGCATCAAAAGGTCATAATTATTAAAATCATAAAATAACAACTAAAAATAACTTTGCTTTGACCCCTTGCGGCAGATTTATCCTTCCCCAGCAAAACCCACCACAGACCACCCACCCTATCGCTCCCCCCTCCTGTCGCTCCCCCCCTCATCTCATCTCCGGCGATCGTATTCCAGAGCTCCCCTGCCCCAGATGCCATTCAGAGCAGACAGTGACCAGGTGGCAGGCTCGGGGAAGTTCAGGGCAGCTCGAGAGGACGCGGATGCCCAAACTACTGAGCACTTCCGAGTCCCCCTCCCCCTGAGCTGCGCCGAACATGGGAGCCTACTGGCTGCACACTGCAACTAATGCCAGCGGGGCCTGTGGCAGGGGAGCTCTGGTGTATGAATTATGGAGCGGAGGGGCAAGGAGGAGTGACAGGAGGGTAGGTGGGAGTGACCACTGCTGGGGGTGCCCAGAGAGGTGATGCACCGGTGAGGCACAGCTGCAGGCACCACTGGTGCACATAGTGGTGGTATAAAAATATATTAGTAGTACATTGCACTGCTATAATAAACTAGTAAATAGATGATGTTGTGCATAGATGAACCGGACACACTGATAAGGTAAACAATTTTATATGCACAATCAATAAAAAAACATACATAGTATACACAGAATTTGCTAATAAAAATATATTGATAAAAATATATAGAAGATAAATGAATAAACAGAATGTCACGTCTTAATATGAAATGCTAAATAGAAAGATGATTCCAATAAAGAGAAGCAAATATATCCCACTTGTTACCAGATAGTAATTGTTAGTCGCCTGTGTTAGCAGGGTTATAGATTCAAAGTCACTCTCCTGCCGTATTAGAAGGGTTAAAAGCTCAGTCATTCTCCTGCTGTATTAGCATGCAAACTGACACGCAAGACACAGTTCAAACAGCAATTGGAGAGGGGTTTAAATGAGCCGGGAAAGCAGTTAGATAATGGTGTATTTTATCTCACCCAGTGCCTGTCAGGCTATGTCGCCTCTCACTGCACGTTAGATTATGCCCAATAAAGGTGTTGGTGCTGTTATTTGTATGTCCCGTCTTTCAACAGCAGTGGGATAGTGACTTGCCACCGCTGACACAGAGCTGCTCCAGTGCATTGCTGCACGGAATCTAAGTGATGAAGCCAGGAGGTGCAGGCAATTACTCACATATGATGGCAGATGCTGTGAGTATATTTGCAGTTAGGAGAGCGGGCCGCTTAGTGGAGTCCGGTCTTGGTGCCGGTACGCTGGTAATGGAAATGTCACAATAACTTGTCAACACTTCCACTTGGGAATTGGCTAGACCTATCACAGGGGCGCGGAGTCTAACCGTGCCTGGAGTTTTCTGCCAGTGACCCCTCCAAGCGGGATTTGGGCTTCAGCGGCTCCCGACACGTCGGTCGCGGTCCCCTGGATAGGTTTCCCTTCTGAGTGGAAGTGCTCAGTGAATATGGACGTGGTCGTCTTAGCCGGGTCAGAACCAGATGGACAATGCAGTAAAAGGGATATAGCGAAGAATGGTCAAGGCAAGCCGGGTCGGTAACAATCGGTAAGTTCAGTATCAAGGGGCAGGCAAACGGGAGGTCAAGAATCAAGCCGGGTCAGTACACTATGAGTCACGAGGATGGGTACACAGGGGTTAAACGTAAGAGTAGTCAGGAATAGCACGGGTCAGTAACACTTGGATCAGAATCAGTATGGAACGCTGGAGTAGGTGAAGTGAACCTATACTCTGGCGGGGTTTACCTGTCAGGGACTTCCTTTTATCCCTGCAGGCACCCCCACCAATATCCTGCCTGTGCCTTTAATTATACATGAACGCGGCACGCGCGCCCCTAGTGAGCGCGTGCCCGGCTACCTGGAAGTGCACGCTGTTTGTCCCTCTCGGCGCTGCAGAGAGATCTCTGCTGCCGGAGGGACTGCGTGCAGCCAGCACCCGCCGCCCAGCCACAGGAAGCAGCCGCCTGCACCAGAAGCGCCCCCGGACCCGGTAAGTGACCACCGCGGTCCGGGAGGCCGTGACAGGAAACTTGCAGCAGAAGGCGGCTGCTGGTAAGCGGTGGGGGAATAGCTCCTCTGATAGTGTAAACAGGGAATCCGGACGTGACGTAAACCGGAAGTCGTTTCGTCGCCGCACAGACTGGCAACTTTGCCCACAAAGAAAAAGATGGTTCAAGTTGATGTATGGTATTAAGTTGACCAGCAGCGGGATAAACCCATAAACACTCACCTCACATAAGTGCGTGACGTACCCATAAAGATTTCTTTGTGTGTAGTACTGTGAGTAGGTAGGGCTTACACCTCCATCAAACATTTAGTGTATGAATTACACTCACCCAAGTAAGGGTCCCTATATTAATCTTTTCAGTCAGGGTCCTCAATGATTTTCCCAGACACAGGTTCCATAAAAACTCCAATAGGTGATCCAGCCAAAGATCCCAGCCAAGTCCTCCACCACCAATGTGTTTCTGACCTTAGGGTGTATAATACCTTCCTTAGGGTGTATAATACAGTTGGAGTAATAGAAGAATTCCATTTCACAGATGCGTGGATATTTTATATGGACTGTGTTCTTTTCAGGATCTACTGTATGATTGACATTCAAATAACCATCAAATGTGTCTTTATTACGAGGCAGTATTTAAAATTAAAACAGTCTACTTATGGTCTGTGAAGTTTAGCAAGCTGTATGATAGAACAGGAAAGGTAAACAAGTTAAATGAGTAAATAGACTGAGTGATCTGCCTTGTGTAGTGTTTTATCTTGTTAATTATTATTTTTTCAGAATTATTGGCGATTGTCTTTCTATTTGATTGTTCTTAGTCAACATTTACATACATGGGGTTATTCTGATTCACTCGGAAAGGCACATCATTCTCTAATGGACAAAACCATATGCACTGCAGGTGGGGCTGATGCAACGTGCAGAGAGAGTTAGATTTAAGTGGGGGGTGTACTTCAAACTGATATCTATATTGCAGTGTAAAAATAAAGCAGCCAGTGTTTACCCTGCACATAAACAATAAAACACCCAAATCTAACTCTCTCTGCACATGTTACATCAGCCCCACCTGCAGTGCATATGGTTTTGTCCATTAGAGAGTGATTGTGCCTTTCTGAGTAAATCAGAATAAACCCCAGAATTAAGACAAAGAGGTAAATTTACAAATCCCAGTGGGCCTCATTCTAGTTCACTCTTAGAGGCAAATTCCTTCTCAGATGGACAAAACCATGTGCACTGCAGGGGGGCAGATGTAACAGGTGCAGATAGAATTAGATTTGGGTGAGTTATTTTGTTTCTGTGCAGGGAAAATACTGTCTGCTTTATTTCTACACTGCAATATAGATCTCACTTTAAAGAAAAACCCCACCCAAATATAATTCTATCTGCACATGTTCTATCTGCCCCACCTGCAGTGCACATGGTTTTGCCCATCTAAGAAGGAATTTGTCAGAAAGAGTGATCTAGAACAAGGCCCTGTGTTTGGTCAACAGTAAATTGTTGGGTGTGTTTTTCTGATGGTGTGTACACACGGCAGGATATGCCGTGAGATGCGAGTCCCGATGCGATCAGATCGCATTGGGACTCGCATCACACGGCATGCTAGAGGGGCACAATTTACACTATATAGTGCAGATCTGCACTATATAGTGTTGCCTGCTCTCTCTATCTGGCTGCCGATTTACGCTCACACGGGTGCACGCATCGGCAGCACATCGGGCTCGCAAGCCCTAAAAAAGCATGCGATTTGGCTTCCAATGTTCCCTATATCGGAAACATCGGAAGCCAAATCTTACCGTGTGTACACACCATAATGTTCCCAATATGGAGATTTACTAAAAAAAAATAATGATGTAATATCATGATCACATATGTTAAACACAGGGGAGATTTCACTTTTGACCAAATAAGCAAATTCAGGCAAATTCACAGGTACTATTACATGACAATTTACTAAGAATCATGTACTTGTGCCATGATGAGAAAGTAAATCAATGACCAAAACAGACCTCCTGGGAGATGCAAATTCAGCAAAAACATACAAACTAGCTGAAAATTAAAACGTCCTACCATTTTAACCCCTTCATGACAGAGCCAGTTTGTGCCTTCATGACAGAGCCCTTTTTTTCAAATCTGACATGTCTCACTTAAGTGGGGATAACTTTTTTTTGCTTTTACTTATCCCAGTGATTTTGAGATTGTTTTCTCGTGACACATTGTACTTCAAGTTAGTGGTAAATTTGGGTCGATACAGTCTGTGTTTTTTTGTGAAAAATACCAAAATATCGTGAAAAAATGGAAAATTTAGCAATTTGCAAAATGTTAAATTTTCTGCTTGTGAGACAAATAATCATACCACTCAAAATAGTTAATAACTAACATAGACCATATGTCTACTTTATGTTTCCATCATTATTTCAACTTCCTTTTAATTTTTTGGGACACTAGGAGGCTTACAATATGAATAGCAAATTCTCAAATTTTCAAGAAAATTTCAAACACTGATTTTTTTAGGGATCAGTTCAGTTCTGATGTGACTTTGAGGGACTTGTATGTGAGACACCCCCATAAATGATGCCATTTCAAAAACTGCACCCCTCACAGTATTCAAAACAGCATTTTGGAAGTTTGTTAACCCTTTAGGTGTTTCACAGGAATTAAAACAAAGTGTAGGTGAAATTTCAAAATTTCTTTTTTTTTGCAGAGTTTCAATTTTAATACATTTTTCTAACGAATACAGTAGATTTTACTAGAGAAATGTGACTAAAAATTGATTCCCCCAATTCTTTTGTTTTCAAAAATATCCTATATGTGGCCCTAGTGTGCACGTTGACCAAACCACAGGCTTCATAATCGAAGGAGCACCTACTTGATTTTGGAGCCTCCTTTTTATGAGATTTTTTTTTAGGCACCATGTAGGTTTCTAGGCACCATAAGTGCTAAAAGTTAGGAACCTTCCCCACAAGTCACCCCATTTTGCAATCTACACCCCTCAGGGAATTCATCTAGGGGTATAGTGTACATTTCAAACCCCCAGGGGTTTCACCAATTTTGGTACAACTGGGATGTGAAAATGGAAAATTACATTTTTTTACACAAACATGCAGTTCTGGCTCAAAATTTTTCATTTTCACAAGGTATGAAGGAGAAAAAGCACCCCAAAATCTGTGCCCCAATTTCTCCCGAGTACGGCAATGCCTCACATGTGACCAAAAAATACCAGTTGGGTGCATGGCAGGACTCAGAAGGGAAGGAGTGATTTTTGGATTTTGCAGCACAGATTTTGGTGGAATGAATGGTGGGTGCTATGTTGCACCAATACAGTGGAACCCCCCCACAAGTCACCCCATTTAGCAAAGTACACCCCTCAGGGAATTCATCTAGGGGTATAGTGTACATTTCAAACCCCCAGGGGTTTCACCAATTGTGGTACAACTGGGCTGTGAAAATGAAAAATTAAATTTTTTTTACACAAAAATGCAGTTCTGGCTCAAAATTTTTCATTTTCACAAGGAATGAAGGAGACAAAGCACCCCAAAGTCTGTGCCCCAATTTCTCCCGAGTACGGCAATGCCTCACATGTGACCAAAAAATACCAGTTGGGCGCATGGCAGGACTCAGAAGGGAAGGAGTGATTTTTGGATTTTGGAGCACAGATTTTGGTGGAATGAATGGTGGGTGCTATGTTGCATTACCAATACAGTGGAAACCCCCCACAAGTCACCCCATTTTGCAAAGTACACCCCTCAGGGAATTCATCTAGGGGTATAGTGTACATTTCAAACCCCCAGGGGTTTCACCAATTGTGGTACAACTGGGCTGTGAAAATGAAAAATTACATTTTTTTTACACAAAAATGCAGTTCTGGCTCAAAATTTTTCATTTTCACAAGGAATGAAGGAGACAAAGCACCCCAAAGTCTGTGCCCCAATTTCTCCCGAGTACGGCAATGCCTCACATGTGACCAAAAAATACCATTTGGGTGCATGGCAGGACTCAGAAAGGAAGGAGTGATTTTTGGATTTTGCAGCTCAGATTCTGGTGGAATGAATGGTGGGTGCTATATGGCATTAGCAAGACCCCCGAAGCACGGTGAAATGATGAACCTAATAATCCATAGATGTGTGGTATATTTTGAAACACTCCTTCATACATAGGCCGGGTTTGTCGGGGCAAGTTTCACAGTGGAAAATAGTTTCCTTTCTTATTCCCTTTTTATAGCAAACTTTGCACCTTTTTTGTGTCCTGCCCTTTCTTGCAGTGGAGGGGATTTCGTTGGGAAAATGCTGCCCTGGTACAATACGGGGGCCAGTACTAGAAGTACTGGGGCCCTCTGCCTGCTGGTTCCCAAATACTAGGCCCTTTATGACTTCCTCTTGAAAGTGCATAAATGTCCCCCTCTGGCCGGTAGAACGGAATAGCACGTAAGCGTTATACAGTGCCATCTGGATGATATACACGGCCAGCTTCTTGTACCAGATATTTGTTTTCCGCAGGGCACTGTACGGCTTCAGTACCTGATCTGAAAGATCCACTCCGCCCATGTACTTATTGTAATCTAGGATACAATTTGGTTTTGAGGTGTGGGTACTGGTACCTCGTACAGGGATGGAGGTGGTACTGTCTCCATGAATTGTTGTCAGTATAAGGACATCCCTCTTGTCCTTATATTTGACCAACAACATATTTTCGGTGCATATTCCCCTGCTTTCACCCCTTCTTAGTACTTGGGCAATGTGCGTTTTGGGGAGGCCTCTTTGGTTCTTGCGCACAGTACCGCAAGCTGCTGTACCTCTTGAACCAAGGGCCTTAAACAGGGGGATGCTGGTGTAAAAGTTATCCACATAGAGGTGATAACCTTTATCCAGGAAGGGGTGCACTAAATCCCAGACAATTTTTCCACTAACACCTACGAGGGAGGGGGGGCATTCTGGCGGTTCAATTCTTGAATCCTTCCCTTCATATACCCTAAACTTGTGGGTGTACCCTGTGGTGCTTTCACACAGCTTATACATTTTTATGCCATACCTTGCCCTCTTACTGGGAAGGTACTGGCGGAATTTAACCCTTCCTTTAAAATGTATAAGGGACTCGTCGATACTAATACATTTATCAGGGATGTATAGCTCTGCAAATTTGGCACTGAAATGATCAATGACCGGCCTGACTTTGAATAGCCTGTCAAAGGTGGGATCATCTCTGGGTGGGCACTGTGCATTATCGGTGTAATGTATAAATTTATGGATTGCCTCAAAACGAGCCCGGGGCATGGCCATACGGTGAAATGGGGTGCTGTACAGAACATCTGTACTCCAATATTGCCTAATTTGTGGCTTTTTTACTATGCCCATATGTAACACCAGACCCCAAAACGTCATCATCTCTACTGCATCTACAGGGGTCCACCTAGCAAATGATGACGTGGGGTTTTGAGCAATAAACTGCTGGGCATATAAATTAGTTTGGTCCACCATTAAATTTATAAAATCATCAGAGAAAAATAATTTGAAAAAGTCAATTTCTCTGAGACCTGTTGAATCAAATTGGATTCCTGGGATGGCCAAAAACTCAGGAACCTGGGGCTCAAAATTGTCTGGTGGTGGGGTCCATACGAGATCAATTATTGGGGGGGGGGTCTCAGCTGCTCTACGGGGGCGTCTTTGAGGGGGTCCCTCATCATCAGAGGAGGAAGAGGAGCTTAAGACAAATCCTTCAAATTCCCCGCTTGCCTCACTGGCTGTGTCAGAGTCAGAGGCAAGCATGGCATATGCCTCCTCCACCGAATACATTCTCCTGGATGACTGGGACGACATTTGGGATGACATTTGGGATGCCATTTATATTTTTGTGTTACTGGTAGTGAAATGTTTCAACACGTGTATAGTGTAGGGGGGGGGGTACAAACTTTATTTCAACCCAGGGGGTATGTAGTGTGTAGTGTGTATGTAGTGTAGAAAAAAAAAAAATACAAAAAAAAAAAATTGAAGGGTTAAAAAAAAAAAAAATGGAAGGGGTTAAAAAAAAAATGGAAGGGGTTAAAAAAAAAAAATGGAAGGGGTTAAAAAAAAAAAATGGAAGGGGTTAAAAAAAAAAAAAGGTCCTGCGCCAAAAATTGAGCACAGATGTTGGTCAGTAACGTCCGTCACTGAACAGCGCTCAAAGGCAACAGGAATTTGATCCAAAAAAAAAAAAAAATAGATCAACCCTGTGCCGAAAAAGCTGATCAGTGATGTACGTCACTGATCAGCGCACAGTGGCCACAGGACACACACAAAATCACAGTGTGTGTAAAAAAAAAAATTTAAAAAAGACCCCACAGCACTCACAAAAAATAAAAAAAGGTGATCGGTGATGCGACACTGATTACCAGTGAGGGGCAGCAGGTGCACAACCTTTGGTGGTACTGACAGGTATATATAAAAAAAAAAACCTCTGTACCCCCAAAAAGTTGCTGATCACCTCAGATATAGTGATCAGCACAAAAGGCGGGGGCAGCAGACACAAAATTTAGCACTCTCTATCACTCTCTGTCACTATCTCTCTCTATCTCTCTATCTCTCACTATCTATCACTCTATGACACTGCAGCAGCAGCACTGACAGGTATATCTATATATAAAAAAAAACCTGCGCCCCCAAAAAGTTGCTGATCAGTTAATTTATACTGATCAGCACAAAAGGGGGGGCAGCAGTCAGTTATATAAAAAATATATAGCACAATCTGTCACTATCTCTCTATCTCTCTCTCTCTATCTCTCTCTATCTCTCTCTATCTATCTATAGCTCTATCACACTGCAGCAGCACAAAATATAGCACTAGGCCTCTCTATCTCTCTCTATCTCTTTCAGTTATATAAAAAATATATAGCACAATCTGTCACTATCTCTCTCTCTATCTCTCTCTCTCTATCTCTCTCTATCTCTCTATCTATAGCTCTATCACACTGCAGCAGCACAAAATATAGCACTAGGCCTCTCTATCTCTCTCTATCTCTCTCTATCTCTCTCTCTCTAACTCTCTCTCTATCTAATAAATCGCAGCAGCACAAGATGTCACAGGATGTCACAAGATGTCACAAGCATAAGCAATATCAATGATCAGGTAAGTATTTTGGATGGGTTCTGGTCAGTATAGGCGGCAGCTGGGCACGGTGACCGCACTGCACGCTATTCCAGACCGGAATGGCGTCTGCAGTGCAGTCACCGTTAGTTTAAACCCCCCTCCATGGCTGTGATTGGTCCGTCGGTCCGACGAACCAATCACGGCCTTTGGGGGCGGGAGGGGTGAGGTGGGGTGACACCAGTGTCACCCTTACACCCCGCGGTGATTGGTGCTGTACTTTACAGCACCAATCACCTCCGATCCCGTGTCACCGGCGAACGTTATTCGCCGGTGACACAGAAAACGCTGTGAATGGCTGTTCACAATGAACAGCCAATCACAGCGATCGCCGACGGGGGGGCGGCATCGCCGCCCCCCCTGGGCATGCACGGACATGTCTGCTGTCAGGGACAGCAGACATCGTCCCTCTGTCACTGCGTCTCTAGACGCAGTGACAGTTTTAAGCCATGACGTATATATACGTCAACGGTCGGGAAGTACTTCCCGGCCATGACGTATATATACGTCAAATGTCGTGAAGGGGTTAAAAACACACCTGAGAATACTTAGCATTTATTCAAAGTTAAGGAAAAAGAACACACAATCAGGATGCCTATAAAGATGGTGGAAGCACAAGGTTTAATCTTTGGTAGACAATGGCAGCAATTATGTGTACTGCTGTGGCCACCAGGCAAGAATGAACCAGGACCAAGAAATTGAACATGCTGTGGAGGTCATGTAGGCACCGCAGAGGCTGCACAGGCTACGTTTTAGGGTGCATTTGAACCTTATTGCACTGGCCAATGATGAAGTGATACAGATGTTGTGGCTACCTACCTGGCTCCACAACGACCAGTGGCGCCGACGATGGCTGCCTAGGCGCTGTTCAGCTCGGCGGGTTCATGTCCCTTATGTGATAAATGTACTGTCCTGCTTGTATTGCTACCTACCTGGCTGCTGCAGCGACCAGTGGCGCCGCTGATGGCTGCCTAGGCGCTGTGCAGCTTGGCGGGTATGTGTCCCCTGTGTGATAACTGTACTGTCCCTGCTTATGTTGCTACCTACCTGGCTGCCGCAGCGACCAGTGGCGCCGCCGATGGCTGCCTAGGCGCTGTTCAGCTCGGCGGGTTCATGTCCCCTATGTGATAAATGTACTGTCCTGCTTATATTGCTACCTACCTGGCTGCTGCAACGACCAGTGGCGCCGCTGATGGCTGCCTAGGCGCTGTGCAGCTCGGCAGATATGTGATCCCCGCAAGTGATGTCTTAATGCTCTCAATGTAATGCGTTTAATGTCTCAATGGAATGTGTAAAATGTCTCAATGGTATGCATGTAACGTGTCGTCGTTCCCCCCCCCCCCCCCCCCCCATTTCATCCCTGCTGATGCTGCACTGTAATCCACAAAAAATTCCTAGTGTGCGCAAGCACACATGGCCAATAAAGTTGATTCTGATTCTGATTCTGATTCTAAATCTACCAACATTTTCCATCTGTATGACCAAGTCAAACTGGACCTAGAACCTTACACAGAAGGATCTCATGATGCCTCAGGCTTGAATAAACTTCTGAGCGTGTAGCACTTTCTTGCTGCTGGCAGCTTCCAATTTGTCAGCAGTACAGTCCTTGGCATATCCTAGTCAACATTTTCTTGTCACCTTACACATGTTTTGGCTGCATTTTTGCCACTTATAGATATCTGTTTCCATAGTCAGGAGTCACAATTCCAGGCAGTGAAGATAGATTTTTATAGTATTGCAGGCATGTCTAATGTGCTTTGTGCTCTAGACTGCACACACATTGGACTGAGACCACCTAGGGGCAGACAGAGGGCCTTATTCTAGTTCACTCTTTCTGACAAAATCCTTCTTAGATGGACAAAACCATGGCCCTTATTCTGATCGGTGCATACTTTCCCGAATTCTTACTGTGCGGTCCGCACGCCACGCTGTGCAATGGCGTACGGCCAACGTCCGTAGAAATGCCCACGTGTCCTCCGCATTCGGACGGACTCACTCTTTAAGAACAGGGCGTGTGTACGGACGACATACAAACCGTGCGTGTGCGGTGGGCACGTACAGATTTCTGCACGGTCTTCCCGCGTAAGCACGGTGTTACCGCGTCAGAACGTACGGGAAGCTGTCCGTACGCACCGATGCAGAGTATTTACGCTCAATCCCACACTTTTTTACTGAGTACACACAGCGATCACATGACCCACTTAGGCAATTAGGCAACCTCATTAAAAAGAGATTGTTATCTATTTCAATCAATTAAATCCTAATCTATACTGAACCACATTCCTACTACATTCATTACACACATTAACCCTTACAGCATGTGACCCTAACATACATCTATATACACTATTTACATTTGGCTTATTTAAAAGATTTTAAACAAGTTACACATATACTTTTGCATGTTAGGAAAAAACACTGACAACTTTGAACTGTAAATAACTATTTAATCTTATAATTAACACATTATCAAAAAAAGGAATAAAAAATACATTAATTTTCCCCATCAAGGAGCCTGTCCAATTCGGACATCATCTGCCGCATGTGGCCTCGCATTCGTAGGAGGGCCCCACGGAGACCCTCCTCTGCTTGGGCAGGCTCATCTGTGGACCAAATACAAAGTGAAAAATAAATAATGATATTCATGCATACATTTAACATAGTCATACCTACATTTTAAACATGCACCGTCACAGGTGTGTGTGTATATGTATATATATATATATATATATATATATATATATATATATATATATATATATATATAGAGAGAGAGAGAGAGAGAGAGAGAGAGAGACATATATAACTATATATATGACACATACACCTATACATACATGCATACATACTACATGGAAAGCCTGATTTTTGCCCTATACCCTTTACTCTGTAGAACACCTCACAGTCATACTGCTCCTTCTCAATCCAATGCTCTGAGAAGCATGTCACGCGCTGCACCAATCCCAATTCTGCAAACAAAGTTCAGTGTCTGTTATATGATGGAGCCTGGCAGGGGAGTTACACAACTCTCAGGAATGCTCAGTACATTTGTGCAATCAAGCATGGCTTGCCTGCTGATGTTCTGCTCCATAAATCATTGTCATAATGCCAATTAGGGGAAGCTGCAGCACTAACCCACTCCCATGCTCAAAAGCATTACTAAGACCAAATCAACACACAATTATGGTGCAAAACATACATGCAGACCGCAGGGGGTGGTTAGCTAGAGGAGGGCCCAGGGGCAATGACCACTTGTTACTCCAGTCTAAGCCACGCCTGTCCATACTCCATTTATGCCATACTGAATCTAGTTTACAAAGATCAATCACCAGATTGTATGCTTGCAGCAGGGACATATAACCCTTAAATGAGCAAGTCATCACTTTCTTCCAGGATACAGATTAACTACACAGGTTCAGTGGCACTTAAAATCGACCTGAAAGCCATCCGCACAACCTGTGTCATTAATATGTGTCCAGGATGAAAGGGATGGTTTGGCCACCCTATCTAACCCCAAAGTGTGTCTGTTGCTACCCAATTTGTTGTTTGCCTTTATAGTATTTTCAAACACATTTGAATCACCAGTGCTACATATCAAATAGTGGATGACAAAAGGAATAATGAATCTTTATGTATACATACCACTTTCCTCCGCCTGCGCCACCTCACAGGCCTCCTCATCCTCCTCTTCTTGGTGGTCCTCCGCAGCTGGCACCACCTCCTCTTCAGCTGGCACCACCTCCACCAGCTCCTCCTCCTGTGGCACCACCTCCTCCTCCACCAGCTCCTCCTCCTGTGGCACCACCTCCTCGCCCATCTCGGCAGTGCCCTCCTCCTGGGCCTGGGACGCCTCTGCCTCCTCCCGGGCCTGTCTTGCTCAATCACGTGCTGTGTTTGGGAAAAGTCAAAAAAGTGCCAATTAGTGGTAATTTGTATTAACCCTTATCAACCTATAAATGCAAAGGTTATAAGTTCTGATAATTGTACAGGCAAACAGCTCCTTAGTGGCCTTTACAAAACACAGCCTGTAACATGGCAGGTATGCTGTGACATTTGGCCCATTGTAAGCATCACAAGCATTAATCCTCCCCAATAACATATTGTATGACCATTACAGGGTGTCAAACAGGAAGTAGCACACATATAGTGTATGCCATGTTTAACTCATGATCAGGCTGGTGACCTTAGTGGCTTAAATAATGTCAGTTAAGCAATCATGTACAAATGGACATTTCATGTGGAAACACTCACATCTAGCAATACTGCCCCTGATTTGCTGGAGCAAATATGGCTGCCGACCCCTCAGGTCAGACCACCGCCGCTCCAGCTGAGCGATGGTCCGCCGCACCTGTGTGCGTGCGAATATGCGGCGGCGGGCCACCGCATACGCATTGCGCTTTTGGCGGTTGGTTATGAATGGGCCCGCCCGCCCCAGCCTGGTCTCCATAACGGAGACCAGTGTCCTGAGCTCCGCAGCTGAGAACGGTGCTGCTCTTCCATAAGCCGCCATCTTAGCAATGGCACAAATCAAGCAATCATGTGCTGTCATTGGTTGATCAGAGTGATATTTGGTATTAACTTTATTGTTCATTTTTACACTAACAGCGTGTATGCGCCCGAACAGACGGCTAACCCATTGCATCGCACACCATCCTAAACAGACAGTGTCAAATAAGATGGGAACCCATTATATAGAATCTATAACAATCACCAAACATGGGTATAAGCAACAGGTGAAATAGTCTGCATCACTAGACACTTACACCTAACTCAACAAGGTACTAAACAGCTATTTTATAATGAAAGCTATGCAGCAGAAACATAGCAAATAGTGCCAGACCTTTTCCCAAAATTAGGCCATGCTGCCATGTGTACACTTACCTTCTACTGGGCCACACTAGAGAGGTGGAATGAAAAGTAGCTAGCATCAAGGCTAAATTTGGAGCGCTTTCACATGTGATTTGGATGCTAGCACTGATTACTTGTGCCTAAGTGGTGGACTGGATTTACATATGGAATGGGTATTGTCAGTTGTACTACATACCAAACAAGTGCACAGTACAGATGTACATTCAAATATACATTTCATGTGTGACCTCAGTTTTATTTGGTCATTGGTGTTCAAATCTGCATTTACCTACTAAATCAGACTTACTCAGTTTGCCAGGTTTTTTTTAAATATTTTTCCACAGCAAGGGGTGTGGCGTATGCGCCGCACGGTTGATGCTGCCGTACGGAACGCGGCCGTACGGGACGCAGGTTGTAGCTGATTAACGCCAATTACAGAAATAGTATTTAAAGTTGTGCTAGAAAGGCAAACAGTTGTTGCAAACATGGCTGGCTCAGAGTCAGAGGAAGAACAGGTGGTGCAGAACCTCTTGGCCCGCATGGAGTCCAACACCACCTATGTCCCCCTCAACCCAGAGCAGCCAGATGGGCCATCAACATCAGGCCAATCGGCAGCTGGCCCATCCTCAGCATCAGCAGAATCATTGGGAACACAGCAGGTGGCTTCCCAACAGAGTAGCCTGGCCAGCACTTCAAGTACAGCAACCGGTGGCCGTGGCCGTGGCGGTGCCAGTGGCAGTGGCGGTGCCAGTGGTCATGGCGGTGCCAGTGGTCGTGGCCGTGGCCGCAATCGGGCAACAGAGGAACCAACCACCAGAAACATGGCATATGAACCGCAGGAGCTTGCCATCCTGGTGACCCGGGCACGGGATTTGATCGAGTGCCCAACGGAAAAGTTGACACACACAAGGAGATGGAAGATCTGGGAGGAGATAAAGGCGGAGATTAATGCGGTGGCTCCACAAGTTCGTGAGGCGGAGCACGTTAAGAAGAGGCAAGTTCATGTTTGTTACATTTGAGCAGTACAAGTCCAGTAATGTTTACATTCAATATTAGATGGAGTTGGTCAATGGGTGGTCACGTTGCTTGGAGGCACAGACATGTTTGCCATGTCATTGAATTGATAGTTATTGTAGGGTGAGTGTGATTGTATCTTCTAAGGGTTGTTTTTCAAAATGAATATAATGTAAGTTTGGTGTCAGGAGGCACATGTTGTATTATGTTTCAGATTGCAATGGGTGCTACAGCAAACATGAGGAGTGACATGTATTAATATGTACACTTTGATTGCAGGTGGCACGACTTCAAAGGCAACCTCAAGAAGAAATTGACCCAGCGGTGGGAACACAGCCACACCTCTGGGGCTGGCCCCATGCCTTCAAAGCTGCAGCTCACCCCCCTGGAACAGATGGCCGAGTGCTGCATTGCAGTGGAGGAGGTCCGGGGGGTGAGCACCATAGACAGCGAGTCCCCAGCGGAAATGATGGCTTCTATGCTTGAAGGTAATTATTTGCCAGGCCATAAGTAGATGTATTGAATTTTGCATGGAATGTGTGGTAATTGGTATTTTCTCGTTCAACAGCATCCCCACCGCTTGGTCAAGAATCTCTTGAAGAGGTTGTGGAGTCCGTGCCACCTGGCCCCAGTAGCAGGCCCGTGCAGCAGCAGCCGCCAATGTCCGCGGCTGAATTGGCCACGTGGGGGCATGTGCTGGAAAATATTGTGCAGCAGGGAGAGTCGGCATCAGAGCGGGTGCGTAGGGCCGAGGAGGTGCTGCAGGGTTTGACCACCAGCCAGCAGAGTATTGCTGCGAGCCTGCAGGGTTTGACCACCAGCCAGCAGAGTATCGCTGGGAGCCTGCAGGCTATGGCTGTCACCCAGCAATCCATTGCTGATAGCCTGCAGGTGCTGGCTGATCAAGCCCTGCAGCAAAATGACCTCCTCCTCCGCCATAATGAGCTTATGGTGGAGCTAGTTACCAGCAATAGGGTCCTGATAGCATCCGTTTCTGGTGCATTACCAACATCATCACTCCCTGCTGCCAGTGGGGGAAGAACATCCCCCCCCTCCCCAGCATGTGCTCCACGTGACCCACCATCTGAGCGTGGCTGTGGGCGAGGCCGAAGAGCTGCTGCACGTGGCAAGGAGCCTGCCAGGGGCAAACGTGCCCGCAAATGAACTTGTGTCCCCATTAATCTCCACCGTTATGTCTTCCCAAATCTTCCATTGAGCTGTGTGTGTCAGCATCCTGTGTCAAATTCCGTGCCGTTGGTCACCAGATTTGCCCGCGGTTCAAATGTCATGTTTGGTTCCCCTGTTGCCCTGTTTCGGCTAGCATTACTGTGTGCTGTACTTGAAGTGTTGGTGCTCTACTTTTGTTGTGAAGCCACCTGATGTGTTCCTAATGATTCTGCTGTGGCTATTTATTATATATTATTTACTTTTAGTCCTGTTATGGTACCATTTATTTTGTGATGGTTTCGAAATTATTTTCTAAGTTGATTTAATAAATGTTATTTTTGCCCCCCAAATGTCTGGATTAATTGATACATGCAGAAGTGACATGTGTATTAGTATTATTAATATTAAGTTGTGTTCATTATTTGCAGTGTAAAAGTGTGTGAAAACTGCAGCATATATGTGTGTGTTTAGTAATGGTCCATTTAAGGTGCATTGGTTTCAATTGAAGCAGTGAGAAGCGTGTAGTAATGAGTAAATTAGGTGATTGTATTGTGTTCAGCTGACATTGGTTGAGGTGTGTCCGTCCTGATTAGGCGTTCCGATTGCCTAGCGCATGACCGAGTGGTGTCCGCTAAGCAATACTTGCCTTTTGGACACCGCACATTTCTTCCCTTTTCGTTCGCGTGCATTCGGTGTGCTATCCGAATGCACGCCTACCAAAATAAGTGTACTCCCCCGTGTCCGCCCATGTTTCCGCCCAGTTTAGCCCACTTTGAAACTACGCCCCTGTGTCATTCCGCATGACGCCCATAACACACCCGAGTGATTGCGGTGCACATTTCTGTGCGGTATTAGTGAGAATAAGTACGGAGACCATGCGTGGCACATGCGCATGGCGTTCCCCAAGCATGCGCAGACGGCTAAAAAACGCGATCCGAAAGAATTCGGGAAAGTACGCACTGATCAGAATAAGGGCCCATGTGCACTGCAGGGGGCAGATATAAAATGTGCAGAGAGAATTAGATTTGGGTGAGTTATTTTGTTTCTGTGCAGGGAAAATACTGACTTCTTTATTTTTACACTTCAATATAAATCTCACTTTGAAGTAAAACCCCACCCAAATCTAATTCTCTCTGCACAAGTAACATCTGCCCCACCTGCAGTGCACATGGTTTTGTCCATTTAAGAAAGATTTTATCAGAAAGAGTGAACTAGAATAAGGCCCAGAATGTTTTTCCTAATGGCACCATGCCCACTCAACCAACAAGCAGGGGGTTTGTGATTCAAAACAGAAAATCAGAGTGTCATAGTCGACTACCTTTTATCCATAGCTAGCCATCAGTATGCTAGAAATTTGAGACCAGACATAAGGTTGCTGGATATGTACATATAACAATATGTGTTTGTGTCAATTGTCACATTTTCTTTACTAATACTATACATTTGTTTTTCCTTCTTCAAACTCCACAGGGAATTCTGGCTATGTCTCTTGCTGCTAGCTGTTGTCTCCATTGCAAGCCTGCAGATCTCTTGCTGAACACAAATATAATGACACCCATAAGGCTACCAGATCTGCGAAAGAGTGCACTTTCGGCCTTTTAAAATCTAGGTTTCTTTGTCATGTGGGCCTCCTGCTTTACTCTTCTTCTTCTTCAAAAAAAAAACTCAAGCATCGTGCTCTGCTGCTGTGTACTTCATAATATGTGTTTACATCAGCCTCTACCATCTTATAATGAAGGGCACAGTGAACAGAGGACTGTGTTGCAACAGATGACAGTGTGAGTACAAAGAGTGGGAGACAGACCAGGCTACAGCTCATGAGAGAGCACATCTCTGCCCTATGATCAATTCATTGTACGCGGACATTTTGCTGAGAAAATAAAGGTACTATTAGTTAGGAAGTGTGTTATTTATATTGGTGCCCTATAACATTCGTCTTTGAGTGTCGTTTTGAAATATTAATTGATTTGTGTTCAAAGTAATTAAAATGCATCTTCTATTGTCTACATACACAATGGGGGAAATTTAGGGAGAGGCTGTAAACAGCGGCGTAACTATCATTTCGGCGCCCCCCCGCCGATAATAAAACACGCCCCCCCCCCTCACCCCACCACCACTCCGGACGCCCATGCCCCCCCATCCCCCGCATACTTACCTGTATTCGCTGCGCTGGTCCCGGCTCCCATCCTGGCTTCATTCTGATATGAAACATGGACCATCACAAAATGGCCACCCCCATACAGCAGACAGTTTCAGAGAACTGGCTGCTATATGGGGCGGACATTTTATGATAGCCCGTTGCAATAGCAGAATGAAGCCAGGGGAGCCGGGACCACCGCAGCGAATATAGGTAACGCTGCGTGGAATGGGGCATTACAATAGCACCGCAGCCCCCCGGCGCCCGCACTTACCCAGCGCCTCCCCGCGACCGCGGTGCTGTAGATACGCCACTGGCTGTAAAAAAAGCAGAAGTGGCATAATCTCGCAGAAACTTTACTTTGTATTACCAAGTATTGATTTACTAATCAGATACTATCTATTATCTTCTAAAAGGTGCTAATAAATTAAAGTAGATTATAATTGGTTGCTCATAGCAACATCCCATCTGAATTAGAACTCCTATTTTAGTAAATTTCCCCCAATATGTTAAACAATTTTAAAAAAAAATACACAATAGGAATAACCATTCCTGAAATGTTCGGAAAAGCATAGATGACAGAATATTGTATAGCAACAATAAATGAAAATGTTCAGCCAATTTTGCTAAACAATACTTGGTACAACAAAGTAAAGTTTCTTGCTAGACTGTGCCACTTCTGCTTTTTTTTTACAGCCTCACCCTAGGTGGTAGTCCGCTACCCCATGCCTGCTGTGAGCCTCTTGTAGATCCAAAATAAAGCTGCCTGTGGGCTTTGCGACTTGCGACCTGTTCCACTGTAAGGAGAACCATGTGGGTAAATAGGGTTTGTACAATGTGAAAAACAATGTGCAGAAGTACATCAGTTAATCTATTTAAACCATTAAATGTGTTAGGAACAGACGGTTGTTCAAAGATTTTTGGGCTTTTTGAACAGTATGATGTTATAAATCATTGATGAAACATGTTAAAAGATGCACAAGTCCATGCTGTGTGCGTGGCACAACTTAATACATACACAAAGAGTAAACTAAACACGTATACTGTGTGAGCATCTAAATGAATTAAGACACCATGGGCGAGATTTATTGTGTTGACCGTTTTTCAGAAAATGCGACTTTTTTTTTTTTTTTAACTTGTGTAAATTTTTTATTGAGTTTTACATGTTATATTACAATACAATAATTAACATACAGTAACAGAAATAAAAAATAACATTAGAGGCCCATGGCCTCAATTAGGCATACATGTAGAAAATTATTAAAAAGGTCTTATTATTTGTTTTCTGTGTATCTACAGTTCAATAAATATCAACATATTTACCAATTCTCTGTGTGATCTTTTGATAGTTCTATTGTTGCAAGGTACATACAGCGTGTATTAAATCAGAGGTCTGTGTTCTACTCTCCGCAATTCTTTGCGAGTGCAGGAGGCAAAGCGGCATGCGTAAATGTTTTCCATTCATGTGGGTCTCTATGATACAATGGGTATTATGTGGGTATTTCAGAGGCCAAGCTGGAAGCATTCCATCTATCCCACTTATGGTGGTATTTTTCAAGTGAGCCTCTCAATCGAAAGACATATCTCTCATGGCCGGCTTCCTCATTTACCAATGCCCGCCAATGCTGGATATTAGGGGCGGAAGGAGCAAACCAATTCCTTGCAATTACTACTTTGGCCAGTGATATCAAACATAAAACATACCTATAGATTATGGGTGAATAAGTTTCCTCCAAGTCCATTCCAAACATACACAACCTAGGCGACAGAGGTGGAAGTGTGGGTTCTGTGCGCCGGATATCGGACCATACCCCCCTCCAGAACTTCAGTATCTCAGGGCACGACCACACCATATGCCAGAAATCTGCCCCACTGGATCTACATCTGGGACAATCTGAGTCCAGTCTTATACCTGCCCTGTGTAGGTATACAGGTGTTCGATAGGCCTGGTGTAGGATGTAGAAGGATACCTGTTGGTATCTAACGCAGGGGGTAGAACACTTGATGGACCCCAGTATTAACTTCCATTGGTTCTCATCTATAGTTCCCAAATCCCGCTCCCACTTAATTTTAAGTCTTTCCAGTATTTGGGGGTTTGCACGCGAGTTAAGGCTAACATATATTTTGGATAGTTGTTTCCGGTGGCCAAGATTATTAAGAAGTTCCTTGACTGGAGAGTTAGAAATAACTGGTACTAGGCCTGCAAATTGTGTTTGTATTGCGTGCCGTAGTTGAAAATAACTAAAAAAGGCTCTATTGGATATGTGGAACTCCTCACTCAACTGCTGGAAAGATCGAAGGGATCCATCTGCATAGAGTTGATTGATTGAGGTGAGTCCCGCCCTACGCCATATATTATCTTCAGATATGGGTAGTAGTTCCTTAAAGGATACATTATGCCATAGAGGGGTGTCACCATCAATTCCCCCCCAGTCAAAAAAGGAATGGGATTGCCGCCAAACAAGTACGGTTTGCCGAACAATAGGGGTAAGATTGCTCGGGGGATTACCAGAAAGTAAGAAATGTATTGGGGAGAGCATATGGCCAGCTCTTTCACTGTACAGACTATTGAACGTAGGCCCCCCTCGTCCCCCAATCCATTCGCAAATGTGTTTCAGTTGGGCTGCTAAGTAATATATGCGTAGATCTGGAAGTCCCAGGCCACCCTCATCTCTCGCTCTAACCAAAGTGCGTATGGCCACACGCGGAGTTCCCCCTCCCCATATAAATGTGGAGATTGTGCTTTCAATTTTTGTAAAAAAATTTTTGGGGATATACACAGGGGCATGTTGCAAAACATATAGATATCTTGGCTGCACAATCATTTTAATTAAATTTATGCGCCCTGACATCGTCAGAGGGAGCTTTTTCCAGACATGAATCTTCCTTTGGAAATCCAACGTGACAGGATCTATATTTTGTTTCGCATAAGCTGAGCTGTCTGCTGTGATCCATACCCCCAAATACTTGAAGCGGAGAGTCCACTGCAGGGGGGAGTCAATTGGAAGATCATCTGGGACTGTACCCGACAAAGGAAAAATGCTAGATTTGTCCCAATTAACCAATAGGCCTGAAAAGGTGCCAAACATACTAACTGTGTCTAGCATGGCCGTTAAAGAAGAGCCGGCATCGTTTAAAAAAAGCAGCATGTCATCGGCATATAATGCAATAACATCAAGGCAGTTATCTATTGATATGCCCCTTATTATAGTGTGACTCCTAACCAAGCATGCAAGTGGCTCAATTGCCAGGGCAAAGAGAGCCGGTGATAGCGGGCACCCCTGTCTTGTCCCTCTGCCCAGGTCAAAGTGTTCAGTTATAAATCCGTTAATAGATAGTCTGGCTCTGGGGTTGGAGTATAATAACCTAATCCACTATATAAAGTTGGGACCGAAATCAAACCTGCGCATGACCTCCCATAAATAGGACCATTCAATCGAGTCGAAGGCCTTGGCGGCGTCCAACGACACCACCACTGCCCCCGACCCACCTATGTCCCCCCTCTGTATGTGGCAGAACAATCTGCGCAGATTCTGTGTGGTCGACTTGCCTGGCATAAAGCCTGTTTGGTCCTCATGCACTATAGTACTGATAACAGAGTTAAGGCGTATAGCGAGAATCTTGGCCAAAATTTTAATATCAGTCGTCAGTAATGAAATCGGGCGGTACGATTCTGGAGCAGATGGGTCTTTTCCCGGTTTTGGAAGTACTATAATAATGGCTTCCATCATGGATGGGGGTAGACTTCCTAATTGGAACAAGTCATTATACAGTGAAAGTAGATATGGGATAAAATAATCTTTATATTTCTTGTAGATTTCTATAGGGATACCGTCGCTGCCCGGGGCCTTCTTATTAGGAAAGGAGGCTATAGCTGTCTCTATCTCCACGTAGGTGATCGGTTCCTCTAATCGTGTTATGGATGAGGGGGAGAGGCGGGGCAAATTAATTTTGGCCACATAGTCATGCAGTTGTTGTGTCGTGTATGTAACCCTAGTAGCATATAAATCAGAATAGTAAGAGTGAAATACTCGTGCAATGTCCGGGGTAGAGTATTGTAGTGCACCTGAGGGATCCCGAATCTGCTGAATAGTGCTATTCCCTCTGTCCTCTCTTGCCAGGAAAGCTAAGTAGCTACCCCCCACTTCCGCTTGGGAATACATTGCATGCTTGTTGAACAGCAGTTTACGCTTGGTTTTATCCAATAGATAATCAGACCATTTTCGCCTAGCAAGGTTCCAGTAGGTGCGATCAGTGGGTGATTTGGATAGTAAATAAGTGTCCTCCCGCTGTCTACACTCCTCCTCAAGCCTGTGTTCTTCCTCCCTGCTAGCTCGTTTGACATTTGCCACCCTTTTAATAAAGGAGCCCCTCAAATATGCCTTGAAAGTGTCATGTTTCAGTGCGGGATTCATACAGGAAGCATTGTGGGATTCAAAATCTTCCCATTCATTAACCAATGTTTGATCATCACTTAACAAGGTCAGCCAGAATGGATTTAATTTCCATAGATAAGAGCTCTGAGCCAATTGGGTATCCAATATCAAAAGCAGAGGGGAGTGGTCAGATATTCCCCGTTGCAAGTATTGGACATCTAGCACCTTGGTTGCGAGATCAGGTGAGACCAGTGCCAAATCAATTCTCGATAGTGTGTTAAAACTAGAGGAGTAGCATGAGTATTGGCGTTGTAATGGGTGCCTAACAGATGTCCAACAGTCCCAGTTCAGTCACAAGTTTTGCGAATGGAGTAGGGGCAGACACCGGGAGAGGAGCAGGGGGCTGGGCCTCATTCCACTTGTCCAAATCTCTGTCCATATAGTTATTGAAGTCCCCCATACACAGAACAGGAGTACCTGGTGACATAGATAAAAATGCCACAGCGTGTTTAAGTACTTCGTTGTTGTATGGGGGTGGCACATAAACTGCAAGTATGTGGATAAGCTTATGATTGATATAGGCCCTAATAAAAATGTATCGGCCATATTGGTCAATCTGGCTATGCACTAAGTGGAAATTCACTGTTTTTTTGACTAGGAGGGATACTCCTCTAGCGTTAGTGGAGAAAGTGGAATGATATAGGGAACCTACCCAGGGTTTTTTGAGGGCCAAGGTCTTGCTGCCCATGAGATGTGTCTCTGAGAGGCAAGCAATATCAGCTTTGCATTTTTTGACCTGGGCAAGAACCAGGGCCCTCTTAATGCGATCATTCATACCCCGCACATTCCAACTAAGCACATTTAGACCGCCGACTCCCCTGGACATTCTAAGTTAAAGTTTAAATATACAACAGCAGGATAAGACATATGAACCATATTTGATAAGTGTAGTGCGTAATCTATAGAGTAGAACTATCAGCGAAGGGCCTATACCTTGGACCTTTTCCACAGACCATTTTAGATGCATTAGAGAACTGTATTTAGCAAGTGTCACATGTATACCTTTACATGGAAATAACATTGTACAATAACCATAACAACCCAACCACCCCCCACCCTGCATATCCATTAAAACTAGATATACCTGTTCCCTTACCAACTACCAATGGTGTAACTTAAGAAAGAACTTACAACTTACAACCTAGGGGTATAGGGAGAAGTAACCCTATAAACTATACCTTGACATGAAGCTCCTATAAAGGTATTTAGGATAGCAAGGGGGAATCCCTGAATACCTAGATAAAACGGATATTTTAAATACAATAGGAAAGTATTAACCCACTCAAACTGACTAAACTATTAACGGACAGGTTTTGGACCCACCGCCATCACCTTTCTCAGGAGGCGCATTATCACTGTTGCCAGTGACTAAGTATACATGACAAGTCCCGAGATCATGCGGTACGCTCCAGCCATGCCTCCGCCTCTCTCGCGGAGCTGAAGAAGTGCGTAGTGCCCGCATGGATCACACGCAGGCGGGCCGGGAACATCATGGAGTATTGTATTTGCCGATCTTTAAGCCTTTTCTTGATATTAAGGAAAGTAGATCTTGACTTCTGGACTTCGAGAGCAAAGTCAGGGTAGAAGGAAATGGTGTGATTGTCCAGCTGTATTGGACCCTGTGTCCGAGCCAGTCTTAACAGAGTATCGCGGTCCTTATAATTTAAAAATCGGGCTATAAAGGTGCGCGCCGGCGCTCCTGGGGGTGGGGGTCTCGCTGGAAGACGATGGGCTCTTTCAACGGAGAACTGAGGGCTGAAGTCTTCACGTTTAAAAATATTGAGAAGCCAATTTTCGAGAAATTGCTCTGGTGCGGAGCCTTCAGCTTTTTCAGGTAAGCCTACCAGGCGCACATTATTTCGCCTCAGGCGCCCCTCCATATCCGAGATTTTTGCCTTGACTGTTGACATTTGAGCTGACAGGTCAGCAACTGTAGCTTTCAGGGGATTAGTGGTGTCCTCCAAGTCCGAGATTCTGTGCTCCGTTTCCCCAACTCTTTCACGGAGTTTTTGCATGTCATGTCTAATTAGGGATATATCCACCTGCACCTGGCCGATTTTATCCAGCATTCTCTGTTCAGTAGCCGCAATGGCCGCCAGTATTTGCTGAGTCGACTGTGCAGAGGCATCCGGAGCTGGGGCCCCAGCTCCCACACCGGGGGGGGAGGCATCACCAGTTTGAGGAGGAGGGGTGTTCGCTCTGGTACCTCTTGCAAACTTTTCTAGCTTGGATGCTGTAGCTGCTTGGCCAGTTTTGCCCATGGCTTGTAGTGTATTATTAGCACAATGGAGACCTCTAGTGGAGAAAGTATAGAACTGTGTATTTAAGCTCCAGGAATGTCACTAGAAGGAGTCTCAAGCAGTAAAGCTAGGAGTAAGGCCCACAATATCCCCAGACAGCAAGTCAAATGTGTATGTGTTGTTAGATTACAGGCAGGGAGAACTCAGTAGGCAATGGAGCTGTATAGTATATTCAGTATTAGTTGCCAATCCAGCGAGCTCCCATTAGTTTGTGGGACCTGTGCAGGGGGGGTTTGATGATGTTATCACTGCCAGTGCCCGCCAGCAAACAGCAGCCACCCCAGGGGCCCTCACCACCTGCAGATTCTCAGGGGGAGATATAAATAAAATGGCGTCCACAGATTATGCCCAGGGGGGGATGGCGTCGGATTAGGGGGGTCCTGTATATTGAGTCCCTAACAGAGCTTCCCACTCTATCACAGGGGGACCCTCCGGAACTTCAGGTATTACTTGCCGTTGTTGCAGGGTCTCCCTGTCAGTCACCTCCGCATGTAGCGTCTGCAGCAGGGGGATCCAAGATGGCGCCCGTCTGCTTGATCCAGGAGAGAGGACGCCAGATTAGGGAGACCTATAACCGGGCAGCGGCAGCCTCCAGCGGGACTCTGGATAGCGCATTCGGCGCTGGGGACCTTCCGGAGCAGCGGAGAGTGGGTAAATGCGGTGACCAGGGTTTCCCTGCAGGATTTTAAAACAGGAGTTTGCGGAGCGCTCACTCTCTCCGTCCGCTCACATGTCCGTCCAAGCCACGCCCCCCAGAAAATGCGACTTTAACTCAAATCGCCGTGTATCGCCATTTTTTTAAATCGCATTTTTTTCCAGAAATCACGTATTTATTGGCTGGCGTAATGCCGCATGAAAAGTGCGATAGATGGCGATAGACGGCAATATGGTGCGAATTGAGTCGATGTAATACGCCATAAAAGTGCGATTTCCGGGTTAGGTCATGTGCGTATTTGCGGCCAACCGGAATGCGATTTACACCAATACACCTGATCAGCCCATACAACATGCTAACCTATTGGCCCACCTTAGTCCCTTGCAATACGCATCACACCCCCTATATAAAGGGGCGCAGACGCCATTTTACCCTTTGAAAGGGAGTAAGGCGTTTGAGATGGAGAGGAGAGGAGGATTGGTTAGGTGCAGAGGAGGCAGGGGGACAGCCAGCTTGGGCCCAAATACCCCAACCACTGGGAGAGGTAGGGGAGTGAGAGGCAGCACTGCCAGAGGCAGGACAGGGAGAGCCAGCATGCTCCCAGCAAGAGCTGCGCCAGGGAGAGGACACATGGTGGAAGCTGAGCAGGTGGCTATGGAGGATGAGGAGGAAGCAGGCACAAGCCATGTGTCCTCACAGGAGGAACATAGTGCCAGGCACACAGAGGAGGAGCTGCAAGAGGGTGATTTCTCAGAGGTGGACTGGCCTGTGCAGGAGGCAGATGAAGCAGACTTAGAGGTGCTGGGGGAAGAAGCAGGACAGGAGGAGGAGGATGAGGGTGAGGCTGAAAATGTGGAGGAGGATGATGCAGCTCGTACAGCTAGTGGGAGGAAAGTCAGGTTCTCTTATGAGGAGAATATGGCCCTGGTGAATGCACTCTTGCCCCTGTATGACCGCCTACTTGGTCCTCACCATCACCGCACAAGTGTGGCAAGAAAGAAGGGGATGTGGGACAATATCACCTCCGCAGTAAATGCAGTTAGCACACACAATAGGAGTGTGCGCAACGTCAAAAAACGATATAATGACATCAAGCGCCTCCTCAAAGCCAAGCTTGCCCTGGAGAAGAAAGAGGCCTGTCGCACAGGAGGTGGCCCTAGGCAGGAAGTCCGCTTTAAGGCCTATGAGAGGCTGCTACGCCGAATCATCCCACCGGAGGTGCTTCCCGGCATCCACATTGCCGACACAGACAGGCCCCCCACTCCATCGCCAACTGGTAAGTGTCCACACATGTCAACTACACATTTTGCTATGTCATGTGTGCATGCTATTATGGTGGTATGCTTTATGTGTCCAAAAGATTGCTGTGTGTGGAACTACATATCCCAGCAAAATCACAATTTGCTAGCTTGCATTGCTAAATAATGGACTGTGCATTTTGCTGGGTTATGTAGTTCCACAGATCCAAATAATGTGTGCTGTCCTAATCACTGTAGGGCTGCAGTGTACTTGATTGTTAATCCATATCAATCCTCTGGCTAGTTGGAAAAGCACTTTACAGTCACTTTTACATGTGTAATCTGCTGGTCTTTCCTGTTATTTGCAAGTGGATTAAAAATATTGTTCACAGTCATAATACTGAAATAACCACTTCAGTTCAAAGTCTTCACATTCCTTATGTAATCATATCAGAGTAAAAAAGTTTGATTTTGGTAAAGTTTTTATCAGCATATTTGAAAAAGTGCCAGTTAGGTGCAAATGATCATTATGGAAAATGTCTTCTTCTTTCAAACAGCTCCATCTCTGGAGTCCCAGCCTGCTGTTGAGCAACATCAGCCACATCCGATTGTTCACACTGTCCAGTCTGCAGGTGAGATATCATACTGTTACACAAACACATTGCACATTTCACACATGGCTGTCCCCACCACAGTAGCCTGTGCCAATGCATAATGCATGAGCAACACCTAACCATTCCAACTAAGGTAACATGACCCACCATACACCAATCTGCATAGCATACTTACCACTCTTTTCTCATTTGTAGGACCTTCACAACCGATGCCTGAACCTACGGATCCCATGCAAAATATGGACGACATGAGTGAAATCATCCTTGAGACGGTGCCATCGTTGGAACCTGCACAAAACCAAGCACACCCAGTCAATGAGGCCCCCTATACGCAGTCACATATGCAGCAGCCTCCAATCATTGCAGCCACCCGCACCCCCACTAGTACGGAGGAGTTGGCGCAATCCATCCATCTATTCAAGGGGAAACAAATAGCTTTTATGGAGGTGCAGAACACCAAACTAGAAAACGTTAAGGGGTATGTGCGTAACATAGCTCTGCAAATAAGACGAATTTCTCAAAGTGTGCGTGCTAATGTAGGGACACAAATTCGTCTTGTCTCCACATTAGACACACGCTCAGCAGAAATTGGCCAAGCCATTCAGGGCCAAACTACTAATTTTAGAGCACTAAATGCCAATATGGTTGAACAGACCCAAGCTATTAATGGGCAAACAACTGCGTTGATGTCCCTACAAACGCAACTCAGCCTTAGTGCAACTAGTTTGTTAGGTCAGCACCAAACCACATCTACCCAAAGTAGTAGTGTGTCCTCCACACCCATGAGTGGGTCCACCACTACTCCCCCACGGCGTAGTGTCCGTACTAGGGGTGGTGGTGCCACTAGTGGTAAGGGTGCTAATACCCGGCCTGTATTCAAAAATGAATAATGTTGTTTGCATTTACATGTGTATCATGTTCTTTCTTTTTTTCCTTCACTCATGCAGTGAATGTTCATGTAAAATTTTTATATGGTATGGCCTATGCCTAAATGTTTCAGCAAGTAAAAATGATTTGCATCCAGCAAACTTGTTGTCATTCTTTACAAATGATTACCCACACTGTTCTATTATGTATTGTCAACTAGTGACATTTTAGCAGCCACGGGACTTTGGGTTATGTGTGCTTATTTGTCATGGAATTTTAAGGAAATAGTCACATTTGAAGGGGATAAGCATTGGGAATTGCATACTGTATGTAGGCGCCACTTGTTTTGCTACATTTCAACCACCTCAGATCAATGATTCATGTCACCTCCATCCATTAAGCCTATGTTAATTTGTAAATTTGCAAACATTTTTACACACAGAAAACTACAGTACTTACTTGACATTGTTATAGGTGTTATCATGTTGCCAGGCATAAAGTATGCTGTGGTGGGGTAGCTTGCAGGTGTTGGCCATTATTGTTGGTCTGCTTCTGGGCAATTAACATGGACAGGGAAAAATGTAATGTTAACAATGTATGTGTGTTACAGGTTCCCCTTTACTATTCATTGTACACACAAAAATTACCTGTGAAATGCTGCAGGATCATCTGTGTACGAACCACATCCCCCCTCCGTGTACTTCGCAATACAACATCAGTAGTTTGAGCTTCCTGCATGACTGCTGCAGTGGCCACATCTACATAATTTGGTTGACCCAAAGCTATGTTATGCAGCATGCAGCAAGCCTGGACAACCAAAACCACTTTGGCAGGGTGGTATAGCAGTGTACCTGCTGACCTGTCCAAACACCGAAATCGGCTTTTCAGCACCCCAAAGGTGTGTTCCACTACATTGCGGGTAGCAATATGTGCAGCATTGTAGCGGTGCTGTGCCGGGCTTTGTGGGTTCCGCAGAGGTGTCATGAGCCACGAATGACACCCATATCCTGAGTCACCTAACGTGTAAAGGGATTTGTGTGGTCACATATCATGTGGGTAATTTGCACATAATAGTAGCAGCCTATACTATATTGTTTGGGCTGGTATAAACAATTACAACAGAAATGACTCTTGAATAGAAGGTTACACACATGGATGTTAAAGGGAAAGACATAGGTAAGAAAACATCATGTAAACAGTGGTAAGTGACTTACCAAGTAGCCAGCCCTCTGGCATGGTGTGGTTGTGGAAACGGTCCCAGAGAGCTGAGTGCTGCAGGATATAGGCATCATGGCAGTTCCCGGGATAGCCTGCAACCACACTGAGAATTCTGAGGTTGGCATCGCAGACCACCTGCACATTGAGGGAATGTCTGCCCCTGCGATTCACATAGACATGCTCGCTCACGTGGGGGGCCCGAATTCCAATGTGGGTGCAGTCTATGGCTCCCAGCACATTTGGAAATGCTGAGAGCCGATAGAATGCCACCTTCAGGTCCTGCCACTCGGACTCACAACGTGGGAATGTGATATATGTGCGCCACAGCTTCTTTAATGCATTTAACACTTGAGAAAAATGTTTAGAGAAAGTGGCTTGTGACACCCCCAAGGCCCATGAGCTCACAGACTGAGTGGAGCCTGTGGCAAACAAGTGGAGGGCACTGCATAGTTGCCCCCCCCCCCCCCTCCAAATCATCTCTCACCTGCTCATATAAGTTCAACAGGTTCTGTCGGTTCAACCTAAACATGTCCACCACCTGCTGATCAGAGAGGGAGTCCAGGTACACCCTAGCACGGTACCGACGAGAAGCACGGAGTGGTCGGGGTACCTGGATCTGGTGGGCAGCATCATCCCTCCTGCGTAGCTCCTCCAAACGCCCCAGCTCACACACTAGCACCTCCAGTCCACTCTGCAAAATGTCCATCTCAAACAGCCTCACAGGTGGCCATAATCATGTGGGGGTATATGTAGGGGAGTTAGTAATTGCTATGTGGGTCACCTGTGAGAGATTTAACCGTTTCTACGCTCAAACACTGGCGATTTTAAGCAAATCGCCACCCTCTACTTGGTCTATTTTTTGGGGGGGAAAAAATCGCATTTTGCTGACGATTTCCAAATGCGGCAGACATTAAATTACTGATTTGTATCTTTTTCAATGGGAAAACATCTGGATGCGATGTTGTAAATCGCCACTTCAGAAAGTGCGAATTAGCGGCAAAAAGTGCGATTTATGCCGCAAATCGCCACCCATTAAATAGTAGATTTGGGAAAAAAATGAAAAAAACAGCCGTTTTTGCGATAAAAATCGCCAAAAACCCAACATCGATCTCTAATAAATGTCACCCCATGTTTTTGAAAGTAATGTACACTACGTGGACACATTTCAATTTTTGGTTAATTAAACATCTACAGTAATCTCCAAATGGGAAATGCAGTAACAAACATTAGAATAATGTGGTGTTGCATACAGTACTGCATATATAATATTTCTGCATACTTATTATTTTTGTTTTGTTCAAATGATTAGTGGTATTGTATAAAGCTTTGCCCTGGCTCAGTTAAATTACTTGAAGTTTGCCTTTTTTTTTATTTGGCTTTCATTTTGTTAAACTGAAATGTCTGTTTAAATAAATAAAAGGGTAAGTCTCAATTGTAAAAAGTATAACCAAATTTTGATGAAAAACCATCTAAAAGTGGTTATCGAAGAAGCAGCCTTGGACCACCCTTGCTGAGGATTAAACTCAACAGTGCTCTTAGCAACGGCTTATCTGGAACTTGACGACTAAGGATTGGCCTAACAGCAACAATTTTGGAATTTGTATGTGATTTTGTAACATTGGTATTGTGTATGTAAAAACATTAAAATATATTTAATTACTTCTTCAGATTTCTCATCATCCCCCATGTCAGTGGGTGTAGAAGGTTTGTTGGATGACATTTTGTAGAATTGGCAGCATGCAATACAGGTGTTGATATGATTTTGAATAAATCATTACTGCGCTTATATAGTATGAGGGATTTTGTATTGTACATTTAGTTTATAGAATAAATATTTTCTTTTTAAATGGAAGGTACTTTTACATTGTGTCACACCAATACAGTGTAGTACCTAAAATAATGAATAGGTAAAAACACCATATACCAGATGCATCCCTCTCAACTGTCCCGATTTTCTCTGGACAGTTCTGAATTTTTGGGACTGTCCTGTGTCCCACCCATAACCGACAGTGTTCCATTGTGGGGGGCAGGTGGTCATCCCCCTGCCCACCTCTGCACTGCTTAGCAAAGCAGTGGGGAATATGAGCACATTGTCTATATACTGAGACAAAGGGAGAAAGGGCATGGCTTGCAGCTCTCAGAGTGCTGGCCATGCCCTCACAGCAATGAAATGGGGCATGGCTTTGTGATCATGGACATTCTACAAATCCACAACAACTTTGTGATACAGACGGTGCTGTCTCAAAAAATGGCAACCAATATCAAGTGTTCTCCCAGGAATGCACTATGGAGCCACACTGACTTTGGTCCCTATACAGATGGAGCCCTCTTCATCTAGCCCTTTAATAGGATTAAGTGAGTAATAGGATTACTATACTAATCCCTTACTGTATTGTTCTATGTAATGTATTGTTGCTGAGAACAATAGGATAGCTATGGCTAGCCATGGTGAGCCACGACCTAAGGAAGATAATTGAGAGGGGCTACATCTGTATACTGTATATATGTAAAGGTTTAATTATTTTTCAAATACACTTCATCCAATCTCAGAGGCCCTTTATAGTTCACTGACCTTGGGGATAAGCACATAAAGGTATCTTTCTGCTTCAAATATCTTCCCACACAGAAAACAACACACAGCACATATGCCGATGTGTGTGTGTGTGTCTCTCCTCAACACCTCCAATTTTCCATACAAAAGGGGATTTTTTTATTGTTAAAAGGCTTCCATAAAACAAAACATATAAAGGTTTTTTTAACAGCAAAAATAAAAAAACAGTCTCCACAGGTAGAACTAATACAAAGGTTGACATGCTTTCCTCTCACCCGGAATGAGCTGAAGTCAGGCGTCACATAGGCCCGATGTTGGGGGTAAGTAGTGGATCCTCCTGTGGCAGGTCTGTTGTCACCAACGTGTTTCGGACAAGAATTGTCCGTCCTTAGAGTGTCTACATTCTACAAAGCCACACCCCATTTTAACCCAGGCCATGCCCTTATTTTGGGGCGCAGGCGGCATTGCCGTACAGAAAGTCCCAAGTCGGTGCTTCATAATGTTGGGAAGTATGCAGTTGTAAAAGCTATCTGACTACAAACAACTTGGGTTTATTAACTAAATCTGAACAGTAACAGCTCACAGTATGTTGTGAGTTGGCACTTGTCCTAATAAAACACTATGTCAGACTAAGGGTGTTATTCAGGCCTGATTGATTTTCTGGTAATTTGCAGATCCCTGTGATCGATAGCCACTGCCCCCAACCAGAGTGAAATCCCACCCTTTGCAATACTGCGAAAGACTTGCGCAAAATATTGCAGATTGGCGATTAGCTGAAAATTCTTTTGTGCAGTCTATAGGGCCCCTTAGATTAGAACGATTTATCTGATGCTGAAATTGGATGCAATTTCCCTTGAACTCCCCCTGGACCTTCCTGGGAGTGATTGCATCCAATTTTGTACTTTGGTGTCATTTTGTGCATGCAATTTGGTTCAATAAATTGAATGAGATTTATCTGGCCAAATTGCATGTGTACTGTACTTTCTGCAATATATCGCATACGATATATCACATGCGCCAAAAGCACCCCATTTACCATCCGATTACATCCGATTCCAACAAATCACAGGTGCGGTCCGACCAACCTAGAGGCTCCCATCCGATGTGGTACTTTTTAGACGATATATCAGCCTGTAACATTGAAATTGGCCAAAATTGGGCAAAATCGTTCTAATGTAAGGGGGGGAGTAACCCAGGAACTACTCAGCCAGTGCAATAGATACAGGCTGATCAGAGATGGCTATGACATCACACACCCTCACTGACTTTGTTTTTTCTTACACTGCCAGTAAACAGTCGGGTGACATCCACAAATGCTGGCTTCCTGTCAATCAGTTTGCAATCAAAAAATCCACTGCATTTTATATATGGATGGCTTTGGGCATGCACACTAAAATCTGTACACATGCACACTCATGTGATAATTGGCCAGCATGCAAATTTGCAGCCCATCAATCAGGTCTGAATAACCCCCGCTATGTTGGTATACAGTATGTCCTCCCATCACAACTGCTGTACACTATATTATACATATCACTATAATGTTTGCAAACTGCATAATTGATAAAAGAATAAATGAGTACTCATATAGACATGAGTATGAGCATGACCCAACATTACTATACTGTCAATCAACTCAAGAGCAAATGTTTGACATCATTAATGTAATGTTTTGCTTTTATAAGAGTACTAAGTAAATACACTGCACTAGTAAACTAGTACTCAACACCAAGGGTAGACTTACGTTAATTAATATTATGCCCAAGCTCTTATATACATATATACACACTTAATAACAAAAACATCAAGGCATCACAAATAGTACCATATGCCTGAAATCACGTCTCAAATGACACCTGCATGTTTCTTCCATTTGTGAGCATATTTATACTCATTTTAAAGAAACCATGTGACATGTGTAACCAATCAGAAGATGCTAGTTTGAAAGATCTTGGATAATAATTGTGGTTTTAGTCGTGTTACCTAATATGTATAGAATTTGTATTTATTTTATAAGGTCATTTATTGACCAGAGTTATATAAGAACGCGGTTGAATATTGTCCCTTAATGAAATCTAGAACTCATTTGTAAGAAATTGATGTTAGGTCAAAAAAGTTGTACTACAGTACTTAGGGCCAGATGTATCAAGCTTCAAAAGTGATACAATGAAGAGTGATAAACAGCCAGCCAATCAGCTCCTACCTGCCAAGTCCCAGGCTGGGTTTGAAAAATAACAGGTAGTGGCTGTTTTTCACTCTCCATTTTATCACTTTTTGAAGCTTGATACATCTGGCCCTTAATGTTTAAATGTGAAGTTGTATTTAAAGTAACTAGTAAGGGGTTGTGGCATTTATGCAATGTATTTCATACCAAACCGATGCATGGGTGGAGGCACTTATTGTAAATGAGTAATCCACAATTCCTTTAGTGGTCAATGGCTTCACCAATACATATCCTGAGTGTAGCAGCATTAAACAACAGTTAAAACACCCTTCGAATCAAGTAGTTATACAAGTCAAAAGTCATTCTGTGGTTATAACGGTCTTTGGGTTACCATGAGGAGAGAGAGGTACAGAGCATGAGGTAGAGGTGATATAGTATTCCTTAAGTGAGCATAGATTAGATAAAAAGTATGTGGAAGATAAAAACTGCTGCACCTGTACAGTGTTAGAGCAGGGGGAGTCCAGAATGTTGAGTAGTATTGAGTAGTGAGTTCACTGTCCAGCACAGCAAGCCGAGGACCAGTTCGACTAATCAACTGGCCATGCACAATAAGGAGGTACAATAAGGAGGATATTTAAGTCCCATTACTTTTGTCAGTTTCTAGAAAATGGCAGATCCAATACAGAGCTGCTGTGGAAATAGTGGTGCATTAACTCCCATTATCTGCATGCTGCAAGGTACATTTGGGAGTTGGAGGACACAGGATCACAGTCAGAGTTCCAGAAAGACCGTGCAAAAACTGTGGGGACTGGAGCTGGCAGGGGGGTGACCGGGTCACACACTCCATCTTGAGGTCTGAAATCTGAAGCATGCTTCGGCATTCCTGGTGGTTGTAGCCTTTGTATGGTAAAAAATGCCAGGAGCCTACATTTAGTGTGATAGCACAACCTACACCTTCATTAAATTATACTGGTCCTTAATAATTTAGGGGTTTATTTACTCAAATCCATTTTGGTCGATGTTGATCAATTCAAAATGTCATCTTAATCAATGTAAGACTTGCAGGGCTATAAAAAAAATTACAAACAAATTTCGAACGTCATCTGTTAACCAATGTTGGGTTTCCAGGGCTAAAACACACATTTACTAAGATTGATTTTAAATAAAACAAAAAATGATCCTTTAGCAAGTATACCCATTATAGACAGAGATATAGCAGCATTTGTAGTGATTTATTCAAAGAACACGACAGTTCATACTTTAAACTGTAAACTTCTAGCATTACAAAGACGAGGAAACAGAAGTTCAGAAAAGGAACACTGACTGTAAAATTTTGCAAACAGCACTGTTCTCTTGTTTAGTAGCATAGTTGTCAGATGAAATAAACCATAACATAGCTGAACAGTTCTAAAACAGATATGCATATCTAAAAGACTTCTGTGCCACTGAGTAGCACAAAGCTCCAGAATGCTACAAGTTGAATGTATGAGCCACGGTGGTGGTTTGAAAGATAGCAACAGCCCAGAAATCTTCTACTTTTCATCTCCTATTTAAAGTCAAATCATATTTTCCTAGCACTGAATTAATTGTGCAGTGAAAACAAAAGAATGCATTAATTATATTTTTACATTGTTCTGCTTTCTGCATGCTTGATATTACTTATCAGAAATTCTTTAAAGCTTTCCATAATCTTTTATATGCTGATAACATGAGCCTAACTTTTAGAAAATACTGGCATACAATTTATCTAAATGACATTGCTAAGCGCTGAAATCACTTAGAAACACAAAATGTATAGCTCTTCGGCAAATAAAAGACAAGTAGCTCATTTTGATGTATAACACATTACATAACATTATACTGATTATATAGCACTGAATTATAGTGCAATAATTCCTTTCACATTTTCCAGTTACATTATATACAAGAGAATAGAGACACAAGTAAGCAAGCTTAACCTAAAAACAGAAAACAAAAAATAATTTCCCACAAGCTCTCAGTTTTATTTTTATTGTACTATGGGATGTTTGAGAAACTTTCTAGTAATGTTTCTACAGGGAAATCTTGTTTCCACATAGGAGTTGTATCCAATGAGCAGACTTGTTAGATCTGCTCTAAGAATTTGGTACAGTATTAGTGTGTACGTACCAACATAGAATTCTACACTTTATGGAACATAGCTCAGTTGGTGGTTCTCCCAAAAGTCCAATTATAGTTAATCAGAAGGGACAGTAGACTAAGGTGCTGGGGCACTAGTTATGTTAAAATGTTACTTTTATTTACTATAATTAATAACTTACAGGTTATGCACAAACAAAATAATATATTTTTAGGTGCTTATAGTTCATAATAAATGCACTATAGGGGTTAGAGTAAGTACTGTAAGTCTTGAAGAGAGATAAAATGGGCGGAGATAAAGTATGAAAGTAACCAGTTCTTAATAGTTATTTTTCAAACACAGCTTATAACATGGCAGTTAGGTGCTGGTTGGCTGGTACTTTGCTACATCTGCTACATTGCACATTTGGCACATCTGCTACATTGCAGAGCCCTGTGATCATGTAATCGCTTCCTAGCCGGAGTGAAATCCTGTCCTGTGCAAGCCTGCAAATTGCTGTGCAAGCCTTGCGAAAATTATGTTGATCGTGATTAGCTGCAAACTCACTCCCCATCAAATTAAATTTTCCACTCATTGCCATCCCAGAACCTACTTGGAAGGTGCAATACAAACAGACTGACCGGGCCGGAGCTGACATCACACACATGGTGTTGAAAGATCTTATAACTTTTGTATGATTTTATAAAAGGAAGGGGTGTATGTCAAATCAGTGGTTTTCATTGTTTTCCTGGGAAAGTTATAAACTCCTAATTGTAGTAAAGGTAAAATTGCTAGAAAACTTACATTGAAACAATACTGAACTAAAATCACCATCCCCATTTTTTAAGTGTTCAGAATAAAAATGTAAATGTATTAAACTGCAACTTCACCATTGGTTAAACAAATTGGGAACAACAGTCATGTCTAGAACCTAACCTAACATTGTTCATTTTGTGTCCCAATTGTATGACCATCTAAGACAGATTGCGCCACTCCTGAATGAACAAATGGAAAGGACTCAACATTGTAAAAAATTTACTGACATAACTGCAGTCAACCGGCCCTTCAATCTGAGAGACAAGTGTCTAATGCTTATGCCCACTACTAAAAGCAAGTTGTATGCTCAATGACTGGTCCCTTATGTGATTATGAAAGCAATGTCAATACATATGACGATACGTCCCATGCAGTACAAAAGAGTGTACAGTACAGTATGTCGACACTGGTCCATTGTGGCATCTGACAATGGACTTAAATGACAACATTATGGCCCCCCTATGATGGCATATAGGAAAGAACCAACCCTTAAACAAATAATGATGCGACCAACTGTACACCACACTACCTCGATGCAGGCAACCTGGCTGTACAGTAGAAAACCTGGATGCTATCTCTGTGCCGGCTGCATAACTTGCAGCAGTCTAATCCCTAGACCAAATTTCCCTCATCCACACTCAGGAAAACCCATAAACATTTAATACAGGTTACATTGTCGGTTAGAATAGTGGTTCCAACCTCGGTCCTCAGGGACCCCCAACAGTGCACGTTTTCCAGGTAACCTCAAAGATACACATGTGCACTTATTACTCACTGGGACATTTTAAAAGATCACAAGTGGAGCTAATTATTTCACCTGTGATTCTGTGCGGAGACCTGGAAAATGTGCACTGTTGGGGGTCCCTAAGGACTGAGGTTGAGAACCACTGGGTTAGACTATGTTATCTAAATACTTCATTGCTCATGGCATAAGTCGACATGATGACACGTAAATTTTGTGAGAGGATGGCCAACCATCGTCATGCCATATGGACCACCTTTCAAAACAAGGAAAGCTTAACATCCTGTACCCCGGTATTTCCTACATGCAGGACATCAAACCTCCACCTTATAATGCTGTATGATTGATTAAGTCCCACCACCACAACGAGGTGGTGACCGTGCTCTAATGTTGAGGAAAGGCGAAAGTCCTGGATATTTCAATCTATCCAAGTGGGATACATGAACATAATCCACTTTCTGGGGAAAATATACTAATATGAAAAACCTAGTTTTTCGTATTAGTATTTCCCCTACGAGTGCATACGACTGTTTCAGTCGTATGCAAAGTCGTGTTCCGGAGGGGAAATTACAAAGCAGTCAGATAGGACTGCTTTGTAACCCTCCGATGGTGTAACCATTCGTATTAGCGGCACATATATACGGCTGCTAATACGAATTCGTACAGGCAGTCTGCACGGATCAGTCAGATCCGTGCAGGCTGCAGAGTGTAAAAAAAAAATAGAAAAATAAATACATTTTAAAAAAAAAACAGCGTAACCAGCACCAGGCTGAAAGAGCCGGGGCCGGTAATTAAAAATCAGGGAACCCAACAAATAGGGGTTCCCTGATTTTTAACAACCAGCCCCAGGCACAACCAGCCAGCAGGGTAATGTCACAGCCGGGGGACACTTATTATATAAGGTCCCGCGGCCAAAACATTAACCCTACCAACCAGTCAGCCTGGCCAAGGGCCCTGGGGGAGTGGGGACCCCCCCAATAAAGGGGTCCCCCCCTCCAGGACTTACCTGACCAGGCTGAAGCCTGGTGCTGTCCCCGGTGACCCTGGGCTGTGGTCACCAGGCTGATAGTGGTGTAAAAAAAATAGATGAAAAAAATATTGTTTAAAACTGTGGAACTATGAGTCCCAGCAAGCCTCCCCCGCAAGCTGGGACTTGTAGAACCACAAGTCCCAGCCTGCGGGGCATTAAAGAGCCTGCTGGGTCTTGTAGTTCCACAGTTAAAAAAATAGTACAATAAACACACACTGACACAATGAAAATAAAAGTTTAATACATACATTACACACATGCTGATACTTACCTTTCTTGATCCCGTAGGTAGCCCTCTGTCCTGGTGTCCAGTGTCCTGTGTCATCCTCCAGGTCCATGTCGGCGGTCCGTGTCGTCCTCCAGGTCCATGTCGGTGTCCGGGTCCGAAGAAATCCATGTTGGAGCTGTGGAAGGAAATCCTACTCACCTGGTCCTGTGCTGAAGATGTCTTGTCTTGGTCCGCCGTAATCCAGGTAATCTTCATGCTGTCGCCGGTCCCCGCACTGTCCGCATCGCACTGAGGAGCGATGCAGAGATGTTTCATACTCGGTGCCTCTCCTCAGAATGATATCTATTGGCCAAGGACCTGGAGGACGACACGGACCGCCGACATGGACCTGGAGGACGACACAGGACACCGGACACCAGGACAGAGGGCTACCTACGGGATCAAGAAAGGTAAGTATCAGTATGTGTGTAATGTATGTATTAAACTTTGGGGGGGACCCCACGCTGGTTTTTTTTTTTTTTTTCTTTTTTTTTTTACACTGAAGCCTGCACGGATCTGACTGATCCATGCAGGCTAAAGGCAAATACGACAGGGAAAGCAAGGTGTATTTTCCTGTCGTATTTGCGTGCCTGTTTCACGCCAATTAGCAGCCATATTATCAGTACGGTAAATCAGTATAGTAAATCAGGAACCACCATTCTTTTGAATGGTGATTTCTGTCGTATTCTATCGATGGTGTAGACATTCGTATTTGTGAATACAAATACGAATGTCCCATCATTAGGAATACGAATTGTTGTATTCTACAGTTTCAAAACATTTTTAGAATTCATCTACTTGCTACATTTGGAAAAACAGCTAAGCCGTGTTTTGCATGTTGTGCCAAATTGAGAAAAATAGCCAAGATGTACAGTATGTGAACACACCTGTACATAAAATTTGTAATGACCGACAATTGAGAACATTTGTCTATAGACATAAGATGCATGTCACATTAAACATTTTTATTTTTTTCCGACTTTGTTTATATATTCTGTAATTTTTAGCAATTTTTGCAGCTTAATTTTGGATTTTTGCAATTGGTATTAATCTTTATTGTGCTCATATATACATGCAGTATCACATCATGTGCTTTCTGAGTCCTGGAATTACCCACTTTTGCAAATCTATTAATAATAGACAAGCCCTCACCCTGATGCACGCTCTAATTCACAGCTCTATATTGTTATTGACACACTAGTCCCTTTCATGCTCTCCCTGTTTATTCCTATTTTCCACAGTGCAATTTGATAGGCTTGCCTGAAGAGGTGAGTTTTCAGGGAATGCTTAAAAATTTGGAGAATAGTGGATAGTCTTATTGTGCGTAGTAGTGAATGGAACAAATGATCCCTTCAGAAAAGAAACACAGATCTTATGCAGAGTGGCGTGTTTGAGTTGGGAGATATCTTGAAATAAATAAAGAGATATATGTTGGTGTAGTATGGTTAATAGCTTTATATGTGTGTAGAAGTATTTTTATATTAAATACAGTAGAATATGGGCAACCAATGGATGGACTGCCAGAGCGTATCAGCAGATAAATGCCTAGCAGCAGCATTCAAAATAGCAATTGCAGTGCCAAGTGTCTGTTCTTGGGAAGAACAGTACAGAGACTATTGCAATAATCCATGCAGGATATGATGAGTGCATGGATTACATATTTAGTAGTGTCTTGTGTAAGATAGGGTCGTATTTTGCATATGTTTAGTAGATGCATGTAATTTAGAGACAGATTCAATGTGGAAAACAAGGGACAGGTCAGAATTGAGGATGACCCCTAGGCTGCGGAGCTTGTGGTGTACGGTAGATCGTTGAGTTGTCAACAGTTATGGAGATATCATGATGGTATCTGCTCTTGGCTGCTTGGAATATAATTAAATTAGTTTTAAAAATGTTGCATTTGAGGTGGCAAGAGGACATCAAAGTTGAGAGACAAGATGGCAGAGAGGCATTCAGAGACACGGCCCGAAACCACTGGTGACAACTCTGGGGTTGATATATAGATTTGAGTATTGTCTACATAAAAGTGATACTGAAATCTGAAAGAGCTGATTTGTTTTCCCACAGATTACGAATTGATTGAGAAAAGCATGGGACCTAAAACTAAACCTTTTGGAACTTTCACTGGCAAAGGTAGTGAAGAGGAGGTGGAATCAGAGAAGTAAACACTTATATCATTTGGGGCCATGCTAATTAAGTAACGATAAAGTTTGAACTCCCGACAACAATTGCTCTCTGTTACATTTCCCCTGAAAACTGTAATTAATAGGTATCATTTACACAGCATTGAGACAGTGATGTATTTTGAATAATTTACTCTTGCAGTTTTTTTCTACTTAATTTGTTATTGAAATGAAGCCAAAGGAGGAACTTTAAGGACTATCACTTTTTGTTATTTTTTTTTAAAACAATGACAGTATTATCCTGTTTATTTTTAGGATGATGAAACATCATTTTTTCTATTACTGATCGATTATTGGTGCATTTATCATTAGAAACATGCAAACAGAAGTCATTGGTTATATTGTTTTGTATAAAACAGATGGAGATATACATTTTTGGGAGATATTTTTACTTTTTCAGTATTTACCACATTAATATTTCATAATCTTTTAATAGCTGTTATTAACTGAATTGAATATATTGATCTTACGCATTTCATAATGTGATGTAACAAGATGCACCTTTGGCCATCTCAGTGCTTATACACATCATGGGGCCAATGCAGCATTCCAAGGGTTTATTGCCCATAGCAACCAATCAGATTCTATATAAAATTATTTAGCACCTTCTAGAAAGATAATGGGTCTGATTCAGACCTGTTCGCTGCTCTTTGAAATTGCAGAGCCCTGCGATCAGATAGCGGCAGCCAAACAAGAGTGAAATACCACTTTGTTCAAGGCTGCAAATAGTTTGTAAAATCGTGCCAATTGGGGCTAGCTGCAAATACTTATGCAACTCACTCACCGTCAATTGATTGATGGTGGAAGCTGCTGATATTTAGTGAACATGGAGAAACGCGTAGAATGAATAGTGAACACATAATGGCTACACAAATACCGAGACCAGTGAGGAATTCTTTGAAAGAGCCACATTATAAGACCTCACCAATGAGCAGAGAAACCCACTGGAGTCTGGAAACCAGACCTACACCCATGACTGCCAAATAATCCTAAGTATAAAATTATACTAATTTTAGTCACTTCTGTATGTGTGCATAATATTGGGGACTGAGAATTTAAAGACCACATTGATATATACTAACCTTATCTAACAAAGGATTACTTACAATGATTGCATGCAATACTAATTACTAACAATCAGACTAAAAGGCGACATGCAGGTCTTTTATAAAGTCTATGAATGGTTCACTGATCGCATGTCATCTCCAAATCCTTTCACAGTTCACTAACTATCAAATTATTTTCCCAATCTGTGCAAGTGTGTGTAACTCTGACCCTTTCACAACTCTGCGACAGAGAAAGGCTGATCGAGGCAGGAGCTGACATCACACACCCTCCGTGGCACTCCCAGAAAATGTCAGGTGTCCACCCCCAAATAGCGACTTCCTGTCAGTCAAACTCTGAAAGGATTGCGATTGGATTTATCACAATTTTTTGTTGCTGTTTGGCTTTGTGCATGTGTGCTACGGTCCATATGCATGTATAGTCATTCGATAATTGATAGGATTGTTAATTCCCACAATAGCGATCAGATCTGAATAGCCCCACTGTTTTGGGACCATGACATAAAAACACAGTGTGGCTATTCATTCTCTTTTGCATCGCAGCCTGGTCCCATTGATGTGAATGAGAGGTTGATGCATGCGCAGGCATGCTCCCAGGCACTGGTATAGTTGGAGGGTGAAATGCCCACTCCCTTCTATGCTGTGACATCCTTGCTCAAGGATGTACTGTAATAGAACACATCTGTAGTTCAATCTATGATTAAAGCAAAAAAAAAACCCTTTGAAAATGATCATTGAGACTGGCAGAATTATATAGAATGATGTAACAAAGAGAAAGTTGATTTGTCATTGTTTTGCTTGACAAATAATATTTCTAGTATTCAGGTGGGCCTAGAGTTGGGTCTAATGTTTTTTGTGTATTATCCTAAAAGTGTAGACCTACTTTTCATATACAGCTGCCATATATGCACCCCATAAAAGCCTAAAACTGGTTTTATCAGCACTTTAATTAAATGTATGCAAACCTTTGCAGTGAGTGAACTTGAAATAGGTAACTTACAAATTATGGGCCATATTCTGAATCATACGCTCCCAGCTCATTTGCACGGGGGAACAATGTTTTATTTTTGTGCATTTGAATGGGTGTTCCTTTGGAAATTAGGCCATGACGTGGGTGTCAGGGTGGGCTGCTGATGTCAGCAGATGTCAGGTGCCCGTCCGCTTCCCTACAGGGAGCACGCAAAGCTAAGACACCAGAGAGTGTCCTAGATTTGTGGCACCTTCCAAATCATTCAATAGCGACCATTGAATGATTTTGTGCCCGCACCCAAGGCTGTGAATGGAAGATATGCAATACATCCATTAGCAGCCATGCGGGGGAATTAAGCTCTAATGACTAAAGCTGGACATACATCAGCAATCTGCAATCCATGATTTGTAGATTTTGCAACTTCTCCCAGGATTGCATAATTTTCCAATCTTACAATCTGCATTATACAGTGATTTTTGGCCTTTACATTAGATCTTCACATCTGAAAATGCCCATACACCACCTAATTGTAATCTCTGATTGTCAGCAGTAGAACAATTGTATGGTTGCACAAAAGACCGATTTCCACCATACATTAGCAATTGCAAATTCAATCCATTGCAGATTGTCCAGCATGGTCAATCAGTAATGGCATTTGCTATCACTTTTCAATCCCACTTGTCAATTGGGGAAGCACATACAGATAGGGCCATTCTCATCTAGCCCTTTAATAGGATTAGGTGAGCCAGGACTCTCAGACTTTATCCTCTGCTAATCCCCTACTCTATTGTTCTATGTTTTGTATTGCAGCTGAGAACAATAGATGATAATACGCCTTGGTGAGCCATGGCTGACCAGAGAAGGCTAGTTGAAGAAGGCTCCATCTGTATATCAGCAATGGTTTAGGGAAATCATCACAAAATTCTTAAAATGTCCCAATTCCTCTCTGAACTTCTAATTAAAGCTGGCCATAGTCAGTCAGTCTGATTATACCATCTGTGCGCAATCATATATATCAATAAACACCTGTACTTTGGATAATAAATATCAATTATATGCAACAAAGATATTGAGCACATTTTAATTTTGCATTGTGTTGGTATTTTTCACTAAGTAGTTGATGCCGTCAATGTCATCACTATGATGTATTAGAGTTATTTAAGTTTTTTATTTTATATATTTTTTTCAGTTTAATCTTGTAAGGTATATGGTCTCATCTATTTTATGTCACTTTATTTAATATATATCTTGTTTGGTTAATTCTTGCTTTAAGAAAAAAAAATGCAAATAAATGACACTGATCAGATTGCTATACTAGGCCTGATTCCGAGGTGCACCGAAACTGCGCACTATGCTAATACTTACACTTACAAGGCCCTCCATAGATGTGGTGAAATTACAAGTCCCATCATGTCTTGCCACAGTGCTATTAGGGAATGCTAAAACTTTGGCAAGGCATCCTGGGATGTGTAGTTTCACAACAGCTGGAGGGCCACAGTTTGGACATGCCTGACTTATATAGTTGAGTGATTATTTGCTACTACTGTACATATGCACAAATAATTCAGAATATCCAAGCAGTATATACATTATCCTTAGTGTATGCATAAAATAACTGTTGCACACAGCTCAGATAGTTTCAGGAAATTAGTGGTACAGACACTGTCATTCCTTCGAGGTGGCCTGAAATACTGTAAATGCACAAATGTTCATCTTGTGGGCAAGTTTTGGGAGTTTTACGGAAGATTCAGTGAAAGCATCTGTTTTTCAGATGTGTAACTACTTAGTACACAGAGGCCATGTTCAGTGGGAGACTGCTGTAGTGCTAAAACAAGTCACAATGATATACATGATGGTCGGCAACAGTCTAGATCCACCAGTGATGTTATCGTGCTCATGAGCTCTAAAAGTTGAAATCTCAAGGCTTGCACATTAAATTAATATGCACGCTGATACACATAGGGAAGGCAGAATAGCATTTAATATTATCACTCCCTCAACTCAAGCAGCAGACACTATAGTGTACAGTATGTACAGTAGCAACATCTATCTCATAATCAGGCCTGAATCACTGTGCTGGGTGTATGGCAAACTGTGTTCCAAAATGTAGTGTGTAAATAAGCATTCAGCTTTACCTGCTGGAAAATACAATCCCAACATTCACCTAAGTAATGCACATTTATCTTCTTGAGAGTATAGACATTCAAAAGCAAAAACTCTGCAAAAAAAGTTGTAGAAAGGTGAATGCAATTTAGAAACTATTGATTTAAAGACTTTAGTTCAAAGTCTAGAAGGAAGAAGCGTATTCTTCTGTCATCATTGTGGGTTTGTAGTATAGACAAAGTCAGGAAACTGGTTTGTCACATTAAACAGCTTCAATTCAGCAGTATTAAAATGTTTAAATACAAATGTTATTGTGAACCTGTTTCCAGACAAAACCAAGACAAACAGACATCTAATCGGTTCTACTGTATGTGGTGATTTGAAAAAAAAATTCAAAATAGGTATTAAAAATATGTTTAAGGACTTTAACCCCTTCCCGACATTTGACGTATATATACGTCATGGCCGGGATGTACTTCCCGACACATGACGTATATATACGTCATGACTTTAAACTGTCCCCGCGTCTATAGACGCGGGGACAGTTTAAACATGTCTGCTGTCCCTGACAGCAGACATGTCCCTGCATGCCCAGGGGGGGCGGCGATGCCTCCCCCCCGTCGGCGATCGCTGTGATTGGCTGTTCAATGTGAACAGCCAATCGCAGCGTTTTCCTGTGTTACCGGCGAATATGACGCTCGGTAACACAGGTGTCAATCACCGCCGGGTGTGAGGGGGCATGAGGGGGTCACCGGTGATGACCACACCTCACCCCACCTCACCCCACCTGCCTCCAAGGCTGTGATTGGTCCGTCGGACCGACGGACCAATCACAGCCAAGGCGCGTCATTTAAACTAACGGTGACTGCGCTGCAGATGCCATTCCGGTCTGGAATTGCGTGCAGAGCGGTCACCGGCCACTCTGTCGTGCTATACATACCTGAACCTTGCCTGATACTTACCTGATCACCGCTGATCACCGCTGGTAGCGTGCTGCCAGCAGCTGGATGCTTCCTGGATCTTGTGACTTCCTGTGTCCTGCTGCTGCAGTGTCATAGAGTCACAGATCGTGAGAGATAGTCACAGAGAGTGATAGAGAGTGATAGAGAGTGCTATATTTTGTGTCTGCTGCACCCCTTTTGTGCTGATCAGTATATCTGTGCTGATCAGCAACTTTTTGGTTTTTTTTTTTTTTATATATATACCTGTCAGTTGCACCAAAGGTTGTGCTGCCTGTGCAACTGACTGCTGCCCCCCCTGCTGCCCCCCCTTTTGTGCTGATCAGTTTAAATTAATTAACTGATCAGCAACTTTTTGGGGGTCCAGGTTTTTTTATATATATATACCCTGTCAGGTTGCACCCGTGTGTGCCTGCTGCCCCTCACTGCTAATCAGTGTTGCATCACTGCATCACTGATCTGCAGTTTTTTTTTTTTTGGGAGAGTGCAGTGGGGTTTTGTTTTTACACCCACGTTGCTTTTGTGGGTGTCCTGTGGCCGCTGATCAGTGACGTACATCACTGAACAGCATTTTTGGCACAGGGTTGATATCATTTTTTTTCTGCAGTTTTTTTAAATTGTTTTTTTTTTTGGAGAGTGCTGTGGTTTATTACACCCACGTTGCTTTTGTGGGTGTCCTGTGGCCGCTGATCAGTGACGTACATCACTGAACAGCATTTTTGGCACAGGGTTGATATCATTTTTTTTCTGCAGTTTTTTTAAATTGTTTTTTTTTTTGGAGAGTGCTGTGGTATTTTTTTTTTTAAATTGTTTTTACACCCACGTTGCTTTTGTGGGTGTCCTGTTGCCTTTGAGCGCTGTTCAGTGACGGACGTTACTGACCAACATCTGTGCTCAATTTTTGGCGCAGGACCTTTTTTTTTTAACCCCTTCAATTTTTTTTTTTTTGAATTGGGATCAAATTCCTGTATAAAGTATTTTTTTTTTCTGCACTACATACACACTACACACTACATACCCCCCGTGTTGAAATAAAGTTTGTACCCCCCCAACACTATACACGTGTTGAAACATTACACTTACAGAAACACAAAAATAAAAATGGCATCCCAAATGTCATCCCAAATGTCATCCCAGTCATCCAGAAGAATGTATTCAGCGGAGGAGGCATATGCCATGCTTGCCTCTGACTCTGACACAGCCAGTGATGCAAGCGGGGAATTTGAAGGATTCGTCTTAAGCTCCTCTTCCTCCTCTAGTGATGAGGGACCCCCTCAAAGACGCCCCCGTAGAGCAGCTGAGACCCCCGAAATTAATTGATCCCGTATGGACCCCACCACCGGACAATTTTGAGCCCCAGGTTCCTGAGTTTTTGGCCATCCCAGGAATCCAATTTGATTCAACAGGTCTCAGAGAAATTGACTTTTTCAAATTATTTTTCTCTGATGATTTTATAAATTTAATGGTGGACCAAAGTAATTTATATGCCCAGCAGTTTATTGCTCAAAACCCCACGTCATCATTTGCTAGGTGGACCCCTGTAGATGCAGTAGAGATGATGACGTTTTGGGGTCTGGTTCAATGTAGATAAATGTAAGGTTATGCACCTTGGGAGACACAACCAGTGTGCAAGTTACAACCTTAGCGGAGAGGAACTGGGTAATTCCATACTTGAAAAGGATCTAGGAGTCCAAATAGACAGTAGGAGTCCAAATAGACAGCAATCTAGGATGTAGTGCCCATTGTAATGTAGCTACAAAAAAGGCCAACAAAATTCTGGCATGTATTAAGAGGGGAATGGAAACTAGGGACTCAAGGGTAATTATGCCACTATATAAAGCATTGGTGAGACCTCACCTAGAGTACGGAGTACAGTTCTGGGCCCCACACTATAAAAAGGACATCATAGAATTAGAAAAAGTCCAAAGGCGAGCAACAAAGCTTATTAGGGGAATGGAGAATTTAAGCTACGTGGAGAGATTAAGCAATTTGGGACTATTTACATTAGAAAAGAGACGTTTAAGGGGGGACATGCTCAACATGTACAAGTATATCAAGGGCCAATATCAGGAACTGTCACACACCCTATTTTCTACTAGAAAGGAATCTAGGACGCGAGGGCATGAGTATAGATTAGAAGAAAAAAGATTTCATTCAGCTAGTAGAAAGAATTTCTTTACGGTCAGAACAGTCAAACTCTGGAACTCTCTTCCCAGAGAGGTGGTAACGGCTGGCTCATTAAATGCGTTCAAGGCAAAGTTGTACAAACATTTAATGGAGAAAAACATCCATGGGTACAAATAAGAAATATAATTTGTCTGTAAAATACCAGAACCTACCAAATCAGCAATGGATATCTATACCAGGTTGAACTAGATGGACGCAAGTCTTTTTTCAGCCTTACCTACTATGTTACTATGTTACTATGTTACATATGGGCATAGTAAAAAAGCCAGAAATTAGGCAATATTGGAGTACAGATGTTCTGTACAGCACCCCATTTTACACTATGGCCATGACTCAGACTCGTTTTGAGACAATCCTTAAATTTTTACATTACACCGATAATGCACAGTGCCCACCCAGAGATGATCCCACCTTTGACCGGCTATTCAAAGTCAGGCCGGTCATTGATCATTTCAGTGCCAAATTTGCAGAGATGTACATCCCTGAAAAATTTATTTGTATCGACGAGTCTCTTATACATTTTAAAGGAAGGGTTAAATTCCGCCAGTACCTTCCCAGTAAGAGGGCAAGGTATGGCATAAAAATGTATAAACTGTGTGAAAGCACCTCAGGGTACACCCACAGGTTTAGGGTATATGAAGGGAAGGATTCAAGAATTGAACCGCCAGAATGCCCCCCCTCCCTCGTAGGTGTTAGTGGAAAAATTGTCTGGGATTTAGTGCACCCCTTCCTGGATAAAGTTTATCACCTCTATGTGGATAACTTTTACACTAGCATTCCCCTGTTTAAGGCCCTTGGTTCAAGAGGTACAGCAGCTTGCGGTACTGTGCGCAAGAACCAAAGAGGCCTCCCAAAAACGCACGTTGCCCAATTACTGAGAAGGGGGTGAAAGCAGGGGAATATGCACCGAAAATATGTTGTTGGTCAAATATAAGGACAAGAGGGATGTCCTTATACTGACAACAATTCATGGAGACAGTACCACCTCCATCCCTGTACGAGGTACCAGTACCCACACCTCAAAACCTAATTGTATCCTAGATTACAATAAGTACATGGGCGGAGTGGATCTTTCAGATCAGGTACTGAAGCCGTACAGTCCCCTGCGGAAAACAAAAATCTGGTACAAGAAGCTGGCCGTGTATATCATCCAGATGGCACTGTATAACGCTTACGTGCTATTCCGTTCTACCAGCCAGAGGGGGACATTTATGCACTTTCAAGAGGAAGTCATAAAGGGCCTAATATTTGGGAACCAGCAGGCTGAGGGCCCAAGTACTTCTAGTACTGGCCCCCGTATTGTACCAGGGCAGCATTTTCCTAACGAAATCCCCTCCACTGCAAGAAAGGGCAGGACACAAAAAAGGTGCAAAGTTTGCTATAAAAAGGGAATAAGAAAGGATACTATTTTCCACTGTGAAACTTGCCCCGACAAACCCGGCCTATGTATAAAGGAGTGTTTTAAAATATACCACACATCTATGGATTATTAGGTTCATCATTTCACCGTGCTTAGGGGGTCTTGCTAATGCCACATAGCACCCACCATTCATTCCACCAGAATCTGAGCTGCAAAATCCAAAAATCACTCCTTCCCTTCTGAGTCCTGCCATGCACCCAACTGGTATTTTTTGGTCACATATGAGGCATTGCCATACTCGGGAGAAATTGGGGCACAGATTTTGTGGTGCTTTGTCTCCTTCATTCCTTGTGAAAATGAAAAATTTTGAGCCAGAACTGCATTTTTGTGTAAAAAATGTAATTTTTCATTTGCACAGCCCAGTTGTATCAAAATTGGTGAAACCCCTGGGGGTTTGAAATGTACACTATAACCCTAGATGAATTCCCTGAGGGGTGTAGTTTGCAAAATGGGGTCACTTGTGGGGGGGTTCCACTGTATTGGTGCTTCAGGGGTCTTGCTAATGCGACATAGCACCCACCGACATTCCACCAGAATCTGTGCTGCAAAATCCAAATATCACTCCTTCCCTTCTGAGTCCTGCCATTTTTTGGTCACACATGAGGCATTGTCGTACTCGGGAGATATTGGGGCACAGATTTTGGGGTGCTTTGTCTCCTTCATTCCTTGTGAAAATGAAAAATTTGGAGCCAGAACTGCATTTTTGTGTAAAAAATGTAATTTTTTCATTTGCACAGCCCAGTTGTATCAAAATTGGTGAAACCCCTTGGGGTTTGAAATGTACACTATACCCCTAGATGAATTCCCTGAGGGGTGTAGTTTGCAAAATGGGGTCACTTGTGGGGGGGTTTCACTGTATTGGTGCTTCGGGGGTCTTGCTAATGCGACATAGCACCCACCAACATTCCACCAGAATCTGAGCTGCAAAATCCAAAAATCACTCCTTCCCTTCTGAGTCCTGCCATGCACCCAAATGGTATTTTTTGGTCACATGTGAGGCATTGCCGTACTCGGGAGAAATTGGGGCACAGATTTTGGGGTGCTTTGTCTCCTTCATTCCTTGTGAAAATGAAAAATTTTGAGCCAGAACTGAATTTTTGTGTAAAAAATGTAATTTTTCATTTGCACAGCCCAGTTGTATCAAAATTGGTGAAACCCCTGGGGGTTTGAAATGTACACTATACCCCTAGATGAATTCCCTGAGGGGTGTAGTTTGCACAATGGGGTCACTTGTGGGGGGTTCCACTGTATTGGTGCTTTGGGGTCTTTCTAAAGCGACATAGCACCCACCAACATTCCACCAGAATCTGAGCTGCAAAATCCAAAAATCACTCCTTCCCTTCTGAGTCCTGCCATGCACCCAAATGGTATTTTTTGGTCACATGTGAGGCATTGCCGTACTCAGGAGAAATTGGGGCACAGATTTTGGGGTGCTTTGTCTCCTTCATTCCTTGTGAAAATGAAAAATTTGGAGCCAGAACTGCATTTTTGTGTAAAAAAAATAATTTTTCATTTTCACTGCCCAGTTGTACCACAATTGGTGAAACCCCTGGGGGTTTGAAATGTACACTATACCCCTAGATGAATTCCCTGAGGGGTGTAGTTTGCAAAATGGGGTCACTTGTGGGGGGGTTCCACTGTATTGGTGCTTCGGGGGTCTTGCTAATGCGACTTAGCACCCACCAACATTCCACCAGAATCTGAGCTGCAAAATCCAAAAATCACTCCTTCCTTTCTGAGTCCTGCCATGCACCCAAATGGTATTTTTTGGTCACATGTGAGGCATTGCCGTACTCGGGAGAAATTGGGGCACAGATTTTGGGGTGCTTTGTCTCCTTCATTCCTTGTGAAAATGAAAAATTTGGAGCCAGAACTGCATTTTTGTGTAAAAAATGTAATTTTTTCATTTGCACAGCCCAGTTGTATCAAAATTGGTGAAACCCCTTGGGGTTTGAAATGTACACTATACCCCTAGATGAATTCCCTGAGGGGTGTAGTTTGCAAAATGGGGTCACTTGTGGGGGGGTTCCACTGTATTGGTGCTTCGGGGGTCTTGCTAATGCGACATAGCACCCACCAACATTCCACCAGAATCTGAGCTGCAAAATCCAAAAATCACTCCTTCCCTTCTGAGTCCTGCCATGCACCCAAATGGTATTTTTTGGTCACATGTGAGGCATTGCCGTACTCGGGAGAAATTGGGGCACAGATTTTGGGGTGCTTTGTCTCCTTCATTCCTTGTGAAAATGAAAAATTTTGAGCCAGAACTGCATTTTTGTGTAAAAAATGTAATTTTTCATTTGCACAGCCCAGTTGTATCAAAATTGGTGAAACCCCTGGGGGTTTGAAATGTACACTATACCCCTAGATGAATTCCCTGAGGGGTGTAGTTTGCAAAATGGGGTCATTTGTGGGGGGGTTCCACTGTATTGGTGCTTCGGGGGTCTTGCTAATGCGACATAGCACCCACCAACATTCCACCAGAATCTGAGCTGCAAAATCCCAAAATCACTCCTTCCCTTCTGAGTCCTGCCATGCACCCAAATGGTATTTTTTGGTCACATGTGAGGCATTGCCGTACTCGGGAGAAATTGGGGCACGGATTTTGGGGTGCTTTGTCTCCTTCATTCCTTGTGAAAATGAAAAATTTGGAGCCAGAACTGCATTTTTGTGTAAAAAAAATAATTTTTCATTTTCACTGCCCAGTTGTACCACAATTGGTGAAACCCCTGGGGGTTTGAAATGTACACTATACCACTAGATGAATTCCCTGAGGGGTGTAGTTTGCAAAATGGGGTCACTTGTGGGGGGGTTCCACTGTATTGGTGCTTCGGGGGTCTTGCTAATGCGACTTAGCACCCACCAACATTCCACCAGAATCTGAGCTGCAAAATCCAAAAATCACTCCTTCCTTTCTGAGTCCTGCCATGCACCCAAATGGTATTTTTTGGTCACATGTGAGGCATTGCCGTACTCGGGAGAAATTGGGGCACAGATTTTGGGGTGCTTTGTCTCCTTCATTCCTTGTGAAAATGAAAAATTTGGAGCCAGAACTGCATTTTTGTGTAAAAAATGTAATTTTTTCATTTGCACAGCCCAGTTGCATCAAAATTGGTGAAACCCCTTGGGGTTTGAAATGTACACTATACCCCTAGATGAATTCCCTGAGGGGTGTAGTTTGCAAAATGGGGTCACTTGTGGGGGGGTTCCACTGTATTGGTGCTTCGGGGGTCTTGCTAATGCGACATAGCACCCACCAACATTCCACCAGAATCTGAGCTGCAAAATCCAAAAATCACTCCTTCCCTTCTGAGTCCTGCCATGCACCCAAATGGTATTTTTTGGTCACATGTGAGGCATTGCCGTACTCGGGAGAAATTGGGGCACAGATTTTGGGGTGCTTTGTCTCCTTCATTCCTTGTGAAAATGAAAAATTTTGAGCCAGAACTGCATTTTTGTGTAAAAAATGTAATTTTTCATTTGCACAGCCCAGTTGTATCAAAATTGGTGAAACCCCTGGGGGTTTGAAATGTACACTATACCCCTAGATGAATTCCCTGAGGGGTGTAGTTTGCAAAATGGGGTCATTTGTGGGGGGGTTCCACTGTATTGGTGCTTCGGGGGTCTTGCTAATGCGACATAGCACCCACCAACATTCCACCAGAATCTGAGCTGCAAAATCCCAAAATCACTCCTTCCCTTCTGAGTCCTGCCATGCACCCAAATGGTATTTTTTGGTCACATGTGAGGCATTGCCGTACTCGGGAGAAATTGGGGCACGGATTTTGGGGTGCTTTGTCTCCTTCATTCCTTGTGAAAATGAAAAATTTGGAGCCAGAACTGCATTTTTGTGTAAAAAATGTAATTTTTTCATTTGCACAGCCCAGTTGTATCAAAATTGGTGAAACCCCTTGGGGTTTGAAATGTACACTATACCCCTAGATGAATTCCCTGAGGGGTGTAGTTTGCAAAATGGGGTCACTTGTGGGGGGGTTCCACTGTATTGGTGCTTCGGGGGTCTTGCTAATGCGACATAGCACCCACCAACATTCCACCAGAATCTGAGCTGCAAAATCCAAAAATCACTCCTTCCCTTCTGAGTCCTGCCATGCACCCAAATGGTATTTTTTGGTCACATGTGAGGCATTGCCGTACTCGGGAGAAATTGGGGCACAGATTTTGGGGTGCTTTGTCTCCTTCATTCCTTGTGAAAATGAAAAATTTTGAGCCAGAACTGCATTTTTGTGTAAAAAATGTAATTTTTCATTTGCACAGCCCAGTTGTATCAAAATTGGTGAAACCCCTGGGGGTTTGAAATGTACACTATACCCCTAGATGAATTCCCTGAGGGGTGTAGTTTGCAAAATGGGGTCATTTGTGGGGGGGTTCCACTGTATTGGTGCTTCGGGGGTCTTGCTAATGCGACATAGCACCCACCAACATTCCACCAGAATCTGAGCTGCAAAATCCCAAAATCACTCCTTCCCTTCTGAGTCCTGCCATGCACCCAAATGGTATTTTTTGGTCACATGTGAGGCATTGCCGTACTCGGGAGAAATTGGGGCACGGATTTTGGGGTGCTTTGTCTCCTTCATTCCTTGTGAAAATGAAAAATTTGGAGCCAGAACTGCATTTTTGTGTAAAAAATGTAATTTTTTCATTTGCACAGCCCAGTTGTATCAAAAGTGGTGAAACCCCTTGGGGTTTGAAATGTACACTATACCCCTAGATGAATTCCCTGAGGGGTGTAGTTTGCAAAATGGGGTCACTTGTGGGGGGGTTCCACTGTATTGGTGCTTCGGGGGTCTTGCTAATGCGACATAGCACCCACCAACATTCCACCAGAATCTGAGCTGCAAAATCCAAAAATCACTCCTTCCCTTCTGAGTCCTGCCATGCACCCAAATGGTATTTTTTGGTCACATGTGAGGCATTGCCGTACTCGGGAGAAATTGGGGCACAGATTTTGGGGTGCTTTGTCTCCTTCATTCCTTGTGAAAATGAAAAATTTTGAGCCAGAACTGCATTTTTGTGTAAAAAATGTAATTTTTCATTTGCACAGCCCAGTTGTATCAAAATTGGTGAAACCCCTGGGGGTTTGAAATGTACACTATACCCCTAGATGAATTCCCTGAGGGGTGTAGTTTGCAAAATGGGGTCATTTGTGGGGGGGTTCCACTGTATTGGTGCTTCGGGGGTCTTGCTAATGCGACATAGCACCCACCAACATTCCACCAGAATCTGAGCTGCAAAATCCCAAAATCACTCCTTCCCTTCTGAGTCCTGCCATGCACCCAAATGGTATTTTTTGGTCACATGTGTGGCATTGCCGTACTCGGGAGAAATTGGGGCACAGATTTTGGGGTGCTTTGTCTCCTTCATTCCTTGTGAAAATGAAAAATTTGGAGCCAGAACTGCATTTTTGTGTAAAAAAAATAATTTTTCATTTTCACTGCCCAGTTGTACCACAATTGGTGAAACCCCTGGGGGTTTGAAATGTACAATATACCCCTAGATGAATTCCCTGAGGGGTGTAGTTTGCAAAATGGGGTCACTTGTGGGGGGGTTCCTAACTTTTAGCATCTTATGGTGCCTAGAACCCTACATGGTGCCTAAAAAATAATCTCATAAAAAGGAGGCTACAAAATCAAGTAGGTGCTCCTTCTATTATGAAGCCTGTGGTTTGGTAAACGTGCACACTAGGGCCACATATAGGATATTTATGAAAACAAAAGAATTGGGGGAATCAATTTTTAGTCACATTTCTCTAGTAAAATCTACTGTGTTCCTTAGAAAAATGTATTAAAATTGCAAATCTGCAAAAAAAATGAAATTTTGAAATTTCACCTACACTTTGTTTTAATTCCTGTGAAACACCTAAAGGGTTAACAAACTTCCAAAATGCTGTTTTAAAAAATACTGTGAGGGGTGCAGTTTTTGAAATGGCATAATTTATGGGGGTGTCTCACATACAAGTCCCTCAAAGTCACATCAGAACTGAACTGGTCCCTAAAAAAATCAGTGTTTGAAATTTTCTTGAAAATTTGAGAATTTGCTATTCATATTTTAAGCCTCCTAGTGTCCAAAAAAAATTAAAAGGAGGCTAAAATAATGATGGAAACATAAAGTAGACATATGGTCTATGTTAGTTATTAACTATTTTGAGTGGTATGATTATTTGTCTCACAAGCAGAAAATTTAACATTTTGAAAATTGCTAAATTTTCCATTTTTTTACGACATTTTGGTATTTTTCACAAAAAAACACAGACTGTATCGACCCAAATTTACCACTAACTTGAAGTACAATGTGTCACGAGAAAACAGTCTCAAAATCACTGGGATAAGTAAAAGCAAAAAAAAGTTATCCCCACTTAAGTGATACATGTCAGATTTGAAAAAAAGGGCTCTGTCAGGAAGGCAAAAACATGCTGCGTCAGGAAGGGGTTGAAAGACTATGCCTTGAGAATAACAAAATATGTTAAATATGTTTAACATAACAATAAGTAAATTTAGATTACATAGAAAAACTGAATTTGAATCAGAAGTTAAATTTATGATCAGTTTCAAAAAATGTATACAATAATAATGACATCTGGATATGTAAGTGATGTAGAGGCAACATTTCAAACAAATTAATTAACAGAGGTGCAAATAGGGCAGTGATGTGTAGTCAGGGTAGACAGGATAGCCTCACCTGTCGTACTCCTGTTTACTCCAGAGTTTTGACTATAAAAATTGTTAGAATAAAACAAAGAATATATTTATATCATATTTGTATTATTCTATACAATACAATCATATATGTTTTATTGCAATAATTTTTATACTCATAGTTGTATTATTCTATCAATTTTATGTGTGTAAAACTGTCTGTGATACTATACAGTGCCATACCTCCCAACATGACCCTCTCCAGGAGGGACACAATGCTCTGCTCCGGGCTTTCCACTTAATGTATATTTACCCTCATCTGTGAACAGGTTAATTGATAGGAAAGGTGCTTCAACACATGTGATGGCAATCATACATTACCAGGGAAGTGGAGGAGCAGAGCAATGTGTCCCTCCTGGAAAGGGTCATGTTGGGAGGTATGCAGTGCCTCCTCAGCCATTGACCTCAAACCAAAATTTGTAAAGCTTTAAGAGCAGCCTGTTTGAGATAATTATTCCCTCCAATACTAGCACATCACAAACTCCTCTGACCCCTGATTCTCAATTTCTGAGTAAGGCTGAACTAATAGAAATAGTACAGTGGGAATATCATCACAAAGTGCACTGCCTTTATAGCTGCTGGAACTGCATATTCACACTGTCATTAACCCTATAGGCTCTGACCCATGACAAAATCAAGTGTTCATGGGCAAAACCGATTGTATACTGATTATCAGAACTGTCTCATCACTGAGCTCCTATTACTGAAGCCTAGTCTTTACCAACCATTGCCCTATGTGGATTTGCTATATTCTGTATTTCAAATTTGCACAAGTTTCCTCTTGACTGATGTAAAAATACATTTATTCTCAGTAAAATGCTATCATATATGTGTGTGTGTGTGTGTGTGTGTGCCATACAAATAATAACTGATATAAAAGAAATAATAAAAATGGTTTGCCCCATCAACATATTATTATTTTCATAAACTCTGTTGATTGAGGTCTTGATCACATTGAGCAGTATTCAATGTTTTTTGAGAGTCTGTCTCACCGCTCACTGTTCTGTGTCCCTGTGATCTCGCTGAAGTGCTCGGCACTTTTTCTTATCTCCTCATTTCTGACTTCCTCAGTATTCAACTTGTGGCCAGCTCGCCAGCCCCTTTTGCGAACTTAGCATAATTATGCGAGTTCAAATGGGAGTGCTGTAACTGGAGAGATCTGTTTTCTCCTGCTCTCCACGTGAGCTGGTCAGACTGGGATATTCCTGAGCAGGGTGTTCATCTCAGCAGCGTGTTCCTCGCATTTGTGGACTTGTATTTTTTTACAAAGGTTTAGAAAGGTTAATGTTTTGTTCAGTATTTATTTTACAACAAATGGCTGTGTGACTATTTTAATTGGGTTTGTGCAGACGGGTGTATTTTGTTCTGTTTGGCCTTTATCCTTGTGTTGTGCTTTTGGCATTGTTTCTTTGCCCTGTGTTTTTATTTAATTTATTTTATAATTGTTAGCGTGTTTAAAAGCCTGTTTGGGGGTTAGGTGAGGAAGAAGAGAGGAAGCATGGGAAATTACTAGGAGCATTCCAAAATGATTTCTTATTGGTTACCATTAAAATAACTTATTAAATTCCAAATAAATTAATATAGAAGTACAGCATTATGGCACTTGCAATAAATACATTAGAGTACATTTTTTTTAATTTATAAGCCATAAAAAACAAAAAAAAAAAAAAAATTTAACAAAGATAACCCTACAGTTCACCTAAAAAAGATGCAGAGGGAAAAATGGAGAACATCTCTAAAAAAAGAAACCAGCAGGACTCGCAATTTGTGCATTGAATACACTTTTTTAGAGAGACACTAAAATCCCCATTGAACAGACATGGGGAGAAGTGCAGGGTGAACTGAGTTAGCTTCGCAAAATATTTTTGGAGAAGCAACAGAGTTGAATACAGGGAAGCACAAAATATGAGAGAAAAGTTCACCACTCTCCAAAAAACATGCACACTCACCGTTATTTACGGCGACATAGGAGCATTGAATACATACCATTATCTTCATCATTGGACAAAAAAAAGGAGAAACAGATTTTGAGAACTATTTTAACTAATATTAAAGTTAAATAAAAGTAATATTAGTATTCATTTAAAAGTCTAGGATGTAAACTTTACTAAGTTATACTTTATGGTCTCATGCAGTGTATTTATTTCTATTCACCTCAATATGTGAAACAAATACTGTTTTACCCTATGTAAGTGAGAACCTATATAAGACAAACACTCCTTGAACGTGCCATTTTGTCTCAGTATATTGTTGAATCCCCTGAAGAGTCTGGAGACCCCCACAATAGAAAAAATGGGGCAACATTAGCCAGACTTTAATAAAATAGCTTGTATTATAAGGGACCAAACATAGTTAATCCATAAGCAGTAACAACATGTCAAGGCACAGTGGGGGTTATTTTGGTTCACTCCTTCTGACAAATTCCTTCTTAGATGGACAAAACCATATGCACTGCAGGGGGCAGATGCAAAATGTGCAGAGATAATTAGATTTGGGTGAATTATTTTGTTTCTGTGCAGGGAAAATATGGACAGCTTTTTTTACACTGCAATGTAGATTTCACTTTGAAGTAGAACCCCACCCAAATCTAACTCTCTCTGTACAAAGCAACATCTGTTCCACCTGCAGTGCACATGGTTTTGTCCACCTAAGAAGGAATTTGTCAGAATGAGTGAACCAAAATAACCCTCAGTGGCCTTTTCATTAGGTTGTGCTTTAAAGTACAATGTGCAGAAGTAAAAACATATTGGACATAGTCTTACCGTATATTAACTAATGTGTATAACATGGTTTATGGCATTCCTCCGGTGGTACGTAGGGAGCTGCCACTTCAGGGTATGTGATCTGACTCTAACAGTTGAATGATATGCTTTGGTTGCTAAGTAACACATAATGCACCCAGCTTCTGTCAAACAAGGGAAGACCATAGGAAAGATACATTATGTATTATGTGAATGTAATGTGATCAAAATAGACACAGTAGGGAAGATGTATTAAGGCTAGAGTAAAGATACACTGGAGATAAAGTGGAGAACAAATGAAAGGAGATAGAGCACTCCAAATGAACTGTGTTTGAAATGACAGTTGAGAGTTGATTGGCTGTTGCTTTATCTCCTATCCCTTTGGGCAATATGCACTAAGCTTTAAAAGTGATAAAATGGAGAGTGATAAACAAAAAAAACAGCTCCTGTCTGACATTTTCAAACACAGTGTGTGACATGACAGGTAGTAGCTGATTGGCTGGCTGTTCATCACTCTCCATTTGATCACTTTTGAAGCTTAGTGCATCTGGCCCATTTATCTAGCCCATTATCTCCACTTTATCTCAACTTTATCTCTTCTCCAGGCTTAATACATCTGCCCCACTGTTACATTTCAATCACAAACATCATAGGCTAATAAAATAGGAATACTGTATATGTCAAAATTAGGTACTAGTGTAGTTAGCGGAGTGTCCCAGTGGCAGCCCTGTGTAGACAGCATAGTGTCCCAGTCAGGCAGCGTAGTCACTGCACTGTCCGCACGAGCTGCAGCTTTGTCCCCGGCATCCCTGGGAAGCCTAGTGAGCTCCTCTCACACCAGATCCTCTGTGCTGGCGGATGCCGGTGGAGAGGCGCCCCATGTGCCTAAGCCGCACAAGCATCTCATACACTTGTGCGTCTCAGTAATTCATATGGCAGGGTACAGCAACCCTGCCTGTGTCCACTTCAGGGAAGTGGTCAGGTATAGGGGTTCGGTAGCACGTGCATCTCGTGCACAAAGGAAGGTGTGGTGCACAAGTGCATCTCATGCACAATAAAGGAGGCCTTTGCCAGTGCTCCATATTACATACTGGCAAATGCCTCCATTTTGTCAGCCCAAAGCTTGGCGAGCGCAAGCGGTACGCATCCTTCTAACCTGTTCATTCCCCCACTATCCACGTCAGCATGGAGTTGAATTTATAAAGTGTGGCGAGAGCAGCAAGTGACCGAGCCTGAAGCATGGTGAGGGCAGTGAGCCCCGCAAGGGGACACGTAAAACGAGCCTGAAGCATGGCGAGCGCATGCAGAATACACGTAAGTAATCCGCGTGCGCTCACCACGGTCCGGGCTCGTTTTACGCGTGCGCTCGCCACGCTTCAGGCTTGGTGGCTCGCTGCGCTCGCCACACTTTGTAAAATCAACTCCACTCCGAAGTGGATAGTGGGGGTATGAACAGGTCGGCTGACATGGATAATGGGGGTGTTTCAGGAACAGATTCACACCTGTCATTTCAGGCAGGTTAAAAATGGTAAATGGTTCCCACACTATGTAATAAGCGCTGACACAACGCTGACTTACTAAGCTAACTGCGTAATGCTGACTGACTATGCTAACTGCGTAAGCTCCGGTTAGGCACGAACATACACACAGTTGCAGACACAAGCTGACTATGCTGGCCACAGGAACACTACACTGATTCTGACAGGGACACTATGCTGACTATTTAACTGCCTCCGTGAAACTACACCCAAGTACCCAAATTTATAACGATAAATTAACATATTGGGGTAAATTTGCTAATATGATAGTCTATCTTTTATCTTCTAGAAGGTGCTAAATAAATAAGTAGAATCTGATTGGTTTCTATGTGCAATATCCACAATAGAACTAGCATTTTAGTTAATTTACCCCATAGTCTTTGAAGAAGAAGTTAAGCCCTTAAGGTGAAAAAATATTTTAAGATATGGATCCCTTTAGATTCACATTGTGAAAATTTCTTATAACGATCTCTTCCTCAATGGAATGGTGTAATGTGGTCAATAACAGCATCTTTAACTGGTTAAGGAGTGTCCATGTTGTTTAAAGTGCATGGCTGGAGGAACAGGTTGGTCACTGTCTTTGCCTTCTATGGCAGCCTTAATTGCTGATCTAGTTAGAATTTGCAAGCCAAACAATTATTATTCGACGGCACATGCACAGTTCGTAGCGCACATGAGTGAGGCCATCCAGCAATTAAATCCAGAGGTTTTTTTTTATTGCAAGCTGTTTGCAAGTCTATAGACAGTAAGCCAGAGTTTGGGGGTGGTAACCGGATATTTAGGGAGTGTTGGGAAAAACGCAGGCATGTTCAGACATTCAATGGATTGTAAATTGCAAATTAATTTGCAGCTATTCGCCAATCTGAAATATTTGTTCAGGCCTTCCACAGACTTATTATACAGGTTGGGATAGTACTCTGGTGGGTGGCTATCTGATTGCAGGGCTCTGCACATTAGCAGAGAAGCAACCAGGTCTAAATAACCCCTTACTACTATGTCTCTAATGTTTCTATCTCTTTTGGTTTGTAAAATTAGCAGCAAAAGCTGAATCCAATTTATATTTGGATCAGTTTGTTATTTTGATCATGCCACATTCACACAATACACAATGTATATTTCTTAAGATCTTCCCCTGTTCAGCAGGAGCTGGGAGCATTACTTATCAGCCAAAGCACATTATTCCACTGTTAGCATCAGGTGACGCATCTGGAATTGCCAGCTTCCACGAGGAATGCTGTATACCATGTTATAAAAAATTATTCAATATAAGGTAAGACTATGTCTAAAATGTTTTGGTAATTTCTGCATTCTTCAATTTACAGTACAACCTAATGAAAAGTCCACTGTGCCATAAAACATCATCTCTGATTAAACAATAGATTAACTATGTATGCACACTTATAATACAATTATAATACAATTTCCTTGACTTGAGTCTGGTGAGTGTTGTCTCATTTTTCTATAGTAGGGGTCACCCTATCTTCAGAGGATTCAACTCTACAAACAACTATACATTCTACAAAGAAGGCAATCTGGCACATACGTACACTATATGACAAATACATTTAGACAACTGACCATTACACCCACAGGACTGTAATTACATTGTTTTTAAATATAAATACTTTAATATGGAGTTGGTTGGTTGGTTGGTTGCAGTGATAACACTTCCACTGTTCTCGGAAGTATCTACACAATAATTTTGAGTGTTAATGTGGGATTTTTTGCCCATTAATTCTATAGCGCATTTATGAGGCCAGGCACCGATGATGGACTAGAAAGCCTGACTCACAACCAAACAATGACTTTATAGTTCTTGCTTTGTACATTGGTACACAGTCATGTTAGAATAGAAAAAAGGCTTTTCTCAAACAGTTGCCACAACATTGGAGGAATAGCATTGTTCGAAATGTCTTGGTTTGCTGAAACATTAAGAATGTTCTTCACTGGAGAAAAGGGACTTATATTAAACCATCTAAATAGCTCCATACTACTATCCCTCCTTTACCAAACTTCACAGTTAGCATAATGCAGTCAGTCAGTAAACATTTTCCCAGCATCTGCCAAATCCAGTCTTGCCCATCTGACTGCCAGAGAAAACATGACTCATCCTAACACAGAAAACATTTCCACTGCTCCCCAGTTCAGTATCAGTGTGCTTTACATCACTTTATGTGATGCTTGTCATTGGTCATGTTAGGTTTGCATGCAGCTGCCTGGCCATGGCCTGTACAGAACTCCCCAATACCTTCTTTCCTGGTAATGAAGGGATTTGAGAGTCAGGAAGACGATCTTGAAAACAATTCACCATCTTACAGGTAGCAAGTCAAGGAGTATAGAATGAAAGTAATGTGGTAAAAAAATGGGTCTGGTTTGTTAACAGTCTGGTACCTGTACTGTAGCTATGTTTTGTACCAGCTGTAAGTGCTGTGATTCTTTTCATGGGAGACTAAGGTAGAGGGCATTGCAGTAGTCTAATCAAGATGATACACTTGGGTCTCAAAAATCCAAAGACTAATTATAGTATAAATGGCACTATAATGGAAACTACTAAGGAGGAGAGGGATCTAGGTGTTACTATTTCAGGGGACTTAAAGGCAGGTAGGCAATGTAACAAAGCAATGAAGAAGGCCATTCAGATTCTTGGATGCATAGGGAGAGGTATCAGCAGTAGAAAGAAAAAGTAATAATGCCACTGTATAGGTCATTGGTATGATCTCATCTAGAGTACTGTGTTCAGTTCTGGAGGCCATATCTCCAGAAGGATATAAATACATTAGAGACTGTACAAAGAAGGGCAACTAAAATGGTGCATGGCCTACATCACAAAATGTACCAAGAAAGACTAAAAGATCTTAATATGTATAGTTTAGAGCAGAGAAGGGAAAGGGGGGACATGATAGAAACTTTCAAATATATCAAGGATTTTAGCAAGGTGCATGTGGGAGACATTATTCACAGGAAGAGGAGCAACAGAACACGAGGACATGCACTGAAACTAGAGGGAGGAAGATTCAGGGGAAAATTGAGAAAAAATTACTTCACAAAAAGAGTAGTGTATAAGTGGAATAGCCTACCATCAGAGGTGGTAGAGTCAAATACAGTAGAACAATTTAAACATGCTTGGGATAAGCATATTGATAACCTTACAAAAACATAAGGATCAAATATGGTTTAAGGTAACGTGTTTAAAAAAAGGGACAGACTAGATGGGCCAAGTGGTTCTTATCTGCCATCAAATTCTATGTTTCTATACAAATGCCTATATGCATTTGGCTGGTCTTTAGACAGGATTAACTGCTTGGATTTTAAAATGTTCCTCCAATGAAAGAATAAGGATTTGAATGTAGCTGATATCTGATGTTTCAGTATCAAGCCATCACTTTACACTTGATCAGTGTTGTAATTCTGAACCCTTAAGTGTAAGAACTTTTGGTTGGTAATGCTGCATTTAGGTCATTAGATGTTGATGGCCTCTCAGTAGGACATTGTTTTAGTCCTGATTCAATCAAAGCAAAATTTTCACTCATCCACTACTTAAGATCAGATAAACAGTTATTTAAGGTTGTTATTGGGTTATTGGTACCAGAGCAAATAACAGGTAGTTCAGTCACATATCATCTGCATAGCAATGGTAGACCAAGCCATATAATTTGATTATTTCACCCAATGGTATGTACAGTATGCTGAAAAAGCAAAAAACCTTGTGGAACACCATATGGCAGCGTTACTGATGATGACGAGTAATCTCCAGATGAAGCTCTTTGTGACCTGCTTGTTAGAGTTTTGGTTACATTACAGTTACTACAGGTCACTTTCAGTTTTTTTTAAACATCCATCTACTGTAAAGTGTATAACTGCTTTTTTTTTAAAGCAAAAATATTTTGTAGAATTTGAGAGACAACTATCAATCTGTATTCTCCCAAGATTACAACTAATTTCTGATTTTAGAAAAAGATAGTTCAAGAACAGCTTGCTGGGATACTTGTAATATCTATTTGAAATCCAAAGACTTTTAATCCTAACCACCATAATGGCTTCAGCACCTTCCATCTGTTCTGATGTATTTAGCAGTAATGTCTTAGAGGGAGTGGGGTGGCAGCTGGTTGATGAATGTTTTCAATGCTTAAATATTCTATACCTTTTAATGTATCCGGAACTGATGGTGTAGATTTAAGGAAACTTACCTTTGTTACAGTAACACTGCTTTAGACACTTGCCTTTTTTCGAGCCATTAAATTGCTGTCTTTTCTCCTTCCTTTTTCCTCCGTCTTATTCATCAAGGGGAAGTTAAGTGAAGAGCTAGAGTTGAAAACTCAGTGCCTCATCATGTTCTTCACCTCATCAGCATCACACTAATAAATACTTGACAGAACAGAAAAACCTGAATAAATCATCAAGGGGCAGGTATATTATTTTAGACCATTTTAGCTCAACTTAATGTCACATAAATAGGTCATATTTAACTATAGCTTTCCTTCACACAAGCAGGTTAAGTCCTGGCATCTGGAAAATCTTTGGACCACTTGTTTTACGTACATTATTTGTACTAGAGATAATTAATTGTTAGTTTTCTACATATTAATATTTGAAAAAAAGACTTATCACTTAACATATCACAATAGTCAATCATTAGGTACACAATTAAGGTAATCAATGTTTTGTTCTAATTGTTTATTAGTTCATGTATAAATGGTGTGTCTTCTGAGGTTTAGCTCAGGGCTAGTCAATGTGTGGCACTCCAACTGCTGTGAATCTACACTCCCACAGTGCCCTGCCATATTTTTAATATCAAAACTCTGGTAAGGCTCTGGCAGGAGTTAAAGTTCCAAAGCAGCTGGAGTGACAGGGGAGGCCTAACCCTGGCACATACAGTAGTTTGACTAGTAAAATATAGGAGGTTTCATAACTTTAAAGTAAACGCAGGGCCGTTTCTACAGGCGGACAAGCCGTGCAGCAGCCCGGGGCGCCGCACGGCTTGTCCACCTGTTACACAGCCAGGGCGCCCGGCCGGCAGCTGAGCTCTCAGCTCCCCACAGCCCACAACGCCGCTGCCGCCGCCGCCGCCTCCAAGTCTCCCCCGCCGCCTCCGCCTCCAAGTCTCCCCCGCCGCCGCCTCCTCCAAGTCCCGTCTCGCCCCCCCCCCCGCCCCCCCGCCCCCCCGCAACGAATAGGCGCACAGGTGAGCCCCAGGGGAGGAGAGCGCAGCGCGTCTCTCCTTCCCCTCGCTCACTGTGTCCTTGGGCTGGCAGCCAATCAGAGGACCTCGCGGGCTGGCAGCCAATCAGGAGCCAGCCCGCGAGGTATGAATGGCTGCCGGCTCAGGGGGACACATCGAAAGCAGCAGCAGGCAGCAGCATGCAGCGGCGGGGGACTGGAGGGGGAGACCCAGAGAGAGAGAAAGAGAGTGAGTAGTGCTGCTGGCACTTTGGGGGAATGTGTGGCACTGTGGGGGCATATATGTGGCACTTTGGGGGCATATATGTGGCACTTTGGGGGCATATATGTGGCACTTTGGGGGCATATCTGTGGCACTGTAGGGGCATATCTGGCACTGTGGGGGCATATGTGTGGCACTGGGGACATATCTGTGGCACTAGGGGCATATTTGGCACTGTGGGGGATATATATGTGGCATTGTGGGGGCATATCTGGCACTGTATGGGCATATGTGTGTCACTGTGGGGGCATATGTGTGGCACTAGGGGCATATTTGGCACTGTGGGGGATATATATGTGGCATTGTGGGGGCATATCTGGCACTGTATGGGCATATGTGTGTCACTGTGGGGGCATATGTGTGTCACTGTGGGGGCATATGTGTGTCACTGTGGGGGCATATGTGTGGCACTGGGGGGGCATATCTGGCACTGGTGACAGATCTGGCACTAGGGGCATATTTGGCACTATGGGGGCATATATATATATGTGGCACTGTGGGGGCATATATATGTGGCACTGTGGGGGCATATGTGTGGCACTGTGGGGGCATATGTGTGGCACTGTGGGGGCATATTAATAAACAGCATGAGTTGTGCGGCAGCGGCGTGTGGGGCATAATGTGTAATAGGCATTACGGTGTGGGGAGTATTGTGTAATTACCATCACAGTGTGGGGTGTAACGGGCATCATAATGTGTAATTGTCATCATGGTGTGCGGCGTAATGTGTAATTGTCATCACGGTGTGCGACATAATGTGTAATTGTCATCACGGTGTGCGACAATGTGTAATTGTCATCACGGTGTGCGGCGTCATGGATAAATAGTGTATAATGATTCAAGTAACCTATCATTGTTTGGCCTTGATCTGTGAGGCGTACTAGGTCACTGTGTGGGCCTTTATATTTTTATGTCACTGTGTGGCCTTCAGCCGGCCAACTAAAGTGCGGGAGTACAATGACAATTCCTGCGGTAACCAATGTCTGGACATGCAGGTTGCAAAGGTGAGTTGTAAGGTAATTGTTTTCCTGCTAGACCACGCCCTTATATTAAGCCACGCCCATTTGAAAAATAAACCACGCCCCCTATTTTGACGCGCGCGCCTACGGCGCGCGCAATTTCTTCTATGCCGTGTTAACTTTTTATATTTGGGGGGGGGGGGGGGGGGGGGCGCATTTTTATTCCTTTGCCCTGGGAGCTAAATTGTCTAGAAACGGCCCTGAGTAAACACATCAGCATACATTACAAATTCATAAACTTTTTTGTTGCAAAAATTCATGTATCACTCAGCAAACATCGATACACAACCGCGATGCACCTGCAATGTGTGCTGAGCGTTCCATGTGGAGCTGTGTTTTGCCTATGCTAATTGTCAAAACGCTGACATTTTAGAAGGAAATACAACACATGCACTGTCTTTTCCTGTGGGCGATGGCAACGAGCAGGACCGTGCATCACCATCGATAAAGGGACATAGATACGGATCATTCCATGCTCCATTTCTAAGCAGACTGGTCAGATTGCTTAAAAATTGGGCTGAAATTGCCCCATGTGTATGCCTCTTTAATGCAACATAAGATGAATGTGAATAAAAATGATCTAGGTATAGTTTGTCTATAAACTACATGAAATGTTACTTTAAGAATAAACAAGCTATTTTTTGCTGGTTATAACTGTAATGAAAAAGTAACATACAGTAGCTACTGTACTACTACTGACTAAGATTTACACTATTCAATTGCAATATGCTACTAACCCTTAACATAAAATTATACTTGCGAGAGTAAAAGCCTCAAAGGAAACTGCAGCCAATATTTATTTCATTATCAAAGTAGTCATACTGCAATGAATACATGATATAGTACTAGCATTGAAAACCAATTTCCTCTTGTCTATATTACAGAATAAAGCAATAAATTCCAAAGTGTATGTTTTTTTATTGAGAAAACATAAAAGGAACTGCAAACGTGGAATTAAATTCCTTAAATCAACTGGTTTAATGGACATGGAACTTATTAGTTAACTGTCATAGTGTCTGAAAAAAAATATGAAGCTTACATCACTGTTCCTTATAGACTAGTAAAAATGATGCTTGACATACAAAAAAGGAATTATTATATTAATGGATATCATAAAAGCTATAGGATATTAAATTATTCACAGATATTTACAATTCAATTAATTCATAATTAATATTTTTATTGTTCTATGTCATTCTTTATTAGTTATAATGCTGTTAACATACTGTATGGCAAAAATATAATTAAATAATACTGTGCTTTTCTACAGTTATACTGTATGCCATTCATCTTAACATTTTAAACAATTGTACATGTTTACTCTTTTTATTAACTAATGTTGTACTGTTTATAATTTAAAAAATCTTTCTTGCTAAACTAAGAAACTTTATCATGTAAAATATTAGTACCTGTACATTTTATTGTACAATATTGAACAGCAAATCTGTTATTAGCACATACGTTATACTATATTTGCACGTCAATACCAGTTGGGACTGGTAACACATTATTATATACAGGTATGTGAAAGAAATAACATTGAAGTTGTGTATGTCTAAAAAATTAAATGTAGGGTCAAGACTGTCGGGCTGACCCGACAGCCGTGACCCTGTCCTGTTCTCGGCCAGCATAACTGTGATTTTGCAGGTGGGATTCAATGTCCCACCTACCGAGCACCGAGAAGAGGGCATGGCCGCAAGAAGCGGATGGGAATCGGCGAGCTGTGGCTGGAACCTTGACAATTCCTGTCCATTCTCGGCAGAATGTACCACACTGCTTGTGAAGTCGGGCACGTTCTGCCGAGATCCTTGTTCAGTGCTGTCAGGAAAGACAGCATTTAATAGGGCCTCGCCGCCATCTCCCCTGTCAGGAATGGTGGTGAGAGATTGAATACCCCCCACAGTGTGTACTGTACTAGTCTAGACAACAGGCTAAATATAGAAGATTACATAAGTAGATCTATGTAGCTTTGGTGAAATCTCTGGTTTTAATGATTGCATCTTATAAGAGAATACATTATAAGACTGAGTTAAGAATTCCTAATTTAGGAAGATTTATGCAGAAGCTTCAAATTACTTAAACAAAACAAGTGGATATAAAGGAATAATCTGTGCATCCTCTTTTGATAGCAGTTACATAACCAGTCTACACCAGTGCAATTAGCATTCTATTGATTATTGAAAATGTTTGTTGATCTACAGTATATAGACATTGTTTATCTATTTAAGTATAGTTTTGCGGACACATAAAATTTGAGGTTATTGGGGGAACTAAGCTCAATCATAAATAATGAAATAGATCTTGAAAGAACGCAGTTCTAGAAGCAGAGTACTTCATGGTTTTGTAGAAGTGCTGTTTCTCTTAAAGCTCAAGACACTCACTACTGAAATTTTTAACCAAAATTTAAGCATGCATTAATAGACTGTAATCTGTATCAGGACCTGTAGGAATAACAGCAATAAATAGAGTTGAGACAGCATAGAGAGAAGAACACATTTGTCATTCTTGCAGACTCACAACACTTGCTGGCATAGTATGTACCGGTATGTGGTCTATACAATTTGGATTGGCATAGACCCAAAAAAGAAGTGCAAAATCGTGTTAGGGCCTTAATCAGAGACCCCAGCATTGGGTTTCAATCTGCCTGACATGCAGATCATGGAACTCTAAGTTCCTATGTAAAGTACAGGTAGGTGCGTGCAGGCAAACTGGGCAGTAAGACTGGTCAACAGTAGGCATACTGTAATACTTCATCTGAAAATAGTTAAAAATCAATATTGTAACCCATTTCAAAAAATCAGCACACAATACAAATAAATAAAACCTACAAAACTCATATCCAATATAATCCAATTGCTGGAAATGTTCTGGTATTTATCTTGAATCTGGTATTTGGAAAATAGTGGCATCTAGGCAATTACCATGACCAAGCCTGTGGGCAAAGTAACATCGCTGAATGGGTTGCGTGCACATTCAGAGTACAAATAGTACATTATCTGAGGTAATTCCTTTCATGCTGATTTCATTGCTGGAGAAAGTAGTAATAAATGAAACAATAATTAGAAGTTTCAGGAAAGCAGTAAATGGCTAGAACATTTCAATATGTAGGCAAATGTTTAGCATTGGTTTGCACTGTTGAGAATACAGATAACCCCTCTGTATATAAAACACTCCTGGCATTCACTAACCATTGCTCCCCTGCCTTTAATTTATTGAGATCATGTTCTACAAGGGAGAATACTTTGTTTTTCTTCCATTTATTCATGGATTGGCACCATTGTTTAATACACACTGTTTCCTTTATCAGCATTTTTATGGAACATGCTTACCAATTGAGGGTCAAAAACTTTATACATCATCAGGGCAAAAACCCTTCTCAGGAGAAAGGAATGGTTGTACTTCATGTTCTTCCTGGATGTTGAACAAGATGGCAGAAGTAAGGCACTTAGAAGTTCAAAAAATATTAAGAGTTACAGGCTTCAGAAGAGAGACAAGAAAAAAAAATACTAAGAATCTTGAATAATAGAGGGTGTTTCAATCTGAACAAAGCTGGAATAATAACTTGTTGAATTTTGAATGGCATAAATCCTGATACATTTCTCTAGGTCTTCATTAACATGTTCTATTTGACCATTACTCTGAGGATGACATGCTGATGACAAATTGAATTTACTGTCTGAACATTTGCATTTCAAACTTGGAAGTGAACTGTACAAGGTGATCTGAAAGTATGTTTTCAGGAAATGTATGCAGCCAGATGATCTCTTTAATAATAATGTTCGCAAACTTTTGAGCTGAGAGCTATAGCTTTACAAAATAGGCAGTATCAAAACATTTTGTTTAGCCCTACCCTGATGGTATTCAACCCTTGACAAAGGATAGACCAGCAATGAACGCCATGGAAATATGTGTCCATGAACAATCAGATGAAGAAGATGCAAGGGCCTTCTAGGTTGGATTTTCTGCTGAGCACAAGTAGTGCCATAAAATGTTTTAGATCCAACTGTAATGAAGTCCACCTAAATATATCATGCACGTTCTTTAGATAATACATCATTGTTTATGACTCCTATCTGTCTTGTTTGTTATGTGTCATTTTCAGTCTGTGTTGGTAATTGACTCTCTGGTGGCCTCCATTGGTGAATCTGTGCCATTTCCGCCTAGTCCTCTGTGGATAATTTATGCACAAGTGTGATCTTGTTATCCTTGCTGGGCTGGAGGTCACAGGTGTGTTGATTATCTGAGGCCTTCATAAGGCATTCTGACCTGTACAACCCTGCCAGTTATAGCTCCTAGCTCCTTGTTCCTGAGTCCCTAGTTCCCTGTCCTGTGTGCTAGTCTGTTGGTCTGAGCTCCTATTACCTAGGGAAGTTCTTGCTAGCCTTGTTTCAGACTTGTTGGTATCCTGCTACAGTCCAGTGTACTCCAGCTAGTGCTCCTGCTGAGCGTGCTGGACCCTGCCTTGCACGGGTCTCAGTGGTGTGTTCCTGGTTCCTGTCAGACTTCCCCAGTCCTTCGGTTTCAGTGCCTGTGCTGCTGTAGTTGGAGATCTCATCTGTGGTTCTTCTGCTTCCCAGATAAGTCAGGGGTTCTCCCGGCAGTCTACTTTTATATTGTGTATTATACCACCTCTGTGCTTTGTTGCGCCTGTACTGTGTATTATTCCACCTCTGTGCATTGTTGCGCCAGTATTGTGTATTATATCACCTCTGTGCATTGTTGCACCCGTATTGTTTCTTGTTTCTTGCACCACCACTGTGCATTGTTATACTCAGGGGTTGTCACTCTGCATTTGGGTAGACTCTTGGGGTACCCCATCCTTTGTGTCCTTCAGTTAGCTTTTCATCTTGCACTCTTCTTGCCTTGGCGGACACATTGTCCCACGTAAGACCAGGCGGCATGAAGGGCGGAGCCGTCATAACCAGCTCCGTCGAACGCGGCTGTTATTGGTGAAGCCTAGCACCGCACGTGTCCGTCAACCAAGAGGAGAGGCAATAGAGTTAGGGGTCAGTTTTGGCAGTACCCTCCATAGTCCTTACACTAGTATAATTAAATGTTCTATTCACCCCGAGCGTATTTTGGGAGAAGCGCATTCTTTTCCATTTTTGTATTTATTTGTGTTAAATTTATGTTATTTCACTTGATACACTATATGTATATTAGTTATATTAGTTGTTATATATATTACAAAGACCTCATAAAAAATGTATGAGAGCCAGGTCTAACTTCACAAAAATTTAAGCAATCCAGATTCAAAAATGTTTTATCCTCACCAAAAGCTTCTTACTTGGTGTTACATAATGCATACGATAATAAGACTTGATATTTTTGTTTCCAGGACAATATGTATGATGATAAAATTGAAATAGTGAAAGAACACAGATCATCAACATTGGAGATAGTTCAAGCAGTGAGCTTACAGTGAGGTACAGCAGATTTTTTTATGACTATCATGGGGAATTTTTTTTCTTCTTACAGATGTTGCCACTCTTGTAAACACAGTTTAATTGCTACCAACTTGTTCCCCAAACATAGTTTTTCTCCTAAATGAAAAATTGTGGGATAAAAAAAGCACAGAAATATTATTTTACCTCCAGATGTCATTATTAAGATATTAGGGATTTGTTGGAAGAATATTGTTTACTATTCTAGATTCATTGATGATATGATACTCTTATGGCGTGGTGACAAGGATGCCTTTGAAAAGGTGATCTACAATCAAAACCTGAGCAACAGCCCTGTAAAACTAACATGTAACATTTCCAATAAATCAATAGATTTTTTGGATGTAAAAATTGAATTGGTTTACACTGCCTTGAGAACATCGCTCTTTTTGAAACCAACTGATAGGAATGTACTATTGCCCACATCCAGTTTCCACCCGATGCCAGTACAAATTGGGAATTGGGACTACCCTTGTCCCAATTCCTCAGTGTAAGGAGGATCGGCAATGATGATACAGATGCAGCATTGCAATTGGACCTTATGATCAAAAAATTTGTGCATAGGGGCTATGATCGAATGGAGCTGATCAAAACTAAAGAAAAGGTCATGTGGAGATCTAGAGATAGTGTACTATGCAAAACACCCAACAAAAATCATGCCAACACTATTATTTGGCCTAATACTGTAGGTATAATACCTCTAGTCACATTGCTAAAAAGGCCTTTAAGGACTACTGGACTTTTGTAACCACAGATCCTAAACTGACCTCATTGCAGAATAAAAGAATCATGACCAGCTACTCTAAAGGGAAAAAACATCCGTGATTATGTAGTATACACGGATGTGACCAACCTAGGAAAAAAGAGTACAGGGGCATTTTGGGGGACTCCTAAATTGTGATGTTTGAAATGTACGGGGTGTGTGACATATGTTACATGCTCACAGGTAATAGCATCAAGCATCCCACACTTCCAAAATCTTTTAAAATTTACCATACTGTAGGGTTGGTTGCACGTCTGCATTTGTAGTCTACGTATTAATCTGCCCTTAAGGCAGGTATTACATAGGCAAAACAGATTGACAGTTTAAGGTCAGAATGGCACAGCACAGACTGGCTAGTCGGGCTGCCTTTCTGTCTGGCACAAGCAATCAGCCGGTTTCTAGGCATTATGCTGAGGCTGGTCATTCTCCTACTGCACTGAGACACATGATTGTGGATCATGTACCCCCGCCTGTATGGGGGGAGTAACAGATCTAAAATAATATTACAAAAGAGGCTAAATGGAATTTCATGTTGGACTCTCTCAGCCCACAAGGCGTGAATTAAACTATGGGGCTGCAGTGTTTTTTATGAATATATGTGTGTACATGATGTTGCTGGAGAGTATTTTGTTTTTGCCAATACCTCTAATTACATTATGTATTGCTTTACCTTAAGCAAGATGGCGTGATGGTTGCAGGGTGATGAATTTGGGTGTGACAGTGGCCGGATACTGCCCAGGGAGATGTTCTGGTGAAGGAGATCACTACAAGAATGGTGAGTTATGTATGGTGAATTGCTGCCCTGATGAAAATGTGTTAAACATTGAAAAGTTGGTGTCATTTGGCATTCTGTGTATTTCTTTTTATTGCTGAGTGCCGCCAATTCTCTGTCATATTGGTCATGCTTGCGCTGTCAACTATGTTCACAGAAGGCACCGAGACCTGTATCTACAGCAAGCAGTGAGTGCTGGGACCACACAAGTATATATATATTTTTATATATATATATATATATATATATATATATATATATATATATATATATATATATATGTAGGTTTGTTGCTCGGCATGCAGGTACTTCAATTATAGGTAGTAGGGTGCCCGGTGCCTTTCACAGAAGGACAGATACATGTAGGGTGACGGGCGGCACCCTCGGACCTTCAAATGTGTGAGGTATCAGAACAAAGACCTCACAGCCAAGTGATGATACAGCGTTTCGATGTTTAATCATCTTCAGGTACCTGAAGACGATTAAACATCGAAACGTTGTATCATCACTTGGCTGTGAGGTCTTTGTTCTGATACCTCACACATTTGAAGGTCCGAGGGTGCCGCCTGTCACCCTACTGTGTATATATATATATATATATATATATATATATATCCATCAGACCGGAACTTCCAGCGTGTAGAATGCTTAACTTAGACTGGTTCCCTCACAGAAGAAACAATGAAGCAGAGGTGGCCTGGAAAGAAACAGCAAGCATCACTGAAGCCATGCCCTAATGTGTTTCATGGAACACTTTGTCAGAGGGCGTGGTTGGTGCACATTTGCTGACACACTGAAAAGACTCACAGCCTCAAATCACAGAGTGCCAGTTTTTGATAGACAAACTACACAGAGAGCTATCTGTAATCATTGTCCAATGATGATCTGATAGACACTAGCATTAGCCAATCTGGATCATTGCATATATTACATAGCAAACACAGCAAGCCCTCAATGGGCTAAGGACACAGCTAACAGACTGACACACTGATTATGCAGCTGGTTAGGCTGAGTTTGCTGCTGACAGGCACTGATTTAACATATAAATATGTCCATATTTTATACGCTACCTAATATATACAAGGACACACAGAGACCCCTGGGAGACTGATTATTTCAGCCCGGGGATCCCTGTGTGAGCCTATAGCTATGTTCTTGGATGTATATCAAAAATAGCAATATGTTTGTTTGATATTCTTGCGCTGATAACTGAATGCAGCTGGAAATTTTGAAAAAGGAAGGTTTCACCCACTTCCAAAAACACAGAGTACAAAGGAAAGTTCAAAATCCCTTAGCGCTTTCAGATGAACTTACACTCAAATAGATGGGTAAGTATCCTTTATATTCATGCAGAAATGATCCTTAAACCTTTCACAAGGAATGTCTGCCGGACTTTAATAATAAACGGCAGACATTCCTTGTGAAAGGTTTAAGGATCATTTCTGCATGAATATAAAGGATACTTACCCATCTATTTGAGTGTAAGTTCATCTGAAAGCGCTAAGGGATTCTTGGATGTATATCTACAGCCATGTGTACAAGGAACTTTCATGCACCTCAAAGATTCAAACATGCTGCTACAAAACTTTTGCACAGTATTCCGGATGGGACTGCACTTCTCACTTTATACTTCACCAGCCAATATACCAGCATACCTCATGAGGGAGGATTGGTGGCTGTGAGACGTCTGATAGGCAATGTGCAATATAATGAACCTGATATTTCCTTTTTTATTGAATTATTACAGTTTACCTTAACCCAGAATTATTTTCTTTTCAATGGCCAATTTTTTCAAAACAATTGAAGGGCTGTGCCATGGGATCTCCTGTGGCAACTTCCTTTGCTAATTGCTATATGTGGGAGGTGGAGAGGGATCTGTTCTTTAAAGATCTAGATGTTGCACAAAAATAAGTTGTTTACAACGATGATCTGTTATTTGTTCTGGATAGGTGAAGTACAAGATTTAAGGACACTCATAGCAGAACACAACAGATCATTAAGTCCTATAAAATCTACCATGACTGATAATGCCAATACCATAGGTTATCTACAGTATATATGTCAAACTAACCTTAACAGGGGGCCAGATCAGTACATACTGTATTTGTTTACAAAACCCAATGACCGCAACATGATTCTACATCACTCCAGTTTTCATCCAGTGGCAATGGTAAAAGGATTACCATATTCTCAATTTTTGATCAAATAGTGATTTTACCACCAACAACTGGAGGAAATGTGTGATAAATTCAGAGAAAGGGAATATCAAGATCAGGCCTTTTTCACAATTTTTTTTTCATTTTGACACACCCTTTATCACTATTAGTTGCTTACACATACCCTACATTCTATGACAATATACACTCTATTACACTTCACAGCTATATTTTATTTATGTGATGCCCTGGGGTGGTTTTGCTGGACTGGCTTGGGGGTGCCCTGTGCCCCAGGCATGAACCCCATAGTGCTAGGGACCTGCTCTAATGAGGAGACCTTAACGTGGTGAGCAGGTAGATATATTTGGCCAAATTTATGCTAACATCCTCAGAAATTAATTATAAAAGGAATACATGTTAGCAGTAATGATTGCATAGTGCACCTGCAACCCCCCTCTGTTTTGCATATAGCTAAAAATCTCAGCAAGGTAGCACCTCTCATTACAGGGTGTGCAGTCTAGGGCCCACCCTTTGTCTATATGTCAAACTAACCTTAACAGGGGGCCAGATCAGTACATACTGTATTTGTTTACAAAACCCAATGACAGCAACATTATTCTACATCACTCCAGTTTTCATCCAGTGGCAATGGTAGAAGGATTACCATACTCTCAATTTTTGATCAAATAGTGATTTTACCACCAACAACTGGAGGAAATGTGTGATAAATTCAGAGAAAGGGAATATCAAGATCAGGACTTTCAAAAGGGCAAGAAGTAAGGCCCTTTCAAAGATTAGCAATGACCTGATTAACAATATAAGGGATGTGAAAAAGACCTCTAAGATTACCTTTGTGATGGAGTACAATAAAAAAAAAAGTAAGAATACAGTCAAACAAACTAAAGAGTATGGAAAAGAATTAAAACTGATCCAGATCTAAAGCGTATTCAGAAAAAAAAAAACAATTTATGCCAAGTTTTACACAACGCATAAACATAAAGGATCTGGTGGTGAAAAATATATTTTTTGCTTTTGATTTTGCTTATGAAAGTCTGCTGTCTCCCATTTACCACTCACATATTGTAGCTCCCAATATTTTTAGAGTTTTGTCTTAGTTAAAAAAAAAAATCTTTTGAACTACACTTCCACTTAGCTGAACTTAGGATTTATTGTATTTTTATTTTTATATTAAATGTTGCAAACATGTCTAAAGGGAAATTCTTAAGAACAAATACAAGGGGATTCTAGGAAGACACATTTTAGTCATACAGATATAGCCATCGCTAGTTTTGGCATGATGCATACTCATGGGCATAAGCATTGCATCATTCTGCAAGGTGCAATGGGCTGCAATTATTCCCCCCATGTTGTTCCCATGATGTATTCCTATAAGACCTACAGATGTGTCCTCTTACAAGTTGATGCATAGCGATCCATAGCAGGAAAATGGCTATGCATACTGCCACAGTCAGCACAGGCTAATGAGTTGGAGAAGAAAACTATATTGAGGTTGCCCTCCAATATTAGGCGCTGTGTATGTACAAAATCAATAAATAACCAATTTAATTTTAAAAGTGTTTATATATATATATATATATATATATATATACCTTTAAGCTGCAAAAAGGGTGGTGTGACTGTGTAATCACACCTAGTTGGAAGGATTTTTTCTGCCTAAGCAGAACACCATCCACAGACCAAAGTTACTTTTATACCTATTACTGCGCTAATTATCAACGAGGTGCATAAATGGCTGAATTAACACTACACACAATATTTTAAAAAGTTAATTTTTTATTAATGGTTAATATAATAAATGAAAGAATAATATTTACCAAAATGCATATAATAGAATCAGAATTAATATAATTTAATGTTGCTACCAATGTAAAATAAATGCATATATCTTCATGAATTCTGCTCTTATACACCAGGTGGCCACCTGTAAATCTATATGACTGATCTTTAAAATGGTTGTTTTGATTTTTAATAAAAAATCTGAATGATGGAAAAATCAAATAAAAAATATATATATAAGTTTGAAAAAAATTTTTTCAAACTTATATATATATATATTTTTTATTTGATTTTTCCATCATTCAGATTTTTTATTAAAAATCAAAACAACCATTTTTAAGATCAGTCATATAGATTTACAGGTGGCCACCTGGTGTATAAGAGCAGAATTCATGAAGATATATGCATTTATTTTACATTGGTAGCAACATTAAATTATATTAATTCTGATTCTGTTATATGCATTTTGGTAAATATTATTCTTTCATTTATTATATTAACCATAAATAAAAAATTAACTTTTTAAAATATTGTGTGTAGTGTTAATTCAGCCATTTATGCACCTCGTTGATAATTAGCGCAGTAATAGGGATAAAAGTAACTTTAATGAGTTGGAGAGCCATAGGATGTAGCAGGCCACAGTGCTCCCATGGCCCATTCATAGTGGTAGCTGGCATAGGGTAAGAAATGTAGGTAGTGGACGCTTGTTCTCCTACTACTCATTACTTTTGCAGCATGAAGGTATCAGTGCCATACACACACCAACAACAGCTGGATATGTAATACCTGAAGCTGTGGGAAGCAGCTTCAGATTTCGCATTTCAACAGCAAAGTAAATAATGATAGTACAATAAAATGGTTTTACCACAGTTTAGTAGCCCCATTCCTATTGATGACCTTTTTTCTGGAAAATGTGTAGTCCAATATCTGGAACCTTGCCATTGGTATTCTCTAACACTCACCAGGCTAGGACCCCTCCATAGTTTGAGGCTTGCAAGCAGCCTGGGTTTTGTAATACATTTGTAAGAAATCATGTTAAAGAGTCATTGGCTGGCTAACCCCAAAAAATAACTATAATACTAGGGGACTTCTCTCTCTGTTTTTGTTAAAGGAGCTCTAATATACTGTATTTGTGTTAGCACAATGGGGTTATTTCAGACCTGATTGCTGCTGAGCGAATGTGCAGATGCCAGTGAACAGGTGGCCTCTGGATGCTGCCGTGCTATATTTTGAAATTTCGCTTTGCAAATTAATGGTCTCACTGTGCAAATATATGTGTACAGCTAGCAAAGACTTTGCAGTGAGCAAAAATGTCCAAATCCCATTGCAAACTACTCACAATGAAATGATTTTATCATGGGTCTCCACTCATCACCTGCAGTGAATACAGGCATATCTGGTCTGGAGCTGACATCACACGTCCTTCCATAAATTTCGTCGACACACCTGAATTTTCCCTGACACTCTCAGAAGTTTTCTTTGGCATGCCTAGCATTTTTCTTAACACCCACTAAAATGCTGGTTTCCACCCCCAGATGCCTACTTTGTGTCAAAAATCTTGTGAATAGTGCAAAAGAAAGTGACTGAGTGGTAAGGTGCGCACACACAAAAAACTTTAAAGCAGCTTGGTACAATCTATAGGTGTTATTCTACAAACACCTTACATGGATACAGTGGAAGAAGAGAATATAGATTGAAGTCAAGCACTAAAAAGGTTCTCCTTAGTAATAGTCACCAAATGATCCTAGTATGGAATAGTTCTCCTTAATGATAGTCACCAAATGGTCCTAGTATGGAATAATTTCCAGATGCCGTTATCCTCCAAACATGCAAAAAAGAAAGTGCAGATAGTGCATAAGGTTTTTAAAACAACAGATTTTAATCGTGATGTGCACTTACAATTTAGGAGGAATAATAAAAGCATTCAATAGATAAACCGGGGCACAATCAGGATCTCAAATGTCCAAAGGTGTTGGCGGTCCAGATCCGGAACTGGTGGGCGCCGTCCAAATAGGGCAAAAGTTCCTGGGGTCCAAACGGGTGTCACACAAGAAATGGCAAGGCACGCCAAACACGTTTCGGATCCGGGGATCCTTCTTCAATAGCATGCCTAGCCTTGCCAACAACGGGTTTAAATAGCAGCAGAGTTCATTACCAGAAAGTGTCATGTCCGTTTGTTTCCCGGAAATAGAATGGCCGTGCGTTCCACGGCAAACCACTGTTCTTACTTCCTGGCTCCCAGCTGAATGTATGGTAGCCTGTGTTTCCGGCTCAAAGCAAGATGGCGGTGCGTTCCACAGCGCCGCTACTGAAGAAGGATCCCCGGATCCGAAACGCGTTTGGCGTGCCTTGCCATTTCTTGTGTGACACCCGTTTGGACCCCAGGAACTTTTGCCCTATTTGGACAGCGCCCACCAGTTCCGGAACTGGACCGCCAACACCTTTGGACATTTGAGATCCTGATTGTGCCCCGGGTTATCTATTGAATTATTTTATTATTCCTCCTAAAAGTGCACATCCCTATTAAAGTCTGTTGTTTTAAAAACGTTATGCACTATCTGCACTTTCTTTTTTGCATGTTTGAAGGATAACGGCATCTGGAAATTATTCCATACTAGGACCATTTGGTGACTATCATTAAGGAGAACTATTCCATACTAGGATCATTTGGTGACTATTACTAAGGAGAAACATTTTAGCGCTTGACTTCAATCTATATTCTCTCCTTCCACAATAATCTTGTGAATGGCTAGTGAAGGAAAAAAGTATCAGGATTCCTTTGCTAGCATGTACCGCACAAGTGCATTGAGACCCATGCATATGTGCAATTCATTGATACTCGGCTGCAGAATTACAGTACCTTCCACATGCCTTTCTTAATCTACTGTATTATTATATTTTTCAGTGATGCAGTGTCAATAAGAATAACAAAAAACATGAGACTTATCTTTTTGAAGTGTATGTGCACCTACATGTGCATTTAAAGGAAATATATTTGTGCCTAAATTTATGAAAAGTGTGATTAACCCATCCCATAATTGTTTTCTCTTGTAAAGGATAATGTCTAGTGGTTGATCTCATTAAAGCTCCCAAAATTAGGTTTTTGGAAACATCAATCTGAAGGATGGTGACTCCCAATTCAGTTAAGTATTTCTTCATCTTTCTAAGTGCCAGGATTGGAAAAAGAGAGGGATTTAAATTCATTATACCAATACCTTTCATTATTTTTATTATGTTTTACAAAATTGACATCTCACATTTGTGTAACACAATCACTTTCCTCATCAGTTGCCCCCAGGAGTCCTCACCTGTTTTCTGGTATATTGGAGAAATGCATATTTGAATAAAACCTCCTTGTTGCTGAGAAAGATAAGTAAGACTTGTGTAGATGCATGTATATGCATAACATAAACACCACTCTGCACTCAATGGTTTAAAAATAACAAATTTAGGCCATCATTTTGGTTGACTCGCAAAGCAGCAGTAATTTTCTGCTTTGCAAGCCAAGTAATGCTGCCCGCTGGAAGTCCAAATGCCCACCCCTGCTGGACGCCGAATGTCCTCGCAGGCCTGCAAATGGATGTTTTGCATAAACATCCATTCGCAGGCTTGCACGAAGGCCCAAAATCATCGATGGTTGCTGACCATCAAAGGATTTGGTACTTCTTTACTTTCACGGCGCCAGCATGGCGCCGCGCGTACTTCAAGTTAACGCCATGCCAACATGGATAGTTCATACCTCCACTATCCATGTTGGCATGGAGTTGATTTTAATTAGCGTGGCGAGCGTAGCGAGCCACCGAGCCCGCAGCGTGGGCGAGCGAAGCGATCCCCGCAAGGGGACTCTGACGCGCGGCGCCATGCTGGCGCCGTGAAAGTACAGAAGTACCAAGGATTTTTGAAGCACTCGCTAATCTGTCACTCTCTGGTGCCTTAGAACACTGCATGTCAGCTGCCCACCCACAGAAGGCAGATAGCCGCCACTGTTCATATGCGGATGACAAGCAGTTTCCTGTGTGCACCCAGAATTTTCTTGGGTACGCCCAGGAAATGCATGGAGTTTACGAGGCAACTCCTCCGGCCCACCTCCTGCATGCCCCCCCCCCCCTCATGCACCTTAGATACTATGCAAGTCTATGATGATGCGCACAGTTAAGGCTAACATTGGCAAACCAATGAGAATGAGGTCCTTAGTAGTTAGTAGTAACTCACAAAATATTCATATCTCACAGTATCTGAGTTTGTGAAACATGGCATGGTTCATTATTGTCTGCAAAATGAACACTTACTGTATGTATTAAATATTGTCATATGGGATTTTATTTTAAGTATATATAACAATGTACAAATATAACAAAGAAAACTTTGTACATTAGTTATTTTTTTCAAAGCACAGAAAAGAGTTTTATACCTGTATCAATAACTTAAAAAAAAAAATAATTCTAATTTAATTTTCTTATTCTATCCAGAGTATATTATTTAAAATTTGTTGGGGAAAACAGGTTTTCTCTTTTGTAACATTTTCTGTCATCTATCTACATTACCTGCCTGTCTACAACCAAAAACTGCCTGGTATAATTTACTATAAACGGTATTTGTGATCTCAAAAACAGGAACACATTGAGTTTAAGGTAAGGAAAAAATACAACTTAAATTTGTAAGGGATTTATCTTCATTATCTTTGGTTTTTTGTCAACTTTCATTTGTTTAAAATGTGCACATTAACCAAAATGCCTCTTGCAGAAATCCCAGTCTGATATAATTATTTTGAATTATAAGGGAGGTTAATGTGCAAGTCATCACTAGAATGCTAACAACAGTCTTCAATTGTGTTCTAGACTTGCTTATACAAGTTAATTCATAAGATTTCTGCAAATATATTGGAAGATCTGAAGCTTCCACCAAGCTATGTATTGTTTAAAATATATACTGTACAGAGTACTGTATACATAAATTGTATTGAATGGTAATGAATTCTACATGTAAATCATAACACGTCATTCTTCTAAAGGCAAGCACATTACATGTTTTTGGATATTTCAATTATGCATATAATTTATATATGGGCCTGATGCTTTTCAAATAAAAGGTTGAAGTTTTTTTCTGTAATAAAAATAACTATTTGGAAACACATCTCTAGCTGACTTGCATCACTGAAAATATAAACCAACTACATGAGAAAAACTAAGGTATCATTACTTGAACAAACTGAGCTTGAATAGCCTATAATGGATGGGTATTGTAATAAGACTGAGAAAATGAAATGTCCACAAAACTTTAGTGTTATCAGAAACCCTCACTATGAATAGCTTTCTACCATATAATTCCTTCATTCTAAATAAAGAGGGCTCAATTATTTTAGAACATTCAGGTTTTTCTTGCTAGATAATAAATCTAACCAATTATGTAACTTTGAAACAGACATATATTAGCAATATTTAAAAAAATCATCCTATTTTGTTTAAAAATGAAAATTAACTTTTAAATATTCCTGTAAATCGTAGTTAAAAGATAAAATGACTTGTTAATGGTAATACAAAATAATCAAACATAAAACAAATTGGTTAAAAAGCAGATTTATACATTATTATAGATCTTTTGTGGTGGAAGTCAAAATGTCACTATAAACAAAATAACTAGTTGTTGACATGATAACGCTGGATTTGTAATAAGTATTCATCATTTATACCAAATTTCAAAAGCAATTGTAAAGGACATCTTTTTTATTGGATTGGATCACTGTGAGTGACAGCATATTTCCCACATGACCTTTGAGGTTTGACAAAAAATATTATGAAATGAATCCACATCTGATATTTTTAGGTGACCTTTTCTGTTCTAAATGCATAGACTTCCTTGTGTTTCATCTCAATGTCTACTTTATGTGTTTGTTGTAGGATTACACTGATTTGAATAAAATGAAAATATAAATACATACTAAGACAATTTTACGTTTAATAGGACAATCAAAATGCTTATAATAAATGGGGTCAAAGTTTTCAGTTAGTGAAGCAAATTGTTATGGTTTTATATGAACATCTTATAGGGTTATCATAATGTGATTTTCATGTGGCTTTAACAATTGAATATAAATGCGACAAGAATTAGATATAAAAAGCGATATTATAAATACAGAACATGAAACAAATAGCAGCAGTTGTTACATTATATCTTGTCCCATTAATTGTACAGTATATTTTTTTAGAATTATTATTTAATATATTTTATAGCTTATTAATTTAAAAGTAATTATTACTGAGGCAATGTGAAGGTAACTTTACATTTAATCATATACAAAATTAAATATGTAATGTTAATAGTCCAATTTTAACTATCTTTTTTCTATCCAATAACATGTGTTTTACTTCAGTTTGCTTCTACTCTGTCAGAATCCAAAAACCTGTACAAAAAGCTCGGTACTTGTGTATTATCTGGGCGCCCAATTTTTTCATGGCATGTCATTGTACAACCAAAAATCGGTCACCTTGCATCACATGCGATCAGATCGCATGTTTTTAATTGTACAGGCACCCAGATGCCTGATTCCTATGTTAAATGCCCCCCCAGACCCGATTTTTGATTGTACACCCACCCTGATGGGTAATGACTATGTCAAATGGCCCCCCATTGTTAACGCCACCCGATGATCAACGCCAACCCAAAGCGTGGCGATCGCAGCGAGCCCTTGAGGGGTCGCGGTACGCGTCTTCTGACCTTTTCATACCCCCACTATCCACGTCGGCGTGGAGTTGATTTTATATAGTGTGGCGAGCGCAGCGAGCCCCACAAGGGGATGCACATTACTTCACATGTATTCTCGCTGCGCTCGCCACGCTTGTGGCTGCCACTTCCTAGTGATAAGATTCTTTAATCAACATATTTCCTTACTTAAGTGGTAACCACAGGTATAGATCTACACATACACATACACACAGGTATAGATATACACATACAATGCACAATGTCTGGTTAAACAGTCAATATACCAACACCATAAGGGAGACATACACAAAAGGTCAACATGCACTAGGTCCACCTTGACACAAGCAAAAGTTTAACATGCAAAGGTCAACATATGAAAAGTTTGGGATGAGATTTTCTGGGTTTTTTTTGGTGATACTTTCAATGCTGGAGCACGTGGAATCCCTATCAGTATAGCCATACTTTAGTCCAGGTGCATTCTTCGCTATTGTTGGACTTCGCACACTTTACCATTCCCAGTTTGAGTCCACGAGGATGGTAAATCATGAAAAACATATGTCGCCCTTTTGCTTGTGTCAACCCTTTTTCTATGTGCATGTTTACCTTTTGTCAATGTTGACATAGTGCATATGGTCCTTTTGGTGTCAACCTATTGACTTTATACCTAGACACTGTCTGTGAGACACCCAGATAGCAGAAACCACTACTGTGGATTTGTGCTAATTTTTCATAGATTTACTGTATTTTGTCATTTATAAGCGACCTTAATATATTACGCATTCATTTCTAGACATGTCAATTTGGATACTATTGTTAATTTATTTAGAAACTATGGGACAAATGTAAAATGGTGATGGATGATAAATTTTCAGAGATTATGTGAGTTAATAGATACATTTAAATTAGACCTTGTTTTGTCTTATTAAACATTGCTGTTTTGCATGATTAAATTTTGCAGCTTTAAGTTTATTTTCTAAGTCATCAATATCATGGTATTGTACTGGGAGGTCCTGCAGTTTATTACAGTTGACCTATTATATCCATTGGTTTCAGAATATGCATTACCATATCATTAACTCCTTAGAAGAAGGCCCCCGGGCCGAAATGCGTTGGTGACATCAAGCACCTTACATCCACTGACTTTTGAAAAGCCTCCTCCAGCAGAACAGAGTCAAGCGCACGGAGCTCCATCTGTGCTGCATGCTCCCGGCGGATGAAATCTCGCGAGATCGCCCGACCCGGAAGCAGCGTCAGCCGGCGTTGTAGCCTGTGTAACCGGAGCTGGTGGAGCCGTCCAGAGCTCCCCAGCAAGACGAAGCAAGAAGCAGCAAGACGAGGGACGGAGACGCAGGAAGTGCGGGTGCACCACCTGAGGTAAGGGACGCCGTCCTCCGGTGCCACCCAGCATTGATATCTCACCACCCACCAACGTATTCAACATCTGCCCCCGCCAGGCTTGTCATCCTCTTATCCCCCGTCCAGCATTCCAAACACCCAGACGCTGGACTATAGATACTTTCAACCCACTGCCACCAATTGGTTAAGACTACCCACTGACTGACATACTCGCACCTAGAAAGGCAGACTGACTACCGTCCAGACCACCTACCACCTGTATCTGACGGAGTCAGAGAGCTTTTCACAGTGTAAGAAGTATAGAAAGTGACTGGAGACGGCCCCCCTACCCATTGGCAGCAGACCGCAAGGGGACCCACTAGCGTGACCCAGACTTTAGGAGAATTATCCTCAAGAACTACCCGCACAATTACTTTTATGCATCTTTGAACTTTGTATGTAAAGCAATAAAAAAGGTTTATTAAATCAACACATATCCTCAGTTTTTTGAATCCATTAGGGGTGAAGCGCAGAAAATTCCCTGTTATACTGCAGTTTATTACAGTTGACCTATTATATCCATTGGTTTCAGAATATGCATTACCATAGCATGAATTCAATTACTATTTGAATTAATTGCATGTTTTCAATTTATTCATTTTGAAAGTTGATATATGAAATCATTAATTCTCCCTCTAAAGAGATTGATCTCATAAATGGGGTTCTAACTACACAGTATTTTGAATACTGTTGAATACATAAAATTGTCTTTTTATTATATATTTTGACAATGTCTTATATTATACACACATTATTTAGTGCTGTAGAAGATCAATTGTAGTACCTGTATTTCCAGAAAAGTTATATTTTTATAGTAATTGTCTAAAAATACCAATAAAATGAAAACCATATATTTTACTTTTTAATTTTGTATCAAAAAACTTTATTCTTTATATACAGTACTCTGTATTATAAAATTCTAGCTAACAGTGATCACTGCCAGTGGTACTATTCTGAATTTAATATAAATCATCAGCACAAAATTCATGTATAAATGTGAAGATGCACTTTGGATCTAGACTCAAGATATTCAAAGTTCAGATAATTTGGAATTTGTATCTACTTGTATCTAAAATGTTTCTGCCTAGACTTATGGAATTATTTGGACTTTAAATCACTTAGAATCTTAAAACATGCCAAATTGTTTCACCCATCATTTAATATGCTCAAAGGTTGTATCTCAATAAAAAGCAATGCCAACTAGTAAACACTTCGTAGGTTTAAAGGCATCTGTGTTACAAACTATTTGGATAGCATAAAAAAAGATTTTAATGGGAATATTTAAAAGCTCTGAAAAAATACTTGAAGATTATTTTATTATTAATAGCTCTAAAAGATAATGAACAAATTTATTACTTGTTTAAATTAAAGATAGACATAAGATTGTCAATCCAATCAACTTTAATGTCATTTAGTGGAAATTATTGATATAATGCACAATTGTATTGATTGCTGAAAATCTTTCTTCATTTCCATATGACTTTAATGATGAATAAATAGTCTCTATTCAAAATATGTATACTTGAATAAGGTTATGTACTTTATTTCTTTTTAATTTCTTAAACACAAACAGAACATTAAAATAAGTCATGTGGCAAGGATGGCAATATTTATTTGTTAGAAACAAACTTATATTATTGCTGTCATGCCTGTTCAAATGGCTGGTGTTCATTACAAATATTATCATTATGTTATTACACTCTATACTTCTATGTATCCCTGCAAAATATTATTTTGAGTAAAACTATATAATGAGCCATACCAAAAATAAATTGAAAAACAGAGGCATTATTATTATTGCTGACTGTAGAAGCTATTATGGGCCTGATGAGATGCAATTCGATATTTTTGCAACTGACTGATATTTGTTTAACTGTGCATGTTTCTGAGTCACACTGTGCATATGCCATGACATATGTCCTGTAATGGTGGTTATAGTATAGATTAGAATGCAGCGTGATAGAATGACATTGATCATTTGGGGAGGACAACGGTGAGTGGCAAATAAAATCACCTGGGTCCGGCACCAGTAATGTGATTTCCAATGCATCACTGGCCATCCCATTCTGACTACAGGTGCGTACACATGGAGAAATATGATCGCTGGCAATATATATTGCTCAGAAATCATATTGCTCAGTTTTATCAGCGACCATAGATGGAAATGACACACTGCCGGGAGAAGAGGCAGGGGATGTCACTGGTTGTAGGAGCATGCTACTCCGATCAGTGGCCATGAGGGGGCTAAAAACAGGAGCGAGCACCCGGCAATTTATCACCTGTGTGTGGGTCTAAAACATTATATATAGAATCTGATTGGTTTCTATGGGCAACATTACATATTTAATCACACTCCCATATTAGTACATTTACCCCAGAGAATCTAACTACTAATCATAATATGTATATTGCTGATATGCTACAATAAAGCCTTTTTATCAAGGTTCAGAAAGACAAGTGCATAATCAAAAATCACATATATTTATCCCCTTTCCATTCTACTCAGCGTCCACGCCTGCACCACCTCCTGGCGCTGAGAGAGGACGCCATCGCCCCATTGTACAGGGGCGGGGGTGTAGCTAGCATCAGAAAGTGGGTGTGATACATAGTCATTGTAATTCATATTGTGCAAATCAATCTTACAAATCTATAAAAGCATCCTAGTAAATGCTACTAAAAACAATGATACCTCAATTGATGTAAGTGTTACAAGTGAACCTAGCCAAGTAGATTAAACTAAAATAATGTGATTTTTTTTTTGTGACCAAACTCATTAAAACAACAAAGTTACATGTGCATACTGGGATAAAACAGTAACAAAAACAAGTGACCTAATTGATAACAGGGATCTATTGAAAACGGGTTAGTGCATATGGAGATAGTGATAGATCTGTGAGACTGGGATATGTCAGATCAATCTCAACTTGCTGTGCATCCATGGCCGACACGTGGTGTCGACTGGCAAAAACAACTATATTCTAGAAAAACTAAATCTTTCAATATGATTTAATTAACTGAATAGACCTATATACACAATAACTGTAACTACGCTGGTGCAACTGTTCATAAAAAAAAAAACAATTATAAACAGAAATATTTGTAAAAATATCTATAAAATGTTCAAGGACACATTTATAAAATGTTCAAGGACACATTTATAAAAAATGAAATCATGCCACATGTTCATTCAGCCCCCTTGGGGCCAGGGTGTCTAGCCTATGTATCCAGCAGCTCTCTACTTGACACAATTTAAGAACCCTGTCTCCCCCTCTTTTGGATTTTGTGATTTGTTCTATAATGCGATACCTTAAAGAGGTTAATGGGTGTCTTGCCTCGATGATGTGGCGGGCTACAGGTTGCTCACTCGCCCCCGTGGCAATGGCATTTTTGATGGCCGATCTATGGGCTGCTGCCCATTCTTTAAACATTCTAACAGTTTTACCGACATAATGTCGGCCACATGGGAAGCTGATTAAGTACACTACAAAGTCCGATGTAGAGGATACAAATGGGGCAGGTCCCATCTTTGCAGGGGATGGCGATGGCGACGCCCGCCGCCATTCCCCACCAGCTCCATCTCTATAGCGAGAAGGGGACGCGTGTGCACGAGAGGCATGCGCGTCCCCTTCCAATGGTGCTTCCAGCGCTTCCCCCGGGTCACCGCCGGCTTGTAGAACATGTGTAAGTGTAAGTGTAAGTAGAACATGTTAGCATGAACATTAATATGTTAAAAAATTTCTTATCTGAGATGTCCTGATCCACTTGGAGGTCTCGTTCACGGAGGTATTCGGCCGCCTCTGCTGGTGATGTGAAATCATAGTGAGTGTCTTTGTAGAAAATTCGGAGTTTCGCCGGATAGATAAGGGCAAATTTCCTTTTGTCTGCAATCAGCCGACTGCAGATTGGTGAGAAAGCCCTGCGTGCCTTGGTCACTTCGGCAGAAAAGTCTTGAAAAAGTCTAATAGTCTTTCCTTCCCATTTCAGCATAGGTTGCTTCCTTGAAGCGTTCCATATTTCCATTTTGTGTGTATAGCTGAGGCATTTAAAAATAGTTAACCTTGGGCGTGTGTCCTGGGGGCGAGGAGGGGGCCTTTTTCTATAAACTCTTTCAATGACCATGGTCGAGCAGGCCTCCTGAATGCCCAGCAGTTGTGGCAGCGTAGTTTTTACAAAGTTGTCTAAGGAAGGTCCTTTCAGGGATTCGGGGAGTCCTACTATACGCAAATTGTTGCGTCTGGAGCGATTTTCTATTTCTTCAACCTTATTAATCAAGGTGTAGTTCTCTTTTTCAAGCCTTTTGATTTCGCATTGAGCGTTTGCCATATTTTGAGCTAAGGCACCAATTCTGTTTTCTGTAGTGTCTACTCTTAAGCTTAGTTGTTGGAGTTGAGTCTTAATGTCCTTTACAGCTTTATTCAGAAGTGGCCCCATCGTTGAGGTGATTGCATCCACAAGTTCTTCATATGTGAGGGCGTTGACCCTTTTACTATCCGAATCTGCATCTAGTGAGGTAGTAGTAGTTTTTTTTGAGGCAGGGGATGTGTCTATTGATTCCACCTCATCTTCCGTAGGGAGGATGATCCCTCTTTTTACCTGTCTCATGCTTTGCTGCGAGGAGCGTTGGGGTTAATGTGATGTGCTATACTTGTCCATTATTACACTTCTAATCACTGAAGAGGCAGTCTTTCAATGAGCCAAAATTTGGCCGGGGTGATAGTCCTTTCCAAATCGACTTTGATGGTTCAGAGAGGTATCGGAATAGGATGTTGTCTTTGCAGCATATTATATAGGCAGCCCAAAAATGTATTGGCTTGGTATCCTTGTGTTCAAAGGTATTAACTAAAACGTGGATGGGAGGTCAGTTTTTCCCTACCTCTGTGTGTAGGAAGAGGTGCTAGCGGGGTAGACAGGAACTTAGAGGTTTGAAACCAGCTGAACTATGGTCTCTTTAACAATTTCTTTAGTATCGTATAAGTAGTATTCGAGAGCAGAATGGGGGTAACTTAGCCTTCTGAAGTTATACTTAGGCTTAGGTGGCGCTTTAGCAATGAGACAAGGGTGCATGGGGGGGGGGGTTATCAGATGCCTGGGGCGGAGTGATATTGTTAGGAGTTTTCCTCCCCCTCAACCCCTCTGTGGGTCCCAGTTAAGGATCCGGGAATTCAAATATTTTAAGAGTACCTCCTCAGCTATACCACACGGTACGAATGATGAATGGGTGAGTTTGCTGGAGTTATGGTTATATATACCTCAGAGTCTTAGAGTAAAGGAGCTCAAAGTATAAAGAGGAAATTATTTAGTTGGGGGTAGCTTAGAATGTTTGATCAACTTCAGGCGTTATTGTACCTGTACTTGTCGCCCCCCTAGTCTATGTCAGTTTGCTGACTTGTTATGTTTATTTATTTATTTATTTTTTTTCCTTTTATTTTTTTATTATTTCTTTTTTTTTTTTTTTTTTTTTTATATTTATTTATTTTTTATGTTCAGTTCAGGCTGCAGGGAGGGTTCCCGTGTGTCTATGCCTCAAGAAGCTTTCATGCATAGCTTTGGAAGAGGGAGGGAATATGATGCTAGCAGGGGTTTCTCAATTGTGTCTTATAATGGCTGCCCAGGTGTGGTGATGTCACTGTGACTGAGCGCGATGTACTGGGAGCAGTAGTGCGCCAGGAAAGCTTCCCCCGTTTTTAAACCTTTTCTCAGTACTTGCTTACCGGGGATGGTATCGTGTGCTGGCGGTGATGCAGCCGAGCCTGTTGGTCTGGGCGGTGTAGTGCGCCACGTGTCCGTCACCCCGTGCGCAATCTTCACTGCGGACTGTATCGCCTGCTGTCTGTCGGCGGATGTGATGCGGGAACCCGCCGTCTCAGGGTTGGCACTTGCAGGTCTGGCTGATTCTCCACAGCGCTTTGCCGCCGGAGGTGTAGGGGTTGGTGTCCGCAGTCTCCCGACTTGTGGCGCGGTGTTCGCTCGGTGTGCAGGCCGTCAGCGTCTCCGTCGCCGGAGCCAGCAGGTTTCTTCTCTCGCCCACCTTCTGTTGCTGTTATGTAGTCACCGGCGTCTCTCTGTAAGGGCACTCCTATGTACTAGGGAGGCTTTTGGCCGTGTAAAGTGGCTTTTTCCGATCGGTTCAGGAGGGAGCCTTGGAGCAAGCAGCTACTCCATTGCTAACCGGAACCGGAAGTGAGTGCATGCACTGCTTTTTAGTATCAGGGTCGACTGGCATTGAACCCAGCACCAGAGACTTGACCATGACTATCTTTCATGTCATAACCCCAGACTCTCCCACTCCCTCATTCCCCGTCCGCTGTCTGGTGACAAGACAGGTGAATAGCAGAAGTGGCACAGTTCTACAAAGGGCTGTCTCTCTTTATTTTCCAGTGATTGACTTAGTAATGTACTAATACCAGTTAACTAACAAAAATACATGCATTATTGTTGTTCAATTAAACAACAGTTATACCCTGGGCATGGATAAAGTTTTTAGAAACCAAGTGGCGACCTGAAAATTTCTAGAAAAAAAAATTGATAATGCCATATAATAATTAATGACCAAATTTAACCCTACATATATCCCAGTCATTGGATAGCATACAATTGGTTATATGATGGTGATTTTTACACTGGTTTCAAAATGTATTTATTTCCTCTGTCCTATTTGCATCTACATATATATGTCAATTAAATGAAACTGCACCGACTGCTGTGTAGTTAGAAGAATACAATAATATTTTGCATTGTGGGTACTTATGTATTATCTGGGCTCCCATGTTAAATGCACCCCATTTTTTCATACCCCTACTATCCAACTACGCATGGAGTTTACTTTATATAGTGTGGCGAGCGCAGCGAGCCACCGTGCCCGAAGCGTGGCGAGCGCAGCGAGCCCCGCGAGGGGCCACGGTCTCATAAGAAAAATGGGAGCCCAGATATTACATAAGTACCGCATTGTGTTACATTTAATATAAAGTTATAGAAGTCGCTATATTTGACAAAAATAACAATCAAAGTTATGTTTTAATAAATAGCCATAGTGCAACATTTTTCTGGAACATAAGCGTGCCCCCAAACAGAGTCCATTTTTCTTTCTTTTGTCTTTCCTTAAACATAGAGTGATATAATGATACTATCCGACTCAGGGGTGCACCACTGACTGTCACATAGATAACCTTCTTTTGACGTAAGGTATATGGTGGTTTCAGACTAATTGGAGTTCTAAACTCCAACAGCCAGTTGTCCCAGAAAAGAACATATCAGTAGAAATTATATTTTGAAGTGCATAGTCAGATTGGTCCCTTCCCACTCCCTTTTTCCCATTTAATTTATATTGTCACATCTATTAGCACACCGTGCACATTATTTTGCAAGATGAGATTTCATTATAGTGGGACTCCGTCTACCTGATCACTGGCCACTGCAAATTTGTGGCCATGCGATCAGGTCTGATCCTTGATACATTATATGTAATCATTCAGCCTAGCAGCATTGGATCTTTCATTTAGTTTTTTTCCCTTTTGCTGAGGTATAGCTGGATACACACTATACAATATCAAAAACTATTTACCATATGATGTGACATTTAATGATATATCGCTCACATTGTATGGAATATACAAACTCTATTTATGCTCCTAAGGGTTGGCAACAGCCCATACATCCATACATTCAGCTCAGTATGAGGATAGGGTCAATAACAGCACACTCCTTGATGTGGCCACTGATAATATATCATTTGTCATTTGGAAGTTTGCACAGTGGTTCTTATTCTGGTCCATTTGCAGGCCTGCGTGTGTTCACATGGGGCCGATGTTATTGCATTGCGTATGCGCATTTCTGCACATGCGCGTGCATCCACAGTGACCAAACTGGTTGCTGGGTGCATGCACCCATGCTTGTGAACGAAGGGCAGGGGGGGGGGGGGCGGGGGGCTGCGGGCTGGCCCATTAGCATATGGGAACACCCAGCATTTCATGGGCATTCCCATGAAAACGCTGGGCATTCTCATGCAATTGGAGCCATCACGAGATGTCAGCTGCCCGCCACTTCCCCCCCGAGCGTGCACACATATGTAAGGTTGCTCAGAGCATGGATGTTTATGTAAAACATTCATTCACAGCCAGCGCAAACGTAGGCACCTTGCGAATGGTGGGCTGGCGTACCACCATTCCCATGGCGGGGTCTGGGTCACTCGCAAGGGTGAGAATTGGCATCCGAGGGAATGAACCAGAATACCCCCCCAGTGTGTACCCACTAATGTATATTATTTGACCAGGAGTTCAAAGGAAATCATTGATGACAATGTATTGTTTGCACATCATATAGTCTGCACCCAGCTTGAATCTAATCTAAAAACATATTTTTTATTATAGTCCTATCTTAGTACATGTTGTAGAAAATCTATAGTATAAGATAAAAAAAAGAGTGCAACATTTTAATGCATGAGATGCAAATAATAAATAATGAAGAAATGCACCTTTCTATGTGTATATTCAATGAGTAGATTGCATTTTCCAGTGAATCAATACAATTCCTAATAAAAATAAAACAACCATAAATATGGATTCAATGATCTTTTCACAGTCTCAATCATTTATTAAACCAAGTATCAAAAGTGCACTCCTTTTTTTTTAGAATCAAACTACATTGTACCAAAAACTATTTTTGTATTAAGTTTTGGAAATGTAACTCAATGGAATAAGGATAATTGCCTAACCTTGTGAAGTGAATGGTAGAATGATACTGAAGTGTTGTAATTCTCATGCACTACAGGAGGCATAGGGTTATCCAAATCCCACCGGCACTCAAATGAATTGATGAAATGACTGGGAAGGCCTAATTAAAGCTGTTCAGCTCAAATGTATTGATGTATTACATCTATTACGGCTCGGTTCAATAGGTCTCCCTGTGAATGCTGCCACAGTCTGTAAAGCAAACTAAACAAACTAAATAAATAATGCACAAAATAAGCAGCAATCCAGGAAAATAAAATATATATATTAAAAGCTTTTTTCTTTCATACACAAAGTCCCTTATTCAGATCTGATTGCAGTACAAATTTGTTTGGAAAATGGTAAAAACCATGTGCACTGCAGGTAGGGCAGATGTAACATGTGCAGAGAGAGTTAAATTTGGGTGGTGTGTGTTGAAACTGAAATCTAAATTGCAGTGTAAAAATAATGCGGTCAGTATTTACCCTGCACAGAAACAAAATAACTCACACAAATCTAATTCTCTTTGCACATGTTACATCTGCCCCACCTGTAGTGCACATGGTTTTGCCCATTTTCCAAAAAAAATTGTACTGCGATCAGATCTGAATAAAGGCCAACGTGTGTGTGTGTGTGTGCGCGCGCGCGCATGTGTGTGGGTGTCTATATTTAAAAATGGGAACTGTTAAGTTATCATGTTGCAATATATTTTTAAGCTGACCGAATGAACCAACACCTTCCCTCTCTAGTCAGCCATGTTTAGTTCCACTTATAGTATTGCAATATACAGTATGCAATGACTGCATGCGCTAAAGTCTTCTACATATGGTCAGTCCTGCTTTATCAGTCAGACTGTTAAACATGAAAAAGAAAAGGAATGTGCCAGGCTGAAATACTACAAGATGGTTCAATTTATAACAATTTTAATTAATAATACAAACAACATGTGTGACACAATAAAGTATATATTAAAAGCTTGTTTCTTTCATACACAAAGTCCCTTATTCAGATCTGATTGCAGTACATATTTGTTTGGAAAATGGGCAAAACCATGTGCACTGCAGGTGGGGCAGATGTAACATGTGCAGAGAGAGTTACATTTGGGTGGTGTGTGTTGAAACTGAAAACTGCAGTCTGCATTAGAGCATATTTATCTATAGTCCCGCTCTAGCTTGTGAACATTTTGCAGATATTTGGGGAATTAGGAAGGCAGGGCCAAGGTACTGAATAGTGGTAGCTGGAGTCAAGAGCAGAAGTAAATAAGGAATTTTTTAGGGATATGGTTGTTAATGGCAAAATAGAATAGGAGAGAGAAGCGAGTCATGCAGGGACAATATGGAAACAATATAGCCTTAATATTATGCTTAATGATGCTAGCCTTGGGAGCTAGAGATGGAGGAACAGAGAGTCACCTGAACCTGCCTACACTCCAAAAGTCCCTTTGATGTTTTGATACACAAAATGTTTTCATCCATTGTATGTGGGCAGTCAGTTTACTTTAAACGTGAAACAGGTATTAAGCCTTGTACCAAAAGACCTAAGGCCTGGTCCAGATTTGTACAGAATGCCGATGTCCAATCAGCTGAGCATTTATCTGTATACTGTGCATACACTGGTACTCTATCGATTTGTGTCTGCAGTTAGCAGCAAAAATATAGTGCTATGGATTGTTTGATGGAGGCGGACCCCAAACAGTATCATGCATAGGGCCCATGAGGTCTAAATCTGCCTCTGGGTTAAAGAACAGTATTGGTAAATGTGCCTCTTGAACCGAAATAATTTATGGCCTTATTCTAGTTCACTCTTAGAGGCAAATTCCTTCTTAGCTGGACAAAACCATGTGCACTGCAGGTGGGGCAGATGTAACATGTGCCCCACACACCATTATGTCTTGACTGTTCAGATTGTTGGGTATTTTTGTCAGTTCAGGAGTTGGGAGTTTAGCATTGCTGTGAGTGCACATACCATTTGTGTTTCATTATTTATTGATTCACAATTTCTTATATAGCACAGACATATTCCGCAGCATTTCACAGAGAATATTTGAACAATCGGTCCCTGCCCCAGTGGAGCTTACTATCTATATTCCCTACCATATGTACATGCACACACAGACATTCTAGGGTTAATTTGTTGGAGCCAATTAGCCTACCAGTATATTTTTGGATTGTGGGAGGTAACATGGAGTACCCGAAGGAAACCCACGTAAGTAGACAATATACAAACTCAGCACAGTTAGAGCCATGGTGGGAATCAAACCCATGATCTCAGTGCTGTGAGGCAGTACTGCCCATGTTTTAATGAAGAAGCCTAACTGAACCAGTTCCAGTTGTCAGTCTGAGTATTACAGATGTGTTTAGTTACATTGTTATATGCTATACATTGTTATATGCAGATTACATAGCAGCAGCACAACACGAATGCAGTTTGGCATGTTGCACTTGTTGACATTGCAGCTGGGTACCATTAGAGTGTTCATTAAAGTGCCTAGCATAGTGTATACTATGCAAACGCTACACTATGGCCCTTATTCAGATCTGATCACAGTACAAATTTGTTCTCAAACTGGGTAAAACCATGTGCACTGCAGGCGGGGCAGATTTAACATGTGCAGAGAGTGTTAAAATTGGGTGGGGTGTATTAAAACTGAAATCTAAATTGCAGTGTAAAAATAATGTAGCCTGTATTTACCCTGCAGAGAATCAAAATAACTCACACAAATTTAACTCTCTCTGCGCATGTTACATCTGCCCCACCTGCAGCGAACATAGTTTTGCCCATTTTGAGAACAAATTTGTACTGCGATCAGATCTGAATAAGGGCCTATATCACATGTTTTATGTAGAGATGCGTACGCATCGAGGCAAAAACACAAAAAGGACACATTTGTACTTCAGAGTTGTTGCCCTTAGATCCTAACCAGATTCTACAGTAGCTAATATTTTATAGACTGTAATTTTGTCTAGAATATGCAAGCAGTAAATGAATCATGTGTCTCACACTTTTAAAATATTAGCCATTCATGTTCCTCTAGCACTAGTACAGACACATGCAGAGTAATACATTTAAATCATGCCCACAATGCCCGTTGGTGGCAGGAGACAGTCATTAGGCAGTTGTTTAGGTAGTTTGTGTATCAGCTAAATGGCAGTAGTAAACTATAGCAGTCCTCTAGGATATGTGTTTTTTAAGTACAATATTTGTGCATGGTTTTTAATAACGCATCATCTATCACGTTGTTTTCTTTTTTTTTACTTTTGGAGTTCACTAGCTTCAAGCATATTTTGTACATCATTTAAAAGTACTGACTGTAATAGATGTATATTAAACTAGAGAAACTAATGCAGGGCATTTTCTTGAAAGCTGAATTTGCAATATAGCATGATTATAAATGACTGAATGCGTGCCTTTGGTTGTTGTCAAGTTCTTATGTCAAAAGAGGCCATTCATCATTCTACAAACATCTGACATTAACAGAATAGAAAATGACTGATGTATGACTAAACAGAGCTTGGAATGCCAAGTCCATTACTTCCTGAAAGACTTGTTGTGCCTTGCCATTAAGAACATAACCTTATGGTTGGGATTTTCCATGAAACATTATATCCACTCAAAAAGAATGCAGTTTATTGCATCGAATGAGCAATCAATGTCAATCTCTTTTAATACTACACCAATAATTTTTTCGACTGAAAGAAAAATAGTATTTTACTACAGTGTTAAATGAACCTAGTATATAATTTTGATGTTTTTAAAGTTATATTAAACTTATAGAACATTTTGCCCTTTGTTTGAAATGTAGATCAGTTAGAATAAAGGCACATTCACTAAACTATTTGGATAATGGCTATATACCTTAATAGTATTTGGCTTGTGATATTTATTTAGCAATAAGGTAAACTTATAATCAAAAGAGGAATCTGGTGTTAGGTATCACAAACATTTTCACCTTTCAAAATTACTTTTTTTTTCCAAAAGAATGATTATCCTCTATTAAGTGGGAATTAATGTGCATTAGATAAAAAAAAAAAAAAAACAACTACATAGACATACAGTACAGTAAAAAAAATGTCATGGGCGGTACTGTACATTATAGAACTTCAAATACAGATTAAGACTTATGCTGGCCATACATTAGAACAATTTCAGTGCCAAATGTATAACTTCGACAGCCTGTACGATGCATTGTGTGTTTTTTTTGCACATTGTGAGGTGTTTTGTTAAGATTATGATCCGATGCATAGGCCCACGGGTCATGAGAGGGATCCTATTAACTTACTTGCTGCACGTAAAATCTGAAGAGGCTGCTAATGACCAGAAATTACTTGGGGTATACAGACTGTCAACATAATGCTTGCATTGACCTTATAACCCTGTCGACCTTAGCCATGTCAACCTATATCATGTGTCAACCTAAGCCATGTCAAAAAAAGGAATATAGAATAGCGTTAATGACTGAATGAATCAACCTATTTAAACCCAGCTGCTGACTTGTTGGGATTACCACTCCCAGTATCTAGTGAACAAAAGAACAAAGAAAAATAAAGCGCTCAGGTTTAAGAATGAACAATTGCCAGGCTTTATGGAAAGTTTTAAAACACAAGATTTATAGATACAGCAACAAAAAAACAAAAAACATCAAATACATCTCATTAGTCTATCTAATAGGTACCGGCCAATACCCGATAAAGGATAAATATGATAATCCAGGTAGAAAAAATAAATAAATATTAAAAAAAACTCCTTCTGGAGGATGATCCTAATGCCAAAAAAGTACCACTTGTTACTCCATTTAGATGAAGTTTAGTGTGCTAGTAATAGGGATACAGCCAATCATTAGTGGTGTTTAGTATGCAGGCAATTCGGAAATGCAAACACTCTTGATTAGTTTGTTAAAATACTGTCTATCAGTCCAATAAGATTGATTAATTAGCGGCAGTGACAATAATATGCCTACAGAGGTAGTATTCAAACCAAACAGTTAGTAATAGCTATATATAACAGACCTCCGATTGGTGGTTAGATGGCATGTAGAAGGGAATAAAACAAGTTCTTCAGCAGCAGTGGTCTCAGAGCATTCTGGATTATTGGAGACCATGCTGTAATTGGAGTTCAGAATAAAAAGAGGGGCCGGACGGCTATTCCTTTTCAACAGACAAAAAAGTTTAGGGACTTGCCTATGTCAGCAGCTTCCTCAAAGATCTAAGCCATGTCAACCTTCTGCAGTCAACCCAATGAATGTCAACCTAATATGTGTCAACCCAATGACCCTTTCTGGGAAGCTACCAGGGAGTTCAAGGGAAATTGTGTCTGAAATCTTAAAGATTCTAAATTGTTGTAATGTACAGTATGGCCAGCTTTAGTCTCACAGAGATATGTCTACCATATTAAATTAATCAATGTAGTAAAATTTGTAGCAATGTCATTTGTTTATTTTGTAATTAACCCCTACAATGATGAGTTTTCCTGGGGCTGGACAAACTTCGGGGGAGTGCACAGTGGTGGTGGAAGGCAGCGAAGGGGAGTGATCAGCAGTTGTGGGGAGTGCACGGCAGCGGTGGGAGCAGCAGGGAGTGGCAGGAGGGGGGAACAGGTGAGGGACGGGGGGTTGCTCCGGGCATACCACCAAAGCAGTCAAGAATTTGCGTATTTAAGCAAAAGTTATGGTCATCACAAGCTAACTTGTATGGGACCTTGCTTGCTAGGAAAGGAGGTCTGCCACAACTGCAGAAATAGTTTATGAATACAGATGTGAATATATGCTCAGAATTTCTAAAACTTTTAGTTGAAATAAACTAATTTTCTAAGGAATATAAAAATATGCTAAAATAAACTACTGCTGATAATGCCCAAACTGACATTTACATGACAATGTATATAGACAAAACAGTATACCTAGGGAGATATCCTCCAACAGTTAATGTAAACAATCCAGCAATATTTCATATTGCTGATGGTAAGCCTCCATTCAATTGATATTTTATAGTACATAACGGGCCTTATTCTGTTTGGTATGGTGGGACCGTATATGGGCGGATCGGGTTTTTTTTTTCATCTGCACATGCGTATCTTTCGCAATGCGCATGTGCGGCGACCGCACACCGCTCACGGACGGGTCTTTCCGTGTGAAAAAACCTGTCCGCAAGAGCACGGTCATTGTGGGCGGCATGTGGGCATTTTTATGGGAGCGGCCATAAATAATGAGGAAAACTGGGCGTAAACATGGGTGTACACGGGGGTGTGCACACAAAATGCACGGTGCCACAACCGCCTCGATCTGTGAACGCAACATGCATTTTGGCCCAAAAAGAGGCGGACGCCAAAGATAACTCCAGACCACCCCTAGAGATACCGTATGAGAGCGGGTCTGCTAATTAACGCTGATTACTAGTTATGAATTATGAATTTTATGTAGCACACTCTGTATGTAAGATGCCACCAAGCACATTATTGCAATTACATATCTCTAACAAAGGATCCCAACATCTGCCTATCACACTAAAGTCTTATTTTGAACAATATTAGAACATGTTTGTATGTGGTGTACACTCAGCTATACGGAAGGTGTCGGTGGGAAAACAGACGAGATCCGTCCGTGCACTGTGGCATACGCTCAGATGTATGCCAGGTACCGGTAGCTAAGAGGGAGATCTGTCCGTGCACTGTGGCGTACGCTCAAGTGAACGCCACTCCCCATTGTCAGTGTTTGTGACCATCCATGTGCGGCTGTTCTGTGGGCGGACTTACGCTCACCGTGAGCGTACGGGAAACATACGGTGTGATGGACCATATGTACGTTTCACCGTACCAAACAGAATAACCCCCACAATATGGTGCCAATGATTACGATGTTTTGAAAAGAATATGTAAAAATTGTGCTGTTGATTATTACCGAAAAACAGGTTATAATTTAATTTAGATGGCAAAAAGTCCAGAAATGTGCTGTCAATATAATATGCCTAGGCCACGGTTCAAAAGCCAGACAATTTTTATTAATTGTACAGTACTTGCAATTCAAAATGGAAAGAAATACTGAAAACCGTATTTCTTTTAAAGAGACTAGCAGTTCACCATGTATGATTGCACCCAATTTTTCAATTAAAACTAGTCAATGTTAAAATGGGCAAACTTAAAACTTATTTTCTGTCATGTTCAGCCATTACTCTGTGTCATTGATTTTCAAATGAGAGTACTCAGTCATGCATATTTTGGACACATTAATCACTGAAGACAGGTCTGGCACAAGGATAAAACTGATACAATAGTTTGTGCTGAGTTGTTCTACAAATAACTCCAGAAGACACTCTTGTGTTATCAAATGATGCATGCTCTATACACCATGCAGGATATTAAAGTCAAAAGCTTCTTTCATGGATAACAACAAATGCACAAAGGACTTTACCCAAAACAATATGCACACACAAAGAAAAATATCAATGGCTACTCACAGTATGAGCACAAAGATGATCTATTGCAGTCCTAACAACCAATATATTGCGTTAAACCAATAAATGTGTTAAAAATGTGAGTATCCCATAACCTCACATTATGAAGCAACTTATATCTTACCACTTGTATCTCACTTTTATATTGGCATGTTTGGCTGTGTTTAAGGGCATCTACAGGTATCCTGAGAGTGCCGCCTTGTTGCAAATATATATATATATATATATATATATATATATATATGTTATTATAAATTTTTGGGGGGAGGTGCACTAATTTACTGCTTTGCCCCAGGTGAGGGAAATCCTAGATTTGGCCCTGGCATGTACATATATTATACTGTACTCCTGTAACTTTGCAAGACACACAAAGAGGTGTAAAATGGCTATTCAGAACCCAGGTATTGATAAATTCTGATAAATAAATCCTGATGGATATTGATAAGGAAAGCCTAACATGTCTCAGATTCTACTCTCTTTGCCTTTGAAAAAGTATCATTCCTTATTCAATCTAGTTCCTACAGAACACATGAATCTAGTTTATCATGCAACATTTAAAATTGGTTTGAAAGGGTTGTATTCAGGTTTGCAAAATAGTTTTTTTAGCAGTTTAGCTATTTGGAGCAACATATTTTTAAGCTATAAAAAAGCTGATGAAAATCCAGTTCCTCTCAAAAAATACAAGCAACATACATAAAGAAGGCTTGTTTAATGAAAAAACTGAATGGCGTGTAAAGTACAGTACAATATGTCTAACTAAAGCAGAAGACACTCAAATTGAAGGAAATGAAGCAATTTTTTGTACCACAAATGAGACATCTGGAAATGCTTCATGGCAAATAATAATAATAATAATAATAATAATAATAATAATAATAATAATAATAATAAAAATAATAAACAGCCTTTTGTTTTCCATGAATACATGCTTGTGTATTTAATTACCTACTGGACAATAAATACTTTGGTAATAATTAAAAAGGTTTTTTTCAAACTTAATATTTCGAAAAATATATTTTAGAAAATATTCAAGGTCATTAAACACACTTACTAGTCTAATTTTTTTAAAGTAATATTTTGGAAATACGTTGTTCATGTGCAGTCGCGATTTTAGGCAAACATTGCCTCTATTTCCCTATGGAAATCAAACACAGATATTTGTAGAGTGCATTAAGAACAGTAAATCCTGGAAGCAGCTGCATCGTAATTGCCAGCAATGATAATATGTGAGATAGTATGGAGGGCTCTCACAATGACAGCTTTCCACATTTTTCAGTGGCTTTTTTATTTTGGCAATTGAGAATTCCAAAAGCCATAAGTATCTGAAGTTCCCCCAATTTACTTAGTTTAGGATTCAATTATTGAGTTTAATGGATTTATTTTAGAAGTTTGAGCAGCAATTATCACACTTAGATATCTTGACCATAGCCAAAACCTGTGCAATGGTATCATATTGGTTGTTAAGTACAGTACAGTATATATGCATTTGTCTTAGAACTACACTGGCACCAATAGAACCTGAACTACTGTTTCATAAAAGGTAAAACAAATTCTTTCTTTCATTGTGACCCACCATAAATAATTCTATGGTCAAACTTTTGAACTATAGCATAAATTGACCACCTCTAGTATTTAATGGATAAGAATAGGCTAAAAGCTAAACCATGATGAATGAGTCAAGAGATCAAACAGCAATGGCATCAGTGCCAATTGCCATGGATGAACACTGTATTCATGTTTAATAATGAATAATAATAGCAATACTACTACTACTACTACTACTACTACTACTACTACTACTACTGCTACTAATAATAATAATAATAATAATAATAATAATAATAATATCAAACTTGTCTCCCAACAGGACTCACTGCTTTACATTTGCATTGGTAGCAATGTACAAAATAAGCTTAACAGGAAAGAGAACTAACTATTTGGGTTTTAAGGGATATGAATTAAATGCCTGAGAATAAAAAAAAGTCTTGAGTCTGTTTTTGAAGGATTCTCGAGTGGAGGGCACTCCAACTGTGCAGGGCAGCAATTTCCACAGAGTTGGAGCTTCAAAGCCAGAAAACTTCATGAAGATTCTAGGCACTGCTAATAATTTTACTTTTTTAATCTACAGATGGCACCAATCAAGAACAATTGACAGCAATTGAAAGGGGCATAAGGAAGCAGCAGTTTCAGGAAGAGTACCTTCAGGACAAATAATGTGTAAGCATCACTTGTAATACAGATGAATCTCATGATTTTCTGGAGGTTAACTTTGGGCAAGGCACTAGATATATGTTGTTGTTATTATTGGATGACCTTGCATTTTCTATTACCTACAGTATTAAGCAATGTTATTCTCCATAGTAATTTAGGGGACACAAACCCGGGAGATATATTAAACTCATAAATGTTAATAGTATTTAAAGAAATATTACTATCATGAAATAAACTATGAGTGTAGTAAACATTAATATTTACACAATACTAATACTTAGATATTTTCATGGGAAATGCTATACATTTTGGTACACAATTGTCAAACACTGTTTAAAAGCATTAAAAATACATGTGGCTGGGTGGGTAAATTAGAAAAAAAATGATTTGACAAGTGGTGTCATGATGTGGATAAGGGAAAATCAATGGGAAACTACAAGTTTATAAATACATATTGGAGTAATCACTGGAAATAAGTTCAGACATTCAACTTGTTCATTGTAAATTTGTATGAACAGTATTTGGTTTCCAACACAGTATTAGATTTTTAGATTTTTTTTTATCATTTTAATCTATAGACATCCTACAAAGGTAAAGTGCTGTGATTTACAGTATCTGAGCTAATAAAAGGTTCAGTCAAGCACAGCCTATTTAATACTCAAAAGAGCGAAAATTTATTTTTATTCAAAGTACATTTTTTAAATCTAACCAGTTAACATGAAATTAAAGCCCAAGCTTGAAATTTACATTTGCAGTCAGAAAATGTTAATAAAAATATATAAAACTGTCCCAATCTGTTTGTGCTCTACAATCGGGAAATTAAGATTTCTGTGTTTGAGTTTAAAGGTACATACACACAGGGCAATATATTGCTCAGCAATCATATTGCTCAGTGTCCCTTTTTCATCTGCGACCAGAGATGGTCGCAGATGAAAATGTCACACTGCCGGGAGAAGAGCCAGTCGAAGTCGCTGGTCGGAGGAGCATGCCCCTCTGACCAGTGACGATTCAGAGGCTGAAAACAGGAGCGAGCACCCGGCGATTTATTGCTGGTGCACACTCCAATTGCTGGCAATATGGTCGCTCAGTGACCATATTGCCAGTGATAAGTGTACAGTGTGTACACAGCTTTAGATTGATTTTTCTGCAGCCTGAGACAACTTTCTAAATATTATACAATACTGGTTGAGTATCCCGTATCCGAATATCCGTTATCCAAATTATTCCGAAAACCAAACATTCCAGAAAGTGAAAAAAAAAAATGTTTTGGCTAAAAACTTATTGGGGACATTTGTAACAGCACCACTGAGGACATGATATGTAACTGGCACTATATATGTGCAAGAAAATGATTGCTTGGCATTTAAATTTAGTATCTGAGATAGTACACAAATTTTGTTTCATGTTTTGAAACCTTGTTTTTTGATCAAATAAAATATAATGTTAAAATATTCCAAAATACGGAATAATCCGTTATCCAAAATTCTCCTGGTCCCGAGCATTTTGGAGAAGGGATACTCAACCTGTATAGTCAATTTTCAGGAGTTTTAACAAGCTTTTAAATGTTTCAACCATCTTAAGGAGTGTGTTACGTGACTTTTTTTTATGAATTTCATATATTAATTGGTAAACTGTAGTTTAGGTATCCAACAAATACTCTAAATAAATGAAGCCCTCTCACACTGAACAGCTTAAATGTTTTGAACATAAAAAATATACATCTGTTCTACTTACAGATTAAAGTTGAAAATTCAATAGCTTTCAACAGTTTTTAAAACTAAAATGCCTTCAAGTTGCCGTCAATGCAGTCTATTAATATAAAAAGTAATTTATGGATATGTTTTGGTTCGGATAGTGAAATGGTTAAAATTTTCATAATAGATATAAATAAATCAAATCTTTATAAGCCTCTGATTTCTCCTTTTGTTTTCCTTTTGAAACGTTTATATAAGCAGTCAGTTCCTGGGGAGGGTGGGTGGAGGACATATTTTATTGTAAATTGCATTTTATGAAAGTAAAGTAAAGCAAAATCTGTAATCACTTTTCTTGCTCTTAAGACCCAGAAAATGGTAAACTTTTCAAGAATGGGATAGGATGATAGCTCTTTACATGATGAAAATTGTTCCTGTCAGATGGCTTTCCGTACAAATCAGTCTCAGTTTTATTATTCATTCTCTTAACCATAAATGGCTGATTAATGCCATGATGCATGGTGAATCTAATATCCCCAGCAGTCCAATTCAAATATTGCTCTAATGTTTCCAGCTGATCAATGTCACTAGTCAGTTTCATATTGTAGTTGTCAAAAATGTTCCTATGTGTATACTAATGTTGTTTTTTTTAAAGTGCTGAACACATTGCATGTCATTTAAAAATATGTATAGATAAGTGTGCCTGTAATGTAATTGTCAAATTATTTTACTTATCTTGGTACATTGCATGTCAGTTTAATAAATTGCATAGATAAGCATGCATTGAATCGATCTTTACCTAAGTCTTCGAATACATGTCATTTCAACTACATGTCACATTACCTTGGTAGAGGCAATGAGTATGCTAAAATGATTGTCAGAACAGGAAATGCACATTACATTTGAATACAACACTGTCTTTTAATGAACCCTTTGATAATATTTATTTAACAGCTGAATTCTATTGTATGAGATTTGGATTCTTCTTGATATAGTTCATATTCAGTACAGAGGGGTTATTCTGGTTCACTCACAAATTCCTTCTCAAATGGACAAAACCATGTGCACTGCAGGGGGGGGGGGATCAATGTGTGTGAGCATATGTACAGTCTATTAGGCTTTGTTGTATTTCAACTAATTTAGTCTTCAGATCTTCATGGTTTGATGATTTTTGCCAATACATACAGTACTTACCTGCAGAAGTGTGGCAATCGCTATTCAACATTTGCCACACTTTGCTCATGCACACTGACTATGATTGCAGTTGTAGGGAACGTGATTGCATGGTCTGGAAAATTGTAGTTTTAGAGCTGATGTGGGTCGGTGACAAACCATGGGGGGGGGGGGGGGGGGGCAGTGATTGACCATTTTGTGGGAGTATAGATGTGTCCACAATGTACATGGGGAGGGCAATAGATGCAGCATGATGTCACACATTGCCGCTTCGATCCGAAACATGGCTGGCCTGCATCTGGCTTTGCAGCTAGGCTGTGCTGCAGAGGATGTGTGAACATTTCACTGTGTAGCAAAACTCTTGCACTTGAGTGATGTGCCCGCAAAATGTAGCAAGCCCAAAATGTACCGGATCTGGTAAATGGGGCAGCCTCACCCTATAATGGGTGTCCCCTTCCCTTCCCGCATTTATAGTTTTTATAGGATTTTTAGTTAAGTGAATCCTCACTAAACTACAACTTACTCTGACTCAGACCCAATATATGGTATATGTTATAGTTTTGTTTCACGTTGAATAAAACAAGGAAATCATGAAAGCTGACACAAAAATTTGTAAAAACAACAATAATCAAGTGGTACACAATATCACACAACACACAATAAAGTTATAATTGAAACTATATTGTAATATATTCATTTATTGCAGAAATATATAAAAACATACCAAACAATAATAATCAGCCTCCCGGGGGTATTTAAATCAATAAAATGACATTAATACATAATAAAAATAATCACGCATCATTGGGAGCTTATAAGCATAAGACCTTTTCCCCAAAATGGCATAAGTCCTTACACAGTCCCTATGTAAAATTGGAAGCAGAGATGGCTGAATAAATTTCAGCTTATTTTTTTGAATATTCCTTTTAATGAGAACGATAATGATCCTCAATACTTAAAAATTGTAGATGGCAAATACAATGGTCTTTAGTAGCTGAAAACAGGTAGTTGTCCAATTTCATTCAGACTCTGTACTAAGGCCCTCATTCTGGTGGGTCACAGTGCAGCATTAGTTTTCTGCTTTGCGAGCCTTGTAGCGCTGCCCGCCGGGGTGGCCGAACACCCGCCCTCTGCTACTCGGCGATTTTCTCCGCAAATGGATGTTTTGCATAATCATCCATTCGCAGCCTTGCGTGGGTGCCTGAAATCTATAGCACTCGCTAATCTAAGTCACTCTCTGGTGATTTAGATTAGCAATGCACTGCTTTAAGAACATGGTGGGCAGCTGACACCTTGAGATGTCAGCCACCTGCCCCAGAAGGCAGATGGTCACCCTCATTTGCATGGTGATGGCCAGCAATTTCCTGGGTGCATTTTCCCAGGAAAATACATGCAAGTAAGTAAGTAAGTAAGTAGAATTTATATAGCGCACTTTCTCCAGCAGGACTCAAGGCGCTTACAGACATTAAAAAACAATGCACATAATACAGAGGATGTTGGTGGTACAGTAACAGACATGTCACAGACAAAAGAAACCCCTGAGCACACAGTAAGCATAATACAGGAGTGGTGCAGCATTTTGGATAATAACTTCCATGGGTTGTGTACTCCACCCTGACAAGGTACCAAGTGCGGCAGCCATTTTAGGCGCTCTGCGTAGGATTACCCAGGGTGAAATAGAATACCCCTAAAATAAATTACCCAAAATGGATGATTTCAATGTATACTCAGGTCCATGTATTTTTCATCCCATTCACAAGTGCACCAGATGAGGCAGCCATGGTGGGCGCACTACGAAGGTTACACTGTAAGGGGCGAGCCATACAAGGACCCAATGCATATATTGGAAAGCAAATACTTCTGTAATAGTATGATAAACCCTGCACAGCAACATCCACGTGACCCACATCCTGCCCGCAGAGAAACCATCTGAGGCAACCAGCTTGGTGCACTGCATAGGTCAGTGCTGGCAGGGTGTGCAATCTGTGGAGGTACACAATACAGGAAAAGCACATGGTGAGGTAGATGTGTGCTGCAGGAGAGGAGGGGGGGGGGGGGAAAGACATGAACACACATTTGCAGGGGACTGACACCTTTACAAGGGATTGATGGGTGAAGTGTTGGTGCATAGGCTGGCCCTGCTGCTTCCCCTCACAGCTCCATGCTCACGATGAGGGGTAGGGCTGGGGGTAGTCCAGGTGTTTTTAGCCGTAGGGGTGGTGGGCCTGGTCCACTCATTGCAAAGGTGAGTTGAGGCCACATGATGTTCCTGAGTTTTTTGGATATAATGCAGTCCTTCAGCAGTAATGATGGTTTGTTCTTTGCCTTCTGGTTTCCTTCGGTTTAACGCGGGTATAACGCTGCTATTAATTTAAAGATGACCCTTTATAACTAGACCCTTCAGATACTAGACCCCTAACGTCCTAAAGGACTGACGTCCCAAACTATACTCAATATATAAGCCTAAAAAACATATGTCCATCCTGAATTAGCTGCCCCTCCCAATACACCTCCCCCACCAGCAAAAGGTGCTAATCAGACCAAACCAATGTAAGAGCAGTAGCACTATCCCAATATTTCTAAGTTCTTCACATAGCACAGATAAAACCACAATAGCAGCTTTTACAGATTTAAAGCGATGTTCTGCAGTAGAAATCTGAAATAAGTTTACCCCGTTTAAATCAGTGCAAACAGCTGCGATGTTCTGCAGTAGAAATCTGAAATAAGTTTACCCCGTTTAAATCAGTGCAAACAGCTGCGATGTTCTGCAGTAGAAATCTGAAATAAGTTTACCCCGTTTAAATCAGTGCAAACAGCTGCGATGTTCTGCAGTAGAAATCTGAAATAAGTTTACCCCGTTTAAATCAGTGCAAACAGCTGCGATGTTCTGCAGTAGAAATCTGAAATAAGTTTACCTGTTGATGGAATATAGAGAGGAGTCAATTCACAATCGATATCCAAGAAAGTTATAAATATTATAACGCGGGTATAACGCTGCTATTAATTTAAAGATGACCCTTTATAACTAGACCCTTCAGATACTAGACCCCTAACGTCCTAAAGGACTGACGTCCCAAACTATACTCAAACTATATGCAAGCACCCCCTACCCACCTCCTGCATGACCCCCTCCCCCCCCCCCCCCATTGTGAGTGCCTCAGAGACTATGCAAATCTCAGAGGGCACCAGAGACGTGCACATGCGCATAAGCAGTTATGCGCATGTGCAGGTGGTCAACATCGAACCCGGGCAGATGAAACTAGAATGACCCCTTAAGTGTAGTGCAATTGTTACCTGGTGCTTCCAGTGTAAGGATCTTGTTATTTTCGGGGCAGCGGCATGCAGATAGATGATCACTGCTCCCATTATCCACTAGGCAATAGCAATGAACATTGACCTATGGATACACAGATGGGCTGCAGTAGTAGCATAGCTGGAGCCATATTTCTCTATGTACATGATCATAGCTGGCCCCATGTATCTCTATGTACACCTCAAAACCAGTTATGAGACACCCACATTTTTGCTGCTACTACCACATTAACTCTCCCAAATGATCCCTTACTGTCAATCACTCTGTATATAAAGTGTCAGTGCAAGCGCAATTGCATGGGTGCCTTGGCATGTGCACAGTGTGATCATGGCACATGCACAGTTTGCTGTTATTTGCTCCATTGTGAAAACTTCATCATTGCACACAAAAAATAATTATGACCTCTGATCTTATATATAACTGTGGCATAAAATATTTATAAAATAATCTTGCTCACATTCATTCTCTACTCACCAAACATGATTTACCAGCTAAGCAAGACTTATAGAATTTTCAGCACATGCTTATGGAAACTGTGAAACTGGAAATGTCTGCATTGAGGGCAGGCAGAGGCGGGCTGGGCCAAGGGGCAGGGTGCCACATGCCCCCCGGGCCGGTACGTATTGCACTGTCCTGGGCCTGTGTGTGCCTGGCGGCCAGGTCGTGCAGGAGACGGATAGTAGAGCTGTCAGGAGGCGTGCGGCTCACGAATAGAGAGGAGACAGCCGGTGCCATACCTGAGACAGCTTCCGGGAGCAGCAGCAACTAGTCAGGAGGCTGTCAGGTAGTACTGCTTGTAAAGCCCGCATGCCTCCTGACAGCCGAGCTGTACTGCCTGTCTCCCGCACGACCCGGACGCCAGGCACACAGCACCTCCTGACAGCCAAGCTGTACTGCCCGTCTCCCGCACGATCAACCAGGCCAGCAACAGGGGGGGTTAAAAGGGGACAGCCGTCCCAAACCTCCACAATCTTAGGGGCCCCAAAGCCATTCCCCAGCCCAGCTTAGCTGCTCACCTTCACCTCCCCCGCTCAGCCCCCTGCAAGCTCAGGTTCCCGGCCACACTGCTGCTCATAGCCAGCTGCTGAAGGCAGGCACAGAGGATATGGTAAGTGAAGGTTGGTTGGAGAGTGAATTTGGGGTTACTGTGAGCATTGAAGGGAGTGGTGAGTCCTGGGAGGTCAGAGTGTGTGTGTGTGTGTGTGTGTGTGGGGGGGGGGTCAGAGTGTGTGTGTGTGTGTGTGGTTCCAGTGGGGGTGCTGTGCAGTGCTTGTTAGGAGGGGCCAGGGAAGTGGATAGTTGAGGAAAGGGAACTTCTGGGAGGTGGACTTTGAAAGGGAGGGGGTGACAAGTGGTGGACAGTGAGGGGGGAAAATTAGTGCTGTAAGGGGGCCAGTGGTGGTGTTGGTGACAGGGGATAAATTAGGTTGGAACAAGGTGGAACCAGCTCTGCCCACTGTGCCCAGCCACAGCAGCACATGGCACCCGCTCCCCCAGAACCTCGTGGGGTTTGGCCGTTTGCTTATGTTGCTCTCCGGGCTGAACGTTGCCAGCCAGCCCCTGAGGGCAGATATATTTCAGGTTGTCTGTAGACTGACACTGGAAGAAAATAATGAATCCAAAAGGGACCCCAAGTTTCCGTTGCAAAAGACTGTTTCATTCATATTTAAATTCATAGTAAAATCCTGGATGACAAAGATAGCAGACACAACAATCTGCATATTAAGGGTTCATGTATAATTGATGCCCTGTCAAAAATCTTCAATGAGCATCTTGATACTGATCCTGCCAATGTGAACTTTGGACAGTCAAACATGACACTCTGCCATTAAGGCATGCATAGTAAATCTACTAGGTAATTATTGGGTGGGTTCATCAGTAAAGAGATACTTAGAAATGCTAGAGGTCTGGAGGATTAAGTTCAACAGCATTGTAATTTATATTTTCCAAACCTTACTTGAAGAACTCTGAAAGGTGTCCTCAATAACAGAATATCAAATTCAGTTGGATTTCTAGATATATGTGAGATGCTGCTAATTTTTTAGTGGACACTATTCTTTTTTGTGATCTCTATGGTTTAGTAAATGTTCCTGTCTGAATATTGTATCTACCTATCTGGTTGGGTCAACTTCACATTTAATGTGTTTAATTGTTTATTTTATAATAGTTAAAAGCCTGTCAAAATTACAGCTTCTGTAATGAACAGTACTTTCACTTTGAGCTTTGACATTTTTTTAATTTCACTTTGAGCTTTGACAAAGTTTAACCCACAAACTCTCAACTCCTCTCCCAGTCCCTATCTGCTCCTACCTATAATCTCTGTCTCCACAGCTCCCTCTTTTCATAACCAGCAAGTTTCACTTACAAAATGAGTAATGTTGTCTGTCAAGTGTCACTAAAGAAATGAGTAACGTTGTCTGTCAAGTGTCCTCTATTTGTCAGTCAAAGTACTTCGCCTCATAGAAGTGAGGAGTATTTTGCTCTTTCATTTTTTTTTTTTTTTACAATGGTATACAAGTTCCAAGAAGTGGCACTTGATACCATAGCATAATAGGGAATGTATGCTCTCCAACCTCCCAGACCATGGTAATTCCCTTAGACCTACTTGGTTGTAGTTGTTGCAAATTTCTTCATATTATTTATTTCTTGTTAATTGATTGATTTTCTTGTTTGTCTTGTTTTTTTCCTTGACACTTTTCCCCATTTATACACTGACACAATGTTCTACTCAAAAAGTATCACTCCTATCCCACTGCTGTATAGTAAAGTATTGGTAATGTATACCCCTGTTTATTAAAGTTGCTCTTGATTATCGCAGCTGCTTGCACTGATTTATATAGGTTATCATATTTCAGAAATCTACTGCAGAATATCACAGCTGCTTGCATTGATTTATATTAGGTCATTCTATTTCAGAATTATACTGTAGAATATCCCTTTAAAACTGTAAAAAGCTGTTATTGTGATTTCATATCTGTGCTATGTCAAGAACTTAGAAATATTGAGATAGTGTTACTGATCTTACATTTGTTAGGTCTGATAAGCACCTTTTGCTGGTAGAGCAGGTGTGTTGGGAGGGGCAGTTATTTCAGGATGGACACTTGCTTCTGTAAGATGATATAATCAGTATAGTTGGGGACGCCAGTACTTCCTGATGGTAGAGATCTAGTTACAAAAGGGTTATCTTTAAATTAATAGCAGTATTATACTGGCATTAAACTGAAGGGAAACAACAAACAAACATAACTTCTGAAGGACTGCATTATAACCATAAAACTCAGGAACATTAGGTGGTCTCAACTCACCTTTGCCATGAGAACACCTAGACCAGGTCCACCATCCTTATGGCGGAGAACACATGGGCTGCCCCCAGACCTACCCCTCATGGTGATCATGGAGCTGTGGGGGGAAAGCACCAGGACCAGCCTATGTAGCAACACTTCCCCCATACTTGAATGCGTTCCCCACTGTCTCATAACCATCTGTACTGTTCTCATGAGACCAGGACATTTATGACTATATGGCCATTATATCTAAACAGTCCCCTTTTTGTCAGTCCCCTGCAAAGGTGATTTTCCTGTCTCATCCCCCCCTACAGCGTACATCCACCCCATCATGGGCTATTCCTGTAAAGTATACCTCTGCAGATTGCACATCCTGCCTGAGCTGACTTATGCAGTGCGCTCCAGATGGTATCCTTGGATGGTTTCTCTACATGGATGTTTCTATGCAGGCTATATCATACTACTACACAAGTATTTGCTTTCCAATATCTGCATTGGGCACTATTATAGCTCACCTCCTACAGTGTAACCTTCATAGGGCGTTCAACATGGCTGCCTCATCTGGTGCACTTGTGGATGGGATGAAAAATACATTGACCTGAGTCCACTGGCGGATTCATGGGGGGGCACCCAGGCACGTGCCCCCCCAGTCATTTTATTTTGTAGCTGAGGACCAGGGCTTTCCAACGAGCCCAGCCCTGTATCTCTAGCCCCCCGGGAACCGGAGATATCGCCTGGCAAAGCTATAACGTTTTTCCCCATAGGATAATATGGGACCCGTTAATTCCAACCCCCACCTGGTTCCCCCCCTGGCATTACAGAAGCTTGTGGTTGATCTCATTCAATTTCAAATCGCTGGGCCTTCAATATGATACCAGGCTGGTCCATATCGGTCAATCGGTTCCAGAGATATTGCATGTAAACCGATTTTTTTATTTTTGAAATGTAATTTCATGGCTGTTCATGTTCTTTGAGGGCATATTACTCTGGAACCAAACGTTCCAGTTTCACTGGACCAACATCATTCAAAATAAATTTTGGTTGTGAGACTGCGCACTAAGTGCAGATGTGCGGAGTAAGCTGCTAGAAAAGTGCAGAAGATCAAACTGCAGAGGTGAGAGATAATTGGAGGAATTTCTGTGCTATACCCCTATGCAAAAATGATGAATGGAAATGAAAGCTTAATTCTCAAAAAGCTTTTTATTGGTACAAAAAAACAACGTGGTATAAACTGATCAGTGGCAGGTATATACAGTGAATCTTGAAAAAGCAAAAAAAAGGGGGGGGGATTGGGGATGAGAATGTCTGTGTCACACAGTAGTGGCACTTGATGCTTGTTCTGAGCAGTGAGTGCTGGCCTGTCCCAATAGTCCTCTGATGGTATCCCCTGGGGCTCTCTAGCTACGTCACTAGTGCTGTTGTTCTAGTAGGGACAGTAGTTAGTCTGCACAAAATAGGGGTTCAGTGGGTTAGTCGGGACGGTCAGGAGCAAACTGATCAGTGGGGTGGGGGGATGAATAAATCGCCCAATACAGTTCCTGGTGTGGGGGACTGGATCAGATGAGCATAGTCCTGAGGCAATCGGCAGCGGGGGTGAATACAGTACGTTGGTGGGTGGTGAGCGTGTGCGCTGGGTGGCACCGGAGGACGGCGTAGGTAAGGTAAGGGACGCCGTCCTCCGGTGCCACCCAGCGCACACGCTCACCACCCACCAACGTACTGTATTCACCCCCGCTGCCGATTGCCTCAGGACTATGCTCATCTGATCCAGTCCCCCACACCAGGAACTGTATTGGGCGATTTATTCATCCCCCCACTGATCAGTTTGCTCCTGACCGTCCCGACTAACCCACTGAACCCATATTTTGTGCAGACTAACTACTGTCCCTACTAGAACAACAGCACTAGTGACGTAGCTAGAGAGCCCCAGGGGATACCATCAGAGGACTATTGGGACAGGCCAGCACTCACTGCTCAGAACAAGCATCAAGTGCTACTACTGTGTGACACAGACATTCTCATCCCCAATCCCCCCCCCCCCTTTTTTGCTTTTTCAAGATTCACTGTATATACCTGCCACTGATCAGTTTATACCACGTTGTTTTTTTGTACCAATAAAAAGCTTTTTGAGAATTAAGCTTTCATTTCCATTCATAATTTTTGCATAGGGGTATAGCGCAGAAATTCCTCCAATTATCCAACATCATTCAAAGCCCACTCAAAATTCTTCAATATGATACTTGTCTAATGTAAATGGGTCAGTTGGTACCAGATATATAGCCGGTTAAATAAGATAACTGGTTAAAGAGAGGAGGGGTGGTTTTCTCTCCCCCTCACACCAGAAAATGCAGGGACTAGGCTGGTGTAAAAGGGACCAACCTGGGAATGCATTTTCTGGTGCAAAAGGGGTATTATTTCAAATAGCTGGGACCTGCAGTGATCTGAATACAGCCAGGCTCTGCCACTGTCAGTGGCTATCACTTCTGCCTGGCGGCGGCTGTCCCCCATTTACCGCAAACATGTATTCCCCCTTGGCAATGAGCATGTAATCCCACATGGCAAAGAGCATGGAACCCTTGGCAATGAGCATATAGATAAAATGCACTTATGTAGCATAATTTTTAATAGGCATTATGGTGTTTGGCATAATACATAATGGACATAATGGCGTGTAACTTAATGTGTAATGGACATTATGGTGTAAATGTTTAATGCACGCCTTTGGTGAACAATGTTCCTGTTTATGAAGCGCATTGTGAATTTTGGCTTAATCTGTGTGGCATTATGTGAATTCTGGCTCAATCCGTGTGGCATTATGTGAATTTTGTCTCAATCCGTGTGGCATTATGTGAATTTTGTCTCAATCCATGTGGCATTATGTGAATTTTGTCTCAATCCGTGTGGCATTATGTGAATTTTGGCTCAATCTGTGTGGCATTATGTGAATTTTGACACAATCCATTTGGCATTATGTGAATTTTGGCTCAATCCATGTGGCATTATGTGAATTTTAGCTCATTCCATTTGGCATCATGTGTAAGGGGCAAGTATAATGGAGTCTAGTATTTTGTTGCATAATGTGTAGAAGTTGTATATGGTGTTGTACACTACACTCAAGGACACGCCCCCTGTTGAGTGGCCACATCCCCTTTTCTGGAGCGCGCCTTTGGCGCGCACACAACTACATCCTTCGCTTTTGTTGCCATGGTGGGTCTGCGTATTTTAAATGCCAGGGCCTATTTTCAATCCCATGCCCACCCTCTCTCTGCCGCTCTCTTAGCATGTACACTGGCACCACTAACACCACCCCTCCCCCACCTAAACCGTCTTTTATCATGGTGCCCCCCCCTGTCATTTTATCCTGGATCCGCCCCTGCCTGAGTCTATACTGAAATCCTCCATTTTGTGTAATTTCTTTTAGGGGTAACCTATTACACCCAGGGTAATCCTACGCTGTAAGCTTAAAATGTCTGCCTCATCTAGTACCTTGTCAGGATGGAGTACACAACCCATGGAAGTTGTTATCCAAAATATCTGCTCCAATCCTGCATTATATGCTTACTCTGTGCTCAATGTGTTATTTTGTCTTTGACTTGTCTGTTACTGTACTACCTACATCGTGTAAAGTCTGTAAAGTGCTTTGAGTCCTGTTAGAGAAAGTGCACTATATAAATAAAACTTTCTTACTTACCTAAATTTCGTGATAAACAGTCATGGCTGCTGAGTGAATTATGCTCAGTTTAAATTGATTGAGTAAATATGGAGATGACTAGTTATGGTGCTTGTAAATATCAATACTTACGTGATGATGTTTTAGTATTCTACAGACACTACAAACAAAAGGCCAGTTTCTTTATTATTCCACCACTAACTGACTGCTATTATATGTGAGATGCCAGAATGTCCATATTTTTAAAGCAGCAATCACTTACATTGCAAAACCACATATTGCTTCCACAGTTAATCAGCATGCTTAGCAACTTAAACCTACTCTCAGAGCAAAGAAAAGATATGTTACGGAAACATTTTAGAAGTGAATAGTCTATGAAAGCAGTAATCTAGAAAGATGAAAGTTGTATAGTAAAGTCTGAATGGCAGAACTGTGTTTTTCCAAGTAGTAAATGAGTATGCAATGGTCAGAGGTATACAAATGGTTTCTTTTACGGGACAGTTAGGGCTCAATGCCTATATTGCAAACTGATTTTAAAGGTGTTCTTCACAGAGAAGTGTGTTTCACAAGAAAGGACAAAGATCTTGTACTAGTTAAAAAAACAGACAAATTGTTTGGATTGTAGACAAATCAATATTGACTGCATTGTCGCTTAATCTATTTACACATTGCAAATAGATTTTATTTCTTATACTCATAATTAAGGCAACAGTGCCTCTTATTGTCTATTAATATTCCTGTATAATTTATAGATTAAACTTTGTACTTTTCAAAATGCATACTCAGGTGGTTTTCCGGAAGAACAGGCTATATACTGTAAGCTACAGTTTGTACAAATGAGCCTCTGTTGGGACAAAACCAGCAGCATGTGTACATATAGAAATATATCATCTGATTTGATTCACCTCAGTCTGGTGGTTATTTATCACCCCCCCAGTTATTCCTCCCCATTCCTTGGCAACTTAACTGCCTGGCTTCACCACTTCCTCTCCTCTGAACTCTCATCTACTATCTTTGGCAACTTTAACACCCCTATTGATATTACTAACCCAGCATAGACTATATTCTCACCATCTTCTTTCCTTTGGCCTTTCTGAATGGACCACCACCATAACTTACCATCTCAGCCACTACCTTTATATTGTCTTTTCCAACCAGTGTGAGATCCATCTGTTTTAACCAACTCTCCCTTCCCCCTCTCTGACCATCAACTACTCTCTCTCACCCTCTTATCTCCTCCTTTCCTACCTTACACTCAGACCCACCTTCACAAGATGCAATCATGGGACTCTTGACCACGCTTTCCTTTCCTAACTCATTACTCTCCTTTCTCCTCTATCCACTATGACCTACCCCAAACAGACACCCTCCTTCTAAAACTCCAACCTCACCTCAATAATCAATTCTTCTGCCCCATCTCCTCCACTGTTGTAAACCCCAATCCTGGCACTTTAAAACTGACATGATTTCAACAAAAATGCTCATGCACCACCAAAAATATAAAAGTGCTAGGTCAAAACGAAAGAAAGTACTTTCCCACCTTAGTTGTTTAAACCCCCACATTATATTTCTCCAGGAAACGCATTGGGTCGAGGACCCTAGGAATTCTCTAAAAGCCCCCTGGATTGGAGAATACATTTCTGCTCCTTACTCCTATAAAACTAGAGGTGTTGCCATAATATTCCGTAAAAACTTACAATACACTCTGAAGAAGAAATTTTTAGACCCAGAGGGAAGATATATCTTATTAGAAACATCTATTGACAATGTTGATTATTTATTAGTTAATGTATTTGCCCCAAACACCCCTAACAAAATGTTTTATGCAGCAATTTTACAGAGAGTCCTGTCTTGGGGAAACACAAATCTGATTTTGGGGGGAGACTTTAATTTGGTCGTAGATCCATCCATGGACAGATCCAAGGTAAGTTCACATGCCACTGGCCTTGACAGCAACCTCTTTCTCTCCTTCTGCTCTCAATTATATCTTGTAGGTCCCTGGAGGATACACCATCCACTACATAGAGAATTTTTCTCACATCCACACTCAACTCACTAATGAATAGATTATATCTTTACATCCCAACATTTACTTCCCAAAACCACCCACACCTCCATTAAGAATATTATTATTTCTGACCATGGCCTATACTTTTAGCCCTTCACCTGAATATGCCACAATGTTTCTCAAAATGCTGGAGATTCCCTGCTTATCTTTAGTTCATGAAGCAGACTAACCGTTGTTCTGGGGGACCTTGAAAGCTGTCCTTAGAGGACACATAATGTCATATGTCCATTCTAAACGTAAGACATTTTCAACAAAACTCCATAACCTAAGTACTGCACTCACATTAGCTTACAGATCCTAGAAGATACACGATGACCCTACACATAAAGAGGCTTATCTCATCACAAAAAAAACAAACAAAAAGCTCTACTACACCTACAGTATCTCATGGAACAAGCCCAAACCCAATACAACTATCAAAGAAATAAATACCATTGATGGGGAAACAAATCCAGCAGACTATTGGCAAATGTTGCTAGAGGCCCACAAACCAAAACTTGGGTTAATGCTATCAATAGTTCAGGTACGATCATCTCTAACAAACAAAGTGGATAACCCTTCACCAGCGCTAGTAAAAAATATAGATATACTTATAACCCTCCTTTTGGGCCTCACGGCTTGAAATAGATCCTCAGTCCTTTTTCCCACCGTTCCACAATAAATTCAATCATATATGGAAAATTGACAGGAAAGAGGATAATGACATAGTACAATACAGTTTAATATAACACATACAAATTTTTCATAACTTTCACACAGATTCTTCCAGTTTTTTCTTAGGCAGGATAAAGTGCAAAATGCAAAATGCTAGGTTAGGGCTGTAGGAGGAATGGTCCAGTACCTCTCAATAATAGTACCATGAACAACACACATATAAAAAGGTAGTGAAACAAACCTAAACCTGTTTCCTTTACATTACATTATCACCAAGCACATTAAAGTGTTGGTAATGAATTTCAGCTGCTGATGTGTCCTTCCAAAGGATGCCATCTTTCAAAGCTATTACTGGGAAAATGGTTCTGGCCTAAGGTTCGCAGGGCAGCCGAGAGGCATGCCGGGCTCGGGTAAAAATTTGGGAGTGTGGCCTAATCATGGGAGGCGTGGCCATCTCCAGCAATAAGTCCACAAACCCAAAATGATTAGGGGGGTTAAAAAACATTCTAAAGTCGAGGGGGGAGTGTTATCCCCCCTTCAGCAGCAGCAGCAGCAGCAGCAGCAGCAGCACACACCTACAGCATGCGCTGTGCTGACAGCAGTTTCAGCACAAGCTCTCACACTGTTGCTCATGCTGAGCCTGCTGAGACGTTCATGCTGAGCCTGCTCTCAGCACAGTACATGCTGTAGGTGTTTGCTGCTCCTGCCGTGTGGGAGGGACGGAGGGGGAAGTCGGTCAAGGGCCCCCGCTGGGCCCCTCCAGCTAGCCTGGCTTCACTGACACTAAGCTTGGTAGCGAATATTATTGGGGGGTGGGGGGGGGCACAAAAAGAAGAAAATGCAGCACTATAAATTTCATAATTTTGCAGTTGTTGTTTATTTAATGTAAGTACCAAAATGGCAAGGCAATATCTTTCTTACAATTATGATAACTTAAATGAGTCATGTTTTACATACAAAACTAAATAGCTCTTTGATTGTATTTGTCTCACAAGGAACAATTTGTTTTGGTCACACATTACAGGATGTAAGTCTTGACATTTCAATAAAGCATTTTTGATTAACAACCTTCTTGTACTTACAAAATAAATGTTGTTTTTCTGTGTTAAAACAGGGTGCTTAACCTTTAGAGTGCCAAGGGAATTTTTTCAAAATAGGCATGAAAATAGCCAAGCAAACATTTTTATTCATCAGAATGACCTGCAATGTTTACCTTATATAGGAAATATAATAGTTTTTGCGAGGGGCGCGTCCTCCGACCTTTTCATTCCCCTACTATCCATGTCGGCGTGGAGTTGAGAATAGAATAGTGTGGCGAGCGCAGCGAGCCACCGAGCCCGAAGCGTGGCGAGCGGACGCGGATACCTTCACAGGTAAACGCGTCCCTTCGCGGACTTCACAGGTGTCCGCGTCGCCACGGACACCTGTGAAGCCCGCGAGGGGACGCGTATAACTGTGAAGGTATCCGCTGCGCTCGCCACGCTTCGGGCTCGGTGGCTCGCTGCGCTCGCCACACTATTCTATTCTCAACTCCACGCCGACGTGGATAGTAGGGGAATGAAAAGGTCTGAGGACGCGCACCGCCGCCCCACGCGGGCTCGCTGCGCTCGCCACGTTTCGGGTTGGCGTCTATCATGGGGTGACGACGGGGACATCTAAAATGTGAAATGGGTCATATTGGCCCATTTCACATTTTTCAAATTTTTTCAGGATTTCAATGTTAAAAAATCTTTTAACATTGAAGCCTATGTAAAAATCGGGGGCATCGCGTCGGGACCTATGTTAATGGTCCCGACCGACGCAATGCCCCCGATATTTTACCTTTCCCGACACGATTTCAATGTTAAAATATTTTTTAACATTGAAGCCTATGGGGAAATCGCGGGCATCGCGTCGGTCGCGTCGGGACCATTGTTAACGGTCCCGACCGACGCGATGCCCCCGATATTTTATCCTAGCCGGCCAAATGGACCTGATTTCAAAGGAAATCGGGTCCATCTTATGGATCGTGTACCTTAACTAAAGGTACACGATCCATAAGATATGTGGCCGTGCTAGGAAACAAGTACCAAATTTTTTATTGTACTGTACATGTAATTATTCATTTGGCATTCTGTACCACCCACAGTGTACCCCTGAAGAAGTCTCTTCGGAGACGAAACGCGTTGGGTCTATCATATGCGGTTTCAAAGATCGAATATTGCCAATATTTTATCCATTTTTTTAATAAATTGTCATTAAGAATGTTTAATTGTCTATCTGCCTAAATCGAGCACTTGACAAGGTGGTGGAAATTTCAGTAGCGCCCTCCACATTTCACTTTCTGATATACATATATATATTTATTGATTGTTTGAATGTTAAGGTGAGTTAGTTTGTTGTAGTGAGTGCTGGGCCCCCTGTGTTTGTATTTACTAGAGTGTGTGGTCACAGGCCACCGCACCCCACCCTGGGATGTGGGTTCTGTTTGCACCCCATTCCTAGGAATGGCGAGTGTGTTGGTACTTCTATATATATATATATATATATATATATATATATATATATATTTTTTTTTTTTTAAACAATTCAGGCACTTGTCCATGCTTAATTTTTTTATATTTGAAACACAAACCCTGTGTCAAATTCTGTTCACTGTGATAGTTTTTTTTAATTCTCTGTTACTTGAAATTATTTTGTAATGTTTTTCTGTTTAAATCATACTAAGAATAAAACTAAAGGGGTAAATATGTAATAAAGGAGTGAAATTGAACATTAAAGACTTCCCCCCAAAATAGGAAATTGGGCGGTTGTACTGTAGTATTTAGTGTCATTTGGGGTACATTTGCAAAGCTGAGGATTGTGCTGCATCGTTCCATATCCACAAAAGATTTAGAATACAAGCATGAGATAGATATGAAGAAATCTTTATGAAGAAATAAAGATCACATCGAGTTGAGCTTACAATATGGTTAGAAAACGAGCAGACTAAATGGACCAAATGTTATTTGGTATCAAATTCTATGATGTACAATTTTTCACATTAAAAGCATAAAAATGCACTTAGTTACATGTTTATAACCCAACATATATCTGTTGGCAAATCTAGCAATAAAGGTGGTGGTAGTTACAGTCAAAATATATCTAAAAGCATGCTGTTTCATCTACAGCATCCGTTTTTAGAAGGATAGGGATCACAATACTCCCTATCTAAGAGGGCAATTGTTATATATTAAATAAGAATTTAAGAAACATTGGCATTTCTTTCCTGATATTTAACTAATAAATATGGTTTCAACTAATATCATTTATTTATTAACTAGTCAAAAGCCCATCAAAATGATTGCTTAGTCCCTATTTGCTCCTACGTCCAATCTTTGTCTTCACAGCTCGCTCTGTCCATATGCAGGAAGTTTGAAAAACACAATTTTGGTTTTGCTTTCTGTTAAGGAAGTGGCCTCTAGTGGTCACTGGGGGTACTTCTACTGAAAAAGGTGAGGTGGATTTAGCCTTTTTTATATAGCGAATATTATAAAAAATACATTCAAATTTATGGTTAATTTGTGTTTAATAAAGTTTTTATGACATTGATTACATATGGATATACAAATTTGCCCACATCATCATCATCATTTTTTATCTAATCATTTCCTTTCATAATTAAATGAAAGAATAGTTTTATGCATAATACATTCAGATTTTAGCACTTCCCTTGTAAGAAAATAATCACTGTTAACTGCCTCCTTATTTATTGCATAATGGTCACCATCAGTTTAAGTGAGTATTTTTTCCACGAGGAGGTTCTGAGATAGTTTTCTTGGTAATTTTATGCTTACAGTACTTGTCATAATCCTAGAAACAAATACAATAAAACAGCCATCAACAGATAGATATTGATGATGGTTAGCAAAATCACATCAACACCAACTAATTGTAAATTAAATGGTTTGCAGCTTAGTAAATTCACCCCATTATATAATAAAAACAGACGTAAAATGTAATCAAATGTAACAATTTATTTATTATTTATTTTCAGTTTCGTATATAGCGCACCAGATTCCGTTGCGCTTTACAATTGTAGACAGTGATAAAACAAACTACAGTAGTAACAACAGACAGGTGGAAGTTTATTAAGATGTGTTTTCTACTTCACGTGTGATGTTGCAATGGGCAACCAATCAGATCTGGTCTACTATCTTCTAGAGGGTGCTAAAGTAAGTAAGAAGTAGATTCTGATTGATTGTCCATAGCAACATCACATGTGAAGTAAAATACACATCTTAGTAAATTTCACCCACAGACTTGGAGGAAAGAGGGCCCTGCTGCAAGCTTACAATCTCTGGGGACATAGGAGAATATATGTTTTTAGTCTCATACATACATGTTGCAATGTTATCGTCATATTAAATGTTAAATATATCTGTTGCATGAAATTAGATTGTTGACTTTATTTAATGAAGTTTGCAAGCAAGTAAGAAGGGGCGAGCAGAGAAAACTCTTCATTGGAGTATTACCCATTAGATAAGGAGCCTCTCAATATTATTTGATTATATTTTTCATCATAAAGTATGGATTACGTTTTTGACTTTTTTGTTAATGTATTTACAGTATCTTAATTTTACCATATTTAAAAAAATATATATTAAAGCATATTACATATTGAATGTATTACTGGTATCCTATGACATGCAATATTTACTAGATAGCACTATTGGGCTATCCAATTATATCCCATTTTTAAGTTCCCAGACTCATGTGTTATCAGCCATAGAATGAGTCTCCTTGGACTTCTTATTGGTGGTTCCGCATGTTTACAGGGCTAATTAGATAGCCCTCTGGGGTTTCATTAGCTGCGGAAATTCATTACAGATTGTAGGATACTGCCCTATGCCTGTTTGGTAAATTGCTCTGGTTATAAGGAAACTAACTAAAGGAAAAGTCAGATTTCAATTTGTCATGCAGATAAATATTCATTAAATTTAATCCATTTACAACATTAGAGGGTGTGTTTTTTTATTTTCTTCATAGATTGCACATAACCTCTGATCTGCAACAGAAGTAATAAGCGTTAATAAGAGCCCCTCCAAAAAAGTGGTTATTTTTATTTTTATAATGTGCTTTTCATTTGTAAGCATAGTTAATATACAAACTAAAATTTCTGCAACATTTTCTATAAAAAATTTTTTTTGCCAAAATAAGACAAGACTGCACAAATCCCAAATCCTAAGGAAAGTACATTTCCCGATAAGACTTTCATAAACAATTTATGTTTTTATTTTTGTGTTAGAGATACTTAATTCATCAGCTGCTATACATAATTTTTATTAGGGAAAATTAGGTTGCTAATTCCTACCTTAAAGTTTGGTTTCCCAGTTTTTGCTTATAATTCAGCAGCAATGGGTGATGTGTGTTTGGGTTGACTACATCCAGCATCTTAACATCAACTGTATTTATAAAGAAAGACCTCACATATTTTATGATGAAATCATGTAGCTCGGAACTACCCATAGACAGCATAACAAATGTAAGTCTTTAAAATATTATAGGATTTAGATTATATACAAAGTATCAATGCATCTGTCTGCAATTATGGACAAAAGCTACTTTAAAATTGATTTGAAAATCTTTGACTTGATGTCCATATAACATAAAATATTTTAAAAGATTATGACAGCAATACAAGACTTTTATAAAGTAAATAAATATTTTTTAATTCTAATTTGCAAACACGCTGCAATAAAAGCCACTAAAACATTCATGACATCCCTTTATTTTTGCCACCACTCCCTGTTATCTCCCACAAAATGACCACTGTATGTCATTTACTTAAAAAGTGAATCCTCAGCTTCATCCTGATGAAATCAAGGTGACACCATCTACCATATATACTCGAGTATAAGCCTACTTTTTCAGAACACTTTTTTATGCTGAAAAAGCCCCCCTCGGCTTATACTCGAGTGAGGGTCCCACTTGAGTCAATAAGTTTTCCCAGTTTTTTTGTTGTAAAATTAGATCCCTCGGCTTATATTCTGGTCGACTTCTACTCGAGTGTATACGGTAATTTATGGATTTTAGTTTATCCTGGCACATTAGCTGGAAAATTAGAAATGCAGAATTTACTCTATAGCGCCCTTTATAGCATCATGGGTATGGCATTGGCCTCATGAGTAGGGGTGTGGCCTTGTAGCCTAGACCCCATTTCAACATTTCAGTAGACCCAAAGATTAAGGCTGCCCCTGTAGACCAGTTTCAGTGCCAGCTCTTTACACAGTGACAGTTGGGTGCTGCACATTATGTTACAGTGCTGTTACTTGGCCCCTGTCCCTGAGTAGGAGTAGGCACTTTGATAGCATCTCTCAGTGGGTGTCAACTGGATAAGGCCCACACTACTTCACCCCACTTATGATGCCACTGTTACTCTATTCCCCTTACAAATCAGTCAGACACTGTTAATTCTGCTCATCCAAAAAAACATTTAACATCTGACTTCTATGGAATCTTTCCAAACACAAATATGCTTTTATTATTACTCATATTCTAAAATATATTATATATTATAAGTATTTTTCAGATTATCATCACATATCCACTTAACTACCATGTTGAGATGCTTCTGCTGTCAGAAGGGCGTTTTCTGACCATAAGTTCCTGAATGTATTCCTGATGAGTACATAGGAACATATTATTAGTCACATGTGACCCACTACTCTGCATTGTTTATAAGTAATCAGGGGCAGGAGGAGTGCATCAATAGCTACACAGGGGGATTAAGAAATACATGAGGGGTTAATGTCATAAAGTGGTTACTTGCCAAAGGAGTGAAGGGAGAATTACTATTGGGCAGATGGTATTTAAAGCCACTGGTAAGTCCATCACAACTTTGGAGTCTATTGGCTTACCGATGATCAAGGATAATGCCATATTTCCACTGTTTATGATTTCCCTTTATTCAGTTCTTGTATCATTACCAGAAAGAAGCTCTTACCTACAGAATGGGATCCCTTGACTAGCTTGAGAAGTATAAGTGGAATAGGAAACCTATTCCAATCATCATCAGTTAGTTATACTAGCTTTCCAGAACCAGCAAGATATGTGTTTCTTAAACGACTTATCTGGCATACTTCCATATGCTACTGTGTTACATATCCTTGGGAGTTGACACCATTTTTTAAGCATTTTCATACTTAGCTAATGATTAATTCACATATGTTTCCCTTGTTCTGGTATAAATTAAAATACTTTAATTTAAAAAGGCATATGTATTTATGCAGCCAGAATTATCATATATCCAACTCTAAATTAGGCTCTTTGGCATTAATTATGTGTTTGCATAAGGGCATTAACCCCTTCCTGACAGCCAGTTTTTGCGTTCCTGACAGAGCCCTTTTTTTCAAATCTGACATGTCTCACTTAAGTGGGGATAACTTTTTTTTGCTTTTACTTATCCCAGTGATTTTGAGATTGTTTTTTCGTGACACATTGTACTTCAAATTAGTGGTAAATTTGGGTCGATACAGTCTGTGTTTTTTTGTGAAAAATACCAAAATATCGTGAAAAAATGGAAAATTTAGCGATTTGCAAAATGTTAAATTTTCTGCTTGTGAGACAAATAATCTTACCACTCAAAATAGTGAATAACTAACATAGACCATATGTCTACTTTATGTTGACATCATTATTTCAACTTCCTTTTAATTTTTTGGGACACTAGGAGGCTTACAATATGAATAGCAAATTCTCAAATTTTCAAGAAAATTTCAAACACTGATTTTTTTAGGGACCAGTTCAGTTCTGATGTGACTTTGAGGGACTTGTATGTGAGACACCCCCATAAATGATGCCATTTCAAAAACTGCACCCCTCACAGTATTCAAAACAGCATTTTGGAAGTTTGTTAACCCTTTAGGTGTTTCACAGGAATTAAAACAAAGTGTAGGTGAAATTTCAAAATTTCTTTTTTTTTGCAGATTTGCAATTTTAATACATTTTTCTAAGGAACACAGTACATTTTACTAGAGAAATGTGACTGAAAATTGATTCCCCCAATTCTTTTGTTTTCATAAATATCCTATATGTGGCCCTAGTGTGCACGGTGACCAAACCACAGGCTTCATAATAGAAGGAGCACCTACTTGATTTTGGAGCCTCCTTTTTATGAGATTATTTTTTAGGCACCATGTAGGTTTCTAGGCACCATAAGATGCTAAAAGTTAGGAACCCCCCCACAAGTGACCCCATTTTGCAAACTACACCCCTCAGGGAATTCATCTAGGGGTATAGTGTACATTTAAAACCCCCAGGGGTTTCACCAATTGTGGTACAACTGGGCAGTGAAAATGAAAAATTATTTTTTTTACACAAAAATACAGTTCTGGCTCCAAATTTGTCATTTTCAGAAGGTATGAAGGAGACAAAGCACCCCAAAATCTGTGCCCCAATTTCTCCCGAGTACGGCAATGCCTCACATGTGACCAAAAAATACCAGTTGGGTGCATGGCAGGACTCAGAAGGGAAAGGAGTGATTTTTGGATTTTGCAGCTCAGATTCTGGTGGAATTTTGGTGGGTGCTATGTCGCATTAGCAAGACCCCCAAAGCACCAATACAGTGGAACCCCCCCACAAGTGACCCCATTTTGCAAAGTACACCCCTCAGGGAATTCATCTAGGGGTATAGTGTACATTTCAAACCCCCAGGGGTTTCACCAATTTTGATACAAGTGGGCAGTGAAAATGAAAAATTACATTTTTTTACACAAAAATGCAGTTCTGGCTCAAAATTTTTCATTTTCAGAAGGTATGAAGGAGAAAAAGCACCCCAAAATCTGTGCCCCAATTTCTCCCGAGTACGGCAATGCCTCACATGTGACCAAAAAATACCAGTTGGGTGCATGGCAGGACTCAGAAGGGAAGGAGTGATTTTTGGATTTTGCAGCACAGATTCTGGTGGAATGAATGGTGGGTGCTATGTTGCACCAATACAGTGGAACCCCCCCACAAGTCACCCCATTTTGCAAGGTACACCCCTCAGGGAATTCATCTAGGGGTATAGTGTACATTTCAAACCCCCAGGGGTTTCACCAATTTTGATACAAGTGGGCAGTGAAAATGAAAAATTACATTTTTTTACACAAAAATGCAGTTCTGGCTCAAAATTTTTCATTTTCAGAAGGTATGAAGGAGAAAAAGCACCCCAAAATATGTGCCCCAATTTCTCCCGAGTACGGAAATGCCTCACATGTGACCAAAAAATACCAGTTGGGTGCATGGCAGGACTCAGAACGGAAGGAGTGATTTTTGGATTTTGCGGCTCAGATTCTGGTGGAATTTTGGTGGGTGCTATGTCGCATTAGCAAGACCCCCCAAGCACCAATACAGTGGAACCCCCCCACAAGTCACCCCATTTTGAAAACTACACCCCTCAGGGAATTCATCTAGGGGTATAGTGTACATTTCAAACCCCCAGGGGTTTCACCAATTTTGATACAAGTGGGCAGTGAAAATGAAAAATTACATTTTTTACACAAAAATGCAGTTCTGGCTCGAAATTTTTCATTTTCAGAAGGTATGAAGGAGAAAAAGCACCCCAAAATCTGTGCCCCAATTTCTCCCGAGTACGGCAATGCCTCACATGTGACCAAAAAATACCAGTTGGGTGCATGGCAGGACTCAGAACGGAAGGAGTGATTTTTGGATTTTGCAGCTCAGATTCTGGTGGAATTTTGGTGGGTGCTATGTCGCATTAGCAAGACCCCCCAAGCACCAATACAGTGGAACCCCCCCACAAGTCACCCCATTTTGCAAACTACACCCCTCAGGGAATTCATCTAGGGGTATAGTGTACATTTAAAACCCCCAGGGGTTTCACCAATTTTGATACAAGTGGGCAGTGAAAATGAAAAATTACATTTTTTACACAAAAATGCAGTTCTGGCTCAAAATTTTTCATTTTCAGAAGGTATGAAGGAGAAAAAGCACCCCAAAATCTGTGCCCCAATTTCTCCCGAGTACGGCAATGCCTCACATGTGACCAAAAAATACCAGTTGGGTGCATGGCAGGACTCAGAAGGGAAGGAGTGATTTTTGGATTTTGCAGCACAGATTCTGGTGGAATGAATGGTGGGTGCTATGTTGCACCAATACAGTGGAACCCCCCCACAAGTCACCCCATTTTGCAAACTACACCCCTCAGGGAATTCATCTAGGGGTATAGTGTACATTTCAAACCCCCAGGGGTTTCACCAATTTTGATACAAGTGGGCAGTGAAAATGAAAAATTACATTTTTTACACAAAAATGCAGTTCTGGCTCAAAATTTTTCATTTTCAGAAGGAATGAAGGAGACAAAGCACCCCAAAATCTGTGCCCCAATTTCTCCCGAGTACGGCAATGCCTCATGTGTGACCAAAAAGTGGCAGGACTCAGAAGGGAAGGAGTGATATTTGGATTTTGCAGCACAAATTCTGGTGGAATGATGGTGGGTGCTATGTCGCATTAGCAAGACCCCCAAAGCACCAATACAGTGGAACCCCCCCACAAGTGACCCCATTTTGCAAACTACACCCCTCAGGGAATTCATCTAGGGGTATAGTGTACATTTCAAACCCCCAGGGGTTTCACCAATTTTGATAAAACTGGGCAGTGAACATGAAAAATTACATTTTTTTACACAAAAATGCAGTTCTGGCTCAAAATTTTTCATTTTCACAAGGAATGAAGGAGACAAAGCACCCCAAAATCTGTGCCCCAATTTCTCCCGAGTACGGCAATGCCTCACATGTGACCAAAAAATACCAGTTGGGTGCATGGCAGGACTCAGAAGGGAAGGAGTGATTTTTGGATTTTGCGGCTCAGATTCTGGTGGAATGAATGGTGGGTGCTATGTGGCATTAGCAAGACCCCCGAAGCACGGTGAAATTATGAACCTAATATTCCATAGATGTGTGGTATATTTTAAAACACTCCTTTATACATAGGCCGGGTTTGTCGGGGCAAGTGTCACACTGGAAAATAGTTTGCTTTCTTATTCCCTTTTTATAGCAAACTTTGCACCTTTTTTGTGTCCTGCCCTTTTTTCCAGTGGAGGGGATTTCATCAGGAAAATGCTGCCCTGGTACAATACGGGGGCCAGTACTAGAAGTACTGGGGCCCTCTGCCTGCTGGTTCCCAAATATTAGGCCCTTTATGACTTCCTCTTGAAAGTGCATAAATGTCCCCCTCTGGCCGGTAGAACGGAATAGCACGTAAGCGTTATACAGTGCCATCTGGATGATATACACGGCCACCTTCTTGTACCAGATTTTTGTTTTCCGCAGGGCACTGTACGGCTTCAGTACCTGATCTGAAAGATCCACTCCGCCCATGTACCTATTGTAATCTAGGATACAATTAGGTTTTGAGGTGTGGGTACTGGTACCTCGTACAGGGACGGAGGTGGTACTGTCTCCGTGAATTGTTGTCAGTATAAGGACATCCCTCTTGTCCTTATATTTGACCAACAACATATTTTCGTTGCATATTCCCCTGCTTTCACCCCTTCTCATTACTTGGGCAATGTGCGTTTTTGGGAGGCCTCTTTGGTTCTTGCGCACAGTACCGCAAGCTGCTGTACCTCTTGAACCAAGGGCCTTAAACAGGGGGATGCTAGTGTAAAAGTTATCCACATAGAGGTGATAACCTTTATCCAGGAAGGGGTGCACTAAATCCCAGACAATTTTCCCACTAACACCTACGAGGGAGGGGGGGCATTCTGGCGGTTGAATTCTTGAATCCTTCCCTTCATAAACCCTAAACCTGTGGGTGTACCCTGAGGTGCTTTCACACAGTTTATACATTTTTATGCCATACCTTGCCCTCTTACTGGGAAGGTACTGGCGGAATTTAACCCTTCCTTTAAAATGTATAAGGGACTCGTCGATACAAATAAATTTTTCAGGGATGTACACCTCTTCAAATTTGGCACTGAAATGATCAATGACCGGCCTGACTTTGAATAGCCGGTCAAAGGTGGGATCATCTCTGGGTGGGCACTGTGCATTATCGGTGTAATGTATAAATTTAAGAATTGTCTCAAATCGAGTCCGGGGCATGGCCATACGGTAAAATGGAGTACTGTACAGAACATCTGTACTCCAATATTGCCTAATTTCTGGCTTTTTTACTATGCCCATATGAAACACCAGACCCCAAAACGTCATCATCTCTACTGCATCTACAGGGGTCCACCTAGCAAATGATGACGTGGGGTTTTGAGCAATAAACTGCTGGGCATATAAATTAGTTTGGTCCACCATTAAATTTATAAAATCATCAGAGAAAAATAATTTGAAAAAGTCAATTTCTCTGAGACCTGTGGAATCAAATTGGATTCCTGGCATGGCCAAAAACTCAGGAACCTGGGGCTCAAAATTGTCTGGTGGTGGGGTCCATACTAGATCAATTATTGGGGGGGGAATCTCAGCTGATCTACGGGGGCGTCTTTGAGGGGGTCCCTCATCACCAGAGGAGGAAGAGGAGCTTAAGACGAATCCTTCAAATTCCCCGCTTGCATCACTGCCTGTGTCAGAGTCAGAGGCAAGCATGGCATATGCCTCCTCCACTGAATACATTCTCCTGGATGACTGGGAGGACATTTGGGAGGACATTTGGGAGGACATTTGGGAGGACATTTGGGATGCCATTTTTATTTTTGTGTTACTGGTAGTGAAATGTTTCAACACGTGTATAGTGTAGGGGGGGGTACAAACTTTATTTCAACCCGGGGGGTATGTAGTGTGTAGTGTGTATGTAGTGCAGAAAAAAAAAATACTTTATACCAATAAAAAAAAAAAAAAATGAAGGGGTTAAAAATAAAAAATTGAAGGGGTTAAAAAAAAAAAAAAAAAGGTCCTTCGCCAAAAATTGAGCACAGATGTTGGTCAGTAACGTCTGTCACTGAACAGCGCTCAAAGGCAACAGGAATCTGATCAAAAAAAAAAAAAATAGATCAACCCTGTGCCGAAAAAGCTGATCAGTGATGTACGTCACTGATCGGCGCACAGTGGCCACAGGACACCCACAAAATCAGTGTGTGTAAAAAAAAAATTAAAAAAAGACCCCACAGCACTCACAAAAAAAAAAAAAGGTGATCAGTGATGCGACACTGATTACCAGTGAGGGACAGCAGGTGCACAACCTTTGGTGCAACTGACAGTGCAACTGGCAGCAACTGACAGGTATATATATATAAAAAAAAACCTCTGCGCCCCCAAAAAGTTGCTGATCAGCACAGATATACTGATCAGCACAAAAGGGGGGGTAGCAGACACAAAATATACACTCTCTATCACTCTCTGTCACTATCTCTCTCTATCTCTCTATCTCTCACTATCTCTCACTATCTATCACTCTAGGACACTGCAGCAGCAGCACTGACAGTTATATGTATAAAAAAAAACTGCACCCCCAAAAAGGGGGGGTAGCAGACACAAAATATACACTCTCTATCACTCTCTGTCACTATCTCTCTCTATCTCTCTATCTCTCACTATCTATCACTATCTATCACTCTATGACACTGCAGCAGCAGCACTGACAGTTATATATATAAAATAAAACCCCTGCACCCCCAAAAAGGGGGGGTAGCAGACACAAAATATACACTCTCTATCACTCTCTGTCACTATCTCTCTCTATCTCTCTATCTCTCACTATCTATCACTATCTATCACTCTATGACACTGCAGCAGCAGCACTGACAGTTATATATATAAAATAAAACCCCTGCACCCCCAAAAAGGGGGGGTAGCAGACACAAATCTCTCTATCTCTCTACCTCTCACTATCTATCACTATCTATCACTATCTATCACTGTATGACACTGCAGCAGCAGCACTGACAGTTATTTATATATAGAAAACCCCTGCACCCCCAAAAAGGGGGGGTAGCAGACACAAAATATAGCTCTCTCTGTCACTATCTCTCTATCTCTCTCTATCTCTCTCTATCTCTCTCTCTATCTCTCTATCACACTGCAGCAGCAGCAGGAAGTCTCAGGAAGTCAGATCCAGGAAGCGTCCAGCACGCTACAAGCAGTGATAAGGTGATCAGGTAAGGTATTTGCAAGGATCAGGTAAGTATTAGCAAGGATCAGGTCGGTATTCACGGCAGGCAGGCACGGTGACCGTTCTGCACGCTATTCCAGACCGGAATGGCGTCTGCAGCGCAGTCACCGTCAGTTTAAATGTCGCGCCTTGGCTGTGATTGGTCCGTGGGTCCCACGGACCAATCACAGCCTTGGGGGCAGGTGGGGTGAGGGTGGGGTGAGGTGTCATCGTCACCGATGACCCCCTCATGCCCCCTGACGCCCGGCGGTGATTGACACCTGTGTTACCGAGCGTCTGATTCGCTGGTAACACAGGAAAACGCTGTGAATGGCTGTTCACACTGAACAGCCAATCACAGCGATCGCCGACGGGGGGGCGGCATCGCAGCCCCCCCTGGGCATGCAGGGACATGTCTGCTGTCAGGGACAGCAGACATCGTCCCTCTGTCACTGCGTCTCGAGACGCAGTGACAGTTTAAACTCATGACGTACATTTATGCCATGTGTCGGGAAGTACCTCCCGGCCATGACGTAAATGTACGTCAAATGTCGGGAAGGGGTTAAACTGTTTGTCCTTTGATCCCATGCAGCAATATATTTTGAAATGTTAAATGGAAATATAGGCAATAACTGTATTACCTTCTATTTAGCACAAAATAATAATGGAGTTTAGTGTTTAACCTAGTAAAACAAAAATCACATTTAGGGCAGGCACTATGGTAAATGATAAATGAGAACCATTATTAGTCTATATGTGTGGTCAACATTAACAGAGATGCCATTGATCACTGTGTGCGTGTGATCATTTTGGTTTGCAGAAATAAACAGGTCTGTCTGGACCAAAGACTGTGTAAAATGCATCACTTCCTAATTGGCAAGTTTGTTTTCTATGATATAGTACTGAGATTAATATGCTTATTGCTGGGCATTAAAGCTTAATAAGTATACCAAGGAGGAGCAGTATTGTTTTGGACAAAAGCCACAATTGATTGCATCCACCACAGCTTACGAATGACTGTATCTTGCCAGTTATCAAAAATAAATTGCTCCTCTTATAAATTACTGTGAAATAAATGATTGCTTAATGCTACAATGTAAATCCAACTGTTTTGTTTTTCTTGTTTACATATTTTTCTATTTTTGTTTGAGAAAAATATTTTAGAAATAGTTCAATGAAAATGCATTTGTTAATCAATTAAAGGTTGTCATTAAACTTTATTCAATGTCATCATAAATATAACGTAATAGGGAACTGGACTTTTTTTCCCCCATTTATTAGACTTTAGTCTAATGATGTGCACATACGGTGATATTCCTTTGCTATTCGACTTGCTATGCAATCTTTGCTAACTCATGTACAATTCATGCTATCTGAATTAGATTTCCACAATATAGTCATTGCTTCCCTGTCTATCTGGGTTTCGATTTGTGCGATCCCGATGCAATTTTGACTATACAGTCAAAATATCATGCTGGATTGTACCGTGTGTGCACACAATAAATCAGAAATATGGGCATCCAATTAAGTGATGTCCTGTGGATCCATGACAAATGTTAATTTAACCATGGACATAAAGGCATTGTGCATAGGCTTGTGGGGGTGCCGCTGCAAAACTTATTGTATGCATAATTTCAGGGTACTTGTGTAGTTTCACGGTGCCAGTATGGGCGCGCACCACTTCCGGGCCCTGCACTCAGCAAACTTTCTAAAATAAACTAAATAATCTCCATGCCAACGTGGATAGTTCATATTACGTTGGCATGTAGTTGATTTTAGATAGTGTGGTGAGCATAGTGAGCCACACTGGGCGAGCACACGGAGCCCCGCAAGGGGACTCAGATGCATGGCCATGCTGGCACCGTGAAACTACACAAGTACCAATTTCAGAAAGTAAAATCCATTACTAAAAGGTATTGGATCTGTTCAGCAATTAAAACCTAGCACGCAGTGAGATAAGCTGTACCCCACATTGCACTTAATCACACATACCACATTTCCAGTATTTCATTTGTTTTAAATACAGTGAAGTTACTAGCCACTCTTTGCGATACTGTACATCTAATGGAGAATGCACCATTTAACGCAGAAGCATCTACAGTACATCTCAAACAAGGGTTATATTGGCCTTGGGGGCAGTATTCAGCTACTCTGACAACCTCCTGTTCCAGGAAAATCTGGCTTCAACCAGTGGAACACCTGATAACCTGCACCTCTACCATGAATTACTGTATTAAAAATGGCATGAGATGCACTACTATTACCGTGGGGCCGCACTATTTGCTTATGGCCCTGATTCTGGTTCATATGCTCCCCTGTTCGTCCGCACAGGAGAAAGATGCTTGTCAACTGTACATGCACAATAAGCTTTTATGCACATGTGCAGCTGCATTGTGTGAGCGGTTGTGGCAAATTGCATATTCACTGGCCCCTTTGCACCTAGCGGTGCAGGTGGGGGCATGAGGCAGTTATGAAGGGTAGCACCCATAGGAACTACCAGCATTTCATGGGCTACCCCATGAAAAAACTATATGTTCCCATGCTAATGCAGCCATGATATGGGTGCGGGGGGCAGCAGCTGACATCAGCGGATGTCAGCTGCCCACTTGCTTCCCCTACAGGGACACCGCAGATCTAAGACACCAGAGAGGTGTGAGCACAGTACAAATTATTTGATGATTTTTGCCCTGCGTGCAAGCTACGAATACAAATGGAGCCCCTCTCATGCTTTCTGAACTCTTGCCAGAACGTCCTCGCTGGAGAGAGCCAGCAGAGAGGGACGCCATCAGACTGGGACTTGTGCGATTCAGGGAGATGGGCAAGGTAAGGGGAGTTGGGGCAGCGATGGGGAATGTCGGTAGCGGCAGGCGGTGGTGGGGTGCTCAGTTGCCATTGGGACGCACAAGCGTCTCGTGTGCACACACCCTGGTGGCGGCTGGTGGGGGCTGGTGATGGATTTGCAAGCCCCAGCTAAATGAGCGTCGCTACATTTGTAGATGTTTATGAAAAACATACAGTCAGATGCCTGTGGGTACAATCTGCATGTGGGTGAAGGGTGGCATTTAGATGATCCGCAAAGCTGCAAAATTTCAGAATCAGTCAATCAGAATGAGGACCTATATCCATGATAAAAAAATACTACATCGGGCAGACTACACCCCCGTTTCACAATAAAATGGTCCTGCACCGGTTGGCCATAATTACATCTACATCTGTACCTGCATATATATTGCAGGTACAGATGTAGATCAGCCTGTGGCGTGCCATTTGAAGATGCTGGGTTACTCTATTGCCTGTCTAAACTACTGAACTTTAATCACTTTGCCAATTCTATGCGTGGTGGTGATAAAGCAAAAAAAAAATATTGAGGATCTACAGATTGGGGATTATCCAACCTGGAGGGCTCAACTACAAACTAAATTAGAGTAGCTTGATGTGATACTTTTATATAACTATTATTGTGCTGTGTAGTTTGTCTCTCTTTTTATATGTGTGCTTTCTTGATCTCTTTATATGTTATTTGGTATATGTTGTTATGTTGTATAATATATATTGTTGTTATCTTTGGTGCTTTTGTTGTCATGTTGCCCGTAGTGACGGGGTAGACTGCCAGAGGACTTCTGGGTATAGCAGGTGGATGGTTGCTTGGCAGCATTGCCTGTGGCCTGTCCGGGTATGTCTCCCTGGTATTGTGTCTATGGGTACCAGAGTTATTGTAGTTTATTCGCCTCTGCCTCCTGGGGTTCTGACTGTGCCTGCACTCTGGCCCCCATTGGTCTGTACACTGTGCTTATGGACTGTGGAATGCATGTGGATAGTTGTCTAGCATCTCCCATAGTGTCCCCGTCTGGAAGTGCATTACGGTGACTTCCAGTTGTCGGGAGGTAGTGCGCAGTGGCCCTGGGAGGATCAGGTGTCTAATAGGTATAAGAATGGTGGGTTTTGGGGTTACTGTTGCTGTAGGTGTGGTCCAAGGACGGGGCTCATACCCCTAAATGTTACCTGAGTATCGTTATTTCCATCTGCAATTGGATGCTGATATTATCGGTCACTGAGCAAGTTGATCTAACAAGTGAGTGCTGGCAGTATAATATATATATATATATATATATATATATATATATATATATATATATCATATAGTAGAGAAACCGCACACTCAAGTTTTTCTATGATGCAGGTGCTGGAGCGTACATTTTCATATAGTCATAAACTCTATCCCGGCAAGGACAAATGAACCAGCACACCACCATTTGATAAAGTTCAAAAAAAGTTTTTCCTTTAGTGAAAAAAGACGTAATAACTTGGTCACAGGAATAGCATATTCAAAAGAAGCAATTCATGGATACTCATCGTGATTTTGCAGAGGGAGCTGTAACTGGAAGTGCGAGCAGCATATCCCTATCCATGAGCCAGATCTGCCCGACAGGCTGTTTCGGAGTGCTACCTCCTTCGTCAAGGGCATACAGCTAACTAAGCTGACCTGTGTATATGTAGGGGATGGGATGCCCGCCAAAATTAAACTACATCATACCTCACCTGTGAAACACCTGCATTGCCCAGCCCCCGATCCACGGCTGTCCGTCTCCAAGCCAGGAAGTCTCAGCGTGACACGCATACAGCGTGACACGCACGCGTCATATCCTGTAGTGCGCTTCCGCTCTTAACTGGGTTTAACGGCGTCTCAGGATTGCCATAGTAACAGTCGGACTGGACGGAGTTACCGCCCATCCGACGTCACAGGGCTCCGGGCAAGGCTGCTGCTACAGCTAGTGACAGACGAGTCACGTCGCTACACCGCTGGCTGCTTGCCTATTCCGGCATTTCCAATTAGCCAATACCTCTTAATAAACCCAAGCTGGTTACAGCTACCTATTTGCGTGGGAGTGCCATACGTAATCCAGCCATTGAGTCCTGTGTATAGTGTCCTTTTGTTGTTTATGTGACAGTTGGACAGGACGGTTTCAGAGTGATTTATGACATGATTGTGACTATTTAGCAGATTTTCAGTATAATGTGGTTTTGTTGAACCTTATTTTTATGTGGGGGTTGCTATATGTAATTTACCCCACGAGTTCACCCACTAGTAGTATGGCTCACCATTTATGTCTCTATGATGGTCCTTTCACTCTGATCATGTCCTGTATATCCAGCTGTTTGTTATTTGGTATCATGCATTCACCCACTATTATGTATTATGAGCAGCTGCATGTAACTAGTGAAGGGTGCTTAGATCAGGTGGAGACCAGGCGATTGTTGCGGACATGCTGGTGGCTAAGTGAGAACCAGGGAGTCGGATTTGTGTATGTCCGTTGCCTGGCAACTAGTAGCCGCTCCCCCTGTGATTGTGCTGTGCACGCAAGTGATTGTGGTGCGCACACAGACAGGGGGCAGCGGCAGGTTGCCGTGGAAACGGCATACATCACTTCCGGTTACTGGGAACCTTTCTTTCTTCCCCCGGATTGCGCAGACATGAACAGTGGTTCCGTCTGCTGTGTGCACTTCCTGTTTTCAAGCTGCAGCATCCATGAGGCTCTGGTAATGAGGGGTGGAGTGCATGAACCAGGTAATTGATGTTTATTTGTCACAGGTGGATTTTGCACTTTATATAGAGGCTCAGTGTCAGTGTAAGCTTGATGCCCTTTGAGAAAGGTACTTACCGAAACGGCCCGTCAGGGCACTTGTGCATGATTGTATGCTGCTGTCTTCAGTCCTTGGCCAGTCACTGCTAAGTATGATGAATTTTTATCTCTTTGATGATGATTGACACAATGCTTCAATAAATACACTTTTTGCATCTAATATAAGGGTGTGCTGGTCCTGTCGTTCCAGGAGACTGAGGGTCTCTCTGGCTGGCTTACTATATCTATTTGTTCAGACCTTGAACCCCTGCCTGAATTACATTGGAAAGTGTGCGTTTCCCACAGAATATTGTATATATCCTTTTGGACTTTTTGGATATGCACCTCGTCTGAATTGGTTTTTAAAGTTAGTGCTGAGGCACTTTTTTATACAAAACAAGTTGTTTTTCCTGTATTATCGTTCTATATAAGGCAATGGAATTACACCTGGAGGATATTACAGGCACTAAACGCTTTACTGATAAGGACGCAAATAAAATCCTGTTTTCAGGTACCGAAGAACTGGCATTTGACAGAGATACGCCATCCGAAGTATTTGCCGATTTATTGAAATTACGAAAGAGGCTGGTAGAACTGGAGCCACACGGGCTGACTCTCTCCCAGTATCACAGGGAGGGGCTCATTCCCCGTGGGTTCCGAATCAAAAACCAGCCCACCATCGGCCGTCTGAATAAAGACTTCTGTAAATCTTGGTGCCAGATACTAAACCAATGCAGTAGGGATCTCATTGTATTGGTGGTACAACAACTTAATAGCGATATATTGAGCGTACAGAAGGAAATTGAAGTTTGTGAAGGTGCAGGATTGGATGTGGTTAGGGCTGATACTAGCGGTGATTGGCTTGCTAAGTTGGAGGAATCAGTGGCAACATTTAAATCTGAGCTTTTGTTGTTTAAAAAGAACAAATATAGGCGGGTAAAGGAAGATTACAGAGAGTTACGGGTGTACCCGTGGCTGACAGGGCAACCTAACAGGAGACCTTGGAGAGGTAATTTTGTAAGAAGACGACGTGGTGATACTAGACAGCCAGATTATCAATTTACGGACCTTGACTCTAACACGTCTCAAAGTGACACTGAACCTACGGGCAGATCACACCCTAAGACTTTTTTAGGGAGACATCCCAGTCCAAAGGCAGGGGGAGAGGAAAAAACCCTGCAGGAGAGGGGGGATCAAGCACCGCAAAAGGCAGAACCCAGAGGGAGGGCAAGAGGTGATTGTATACAATTTATCTGATTACCAACTTACAGCTATTGAATTAGCTGTCCTTAATAAGGGGTTGAGTTTTGTCCAAACTTTCAGACAGAATCCCTTCGACTGTGAAGTGGAACTGTACAAGTTCCAGAGGCAGTTGAAATTAAGGGATTTTTTTTTCTAGACAACCCATTGCCCCCACTGGACAGGATTCCACGAATCCACAAACTAAGTCCTTCAAAGTTCGGTCTAAATTTGAACCGCAGGTCAACAACCCCTCGATTGATACATTTATGCGCCTGGTGCGTCAGGATATTATACCACAAATGAAGAGATCGAAGGTCCGTAGATCTAATCTGACTGTCTTAGAGCAACAGGCATTGCAGTCTTTAAAAGAGAACCCGTTGATTATGGTGTGTCCGGCCGACAAGGGCGGGGCAACGGTAGTTCTTAACAAGATTGATTACATCAATGAAATTCTCAGGCAATTGTCTGACACTACGTGCTACAAACAGTTGAGAATGGATCCCACATTGTCCTACAAACGTGAATTGGATTCTATCTTACAGATGGGTTGTGTAAATGGGTGGGTGGATGATGATACATTTGGATTCTTATTGCAGGAACATCCTAGGGTACCACTCATTTACATATTACCCAAAATACACAAATCAATGGTCTCCCCACCAGGGAGACCAATTATTTCCTCTATTGGGTCCCTGTCACAACCGGTTTCCCAATATGTGGATCATTTTTTGCAGGATGTGGTGCAAAACACGCCATATTGGTTGAGGGACACCACACACTTCCTCAACAGATTGAGCCAACTTAGCACTCCAACTGATGACTGCATCTTGGTGACACTAGATGTCACCTCGTTGTATACGAACATAACCCATACGGAAGGTATGGAGGCAGTCAGAAGATGCTTGGAGGCCAGTCCACACTATAAGGGTCCGCCGATAGAGTTTTTGTTACAGTTGATTGGATTTGTGTTACACAAAAATTATTTTTTGTTTGACAATTCTTTTTATTTGCAGTTACAGGGGACTGCGATGGGGTCCAATATGGCCCCATCGTATGCCAACCTATTTATGTTTGATTATGAACGGACACACATCATGTCAGATCCAATTTTTTCTAAATACATAACTCTTTATTTACGTTTTATTGATGACCTGTTTATAGTGTGGACTGGGACCCAATCGCTGCTGGATCAGTTTGTAGAGAAGCTGAATCAGATTGCTGGGTCCATCAGATTTACTTGTGCTAGCAGTACAGCTAGTATCAATTTTTTGGACGTGGAAGTAACAAGGGCAGGAGGAGCCTTTGCAACAAAGGTGTACAAAAAGTCTACTGACAAAAATAATTTGCTCATGGCGTCGAGCTTTCACCCACAGCCCCTTAAGCGGGGACTCCCGTTCTCGCAGTTGGTTAGAGCGGTGAGAATAACATCAAATGCGAATGTCCTGAGAGAGACCCTTGATGAGATGGGACAGAATTTCATATCCCGTGGGTATGACATAAATGAGGTTGAGGCGGCAAAAGAGAAATGCTTTACTCTAAAGAGGGAAGAGCTCTTGACCCAGAAGGATAGAACGACAGCAGAGCAATGTATGTTGTTTCCGAACACATACTCCATTAATTCAGGTGCATTAAGAGGGGCCATTCTCAAACATTGGCACATCCTGAGGACTGACCCTATATTGGGTCCACATTGCTTACACAACCCCATGTTTTGCTACAAAAGGAGTTCCAATATTGATCAGCAGGTGGTACTCACAGATGTGGGACCTAAGGCCGTGGGAAACAGCACATGGCTGAAACTGGGAACCGGAGCAAACAAATGCAGTGGTTGTGTGAATTGTAAGTTCATACTTGCAGGCAGTGACTGGCAGCACCCAATCACGGGTCAGAAATACCATCTAAAATATCGTATGGACTGTACAACTAAGTTCACTGTATATATTATACAATGCCCATGTAACAAGATATACGTGGGCAAAACGATACGCATGCTGAAGGAGAGGATCAATATGCATAGGTCCTCTATTAATAAAGCTCTGCTGAAAGTAGACAAGTCGACACCACCGGTTGCGAGACACTTCGCTCAAGCCGGACACCGGATGAGTGACTTTAAGTTTCTACCATTTGATTATATTATGCCGTTGAGGAGAGGTGGAGACCGCCACATGTTACTTCTACAACGTGAGTGTTACTGGACATACACGCTACAAGCGATGGCACCATTGGGCCTTAATGAGGAACTGAACATGTCAATATTCTTATAATGAGCAGTATGAGTCTAGGACCCAGCATAGGCCATTTCTGATTCAGCTCTCCCACAAAGAATTTTGTTAATTTTTTGTTGATTTTTGATAAATCTGTGTAATGAATGTATTCCATATCTTTTACTTGCTTTCACATGCTAATCTTCCTTCTTGTTTAGTGTCTTTTCTGATAGTAATTTTTGTTGTTTATGTTGCTCAGTGTCAGTGTAAGCTTGATGCCCTTTGAGAAAGGTACTTACCGAAACGGCCCGTCAGGGCACTTGTGCATGATTGTATGCTGCTGTCTTCAGTCCTTGGCCAGTCACTGCTAAGTATGATGAATTTTTATCTCTTTGATGATGATTGACACGATGCTTCAATAAATACACTTTTTGCATCTAATATAAGGGTGTGCTGGTCCTGTCGTTCCAGGAGACTGAGGGTCTCTCTGGCTGGCTTACTATATATATATATATATATATATATATATATATATATATATATATATATATATATATATATATATATAAATATATATATATATATATATATAAATATATATATATATATATATATAAATATATATATATATAAATATATATATATATATATATATATAAATATATATATATATATATATATATATATATATATATATATATATAATGGTATGGAAAAACTGGAGTACCCAAAAAAAATTCCTCAGAGACCTTGCCCCTCTGAAACCCCTAGCCAATCCCAAAATAAAATTTAGAGCCCGTCATCCCTGCTTTCCAAAACCTTCACCCCTGCACTGCTTTGCAGGACTATGTCCACACTCTGACTTAGAATTTTTTGATGGTGCCCACCAAGTCTTGAGTCTCTAGCAAGTTTAATAATATACCTGCCTGAAGATATGCACCTTTAAATAACCGGTGATCTACTGAAAACCCTCTTTACCCTCAGTCTTTGGCTGTACTCAGAGATTCCTAACATCCACATCCTTTTTACATCCATTGGCATGGGGGAAACCCATTCCTCACTACCCCAGTCTGCCTCACCACCACTGTTTCCAACACCCTCCCTTTATGCCTCACTGCCACTGGCTTAAGGACATGCTCAGTTATGAGTGACTATAACCTTTTCTAGAGCATGCAAAAAAGTACTCCCTTTAGTGAACAGAGAGAGAGAGAGAAAGGGAGAGAAGGGATAAGATCACTAGTATTATATGTACCACGCACTGCTATATTGTCCAGGTAGGCATGGGAGTCAAGGATTACTCATCATTTGGGGCAGAATGGCTGGTGTAATGGTTAGCATTACTGCCTCACAGCGCTAAGGTAGTGGGTTAGATTACCACCATGGCCCTAACTGTGTGGAGTTTGTATATTCTCCCCATACTTGCATGGGTTTCCTCTGCGTACTCTGGTTTCCTCCCACAATCCAAAAATATACTGGTAGGTTATTTGGCTCCTAACAAAATTAACCCTAGAATGAAAATGTGTGTGTGTACATGTGGTGTACTGGGGCTGGGACTGATCTGAAAGTTTAAATATTCTCTGTAAAGCACTGCAGAATATGTGTGCGCTATATAAAAACTGTTAATAATTAAATACATTTGATGTAAACAAAAGAAAACTAACTAACATATTGTAAAAATAAATCAGTCTGTAATTACCCCGCACTAGAAGTTTAACTCTCAGATGCAAAGGAGATTTATGCCTCTGGGCCCTAAGCCCTAAAGTGGAATCCATGTTTGATTGCTGCTCTTCAATCAGTTTAGAAGGGGGTGCGGGTTGTGTACTGGCAGCTGACCAGGGAGAGAGCGAACAGGCTGAGAGAAGGCAGGCACTGACCAGCATGTGCTGAGCTGGGGAGAAAGGCTGTGCTGCAGCATCAGCCTGTCCTCTCTACACCACACTGCTGGCTCCTTGAAACTGGGGAGGGGGAGAGGGACCTGGGCCCCTCTGGCAGATTCGAGCCCAGGTAAAAAGTACCCCACCTCTCGACACCACTGAGTAAGACCTTGACTCAGTGGTCATTGTCACAACTTTTTTTAAGGGGAGTGGGGACACCGAATTTCCACTTGCCTCTAGGCATATGGAATGATATTATGCCTCTGCCCTGCACAGAAACAAAATAACTCACCCAAATCTAACTCTCTCTGCATATGTTACATTTTCCCTACCTGAAAGAGAATTATTTTGTTTTTGTGATAAATGCTGAATCAGCCCCGGTGTACTGTCACATTCTGTAAGATGTCAAATCATTGTAAATATTCTATTGTGCTGTATGGGACTGATTCGATTTGATTCCTTGTTCTAAATGTCTCTACTGAGGAAAAAAAACAAACACAACATGAACAAATATAAAAATGTCTCTTTATTGCGTCAAAGATACTATCAGCAACAAATCAGAATATCAATGTTTTTATTAAGCGGATAAATAAAATAAATAACTATATATATGTGTGTTTTCTATGTGGCAAAGGCGCATCAGGAAACAAATGAAATCCACTATTGATATGCTTCAGAAAATCAAATGTATTTTCTTTTGTATATATTTCAAACTTGCTGGTTGTTTCTCACACTCCTTTTGGTTTTATACTTACTAAAGTCAGTATATAGATGATATGCTTCTTAGAAGTGGCGTGGAATATCTTCTGTGTAAAACTGAATAGAAATGCATAAGAGAACGAGATGAATTAATTAATCAGTGATAAACAGGTCTTTTTTTTTTTATTTTACAGTAAATATTGAGATACTTTAGGAAAATTGTGCACTGAAATTATTGCAAAACTACAACTAATTAATACAATATAAATTGATCTATTCATCATGTTATCTGGATAAACAGACCCATTTAAACAAATTAATAAAGAAGCAACAAAGGTTATAACCCCAGATCTATATATAAAACACAAAAAACCGGTATCCTATTGGGTGTGATCCACTTTGGTTGATAAAAAACATACTGATAGCGGAATTTTTTGTCCGATGGTCATTTTCATGCTATCCAATTACAGGCCATTTTTAGTACTAGCCAATTAGCTTCTTACTGTCATATTACAGACTTTGGGGCAGAGTATTTATTATTGTTATTTGTATTAAGAATTAAAAAGAGATAAACACAACTGTAATAAAGAGTGATAAACATCCAGCCAATCAGCTTCTAATTGTCATTTTTTTAAACAACCTATACCATGACAGTTAGGAGTTTATAGGCTGGATGTTTATCACTCTTTATTACACCTGTGTTTATCTCTTTTTAATTCTTAATACATCTACCCCAAACACAAATGTAATAAAGAGTGATAAACATCCAGTCAATCAGCTCCTAACTGCCATGGCATAGGTTGTTTGAAAAAATTACAATTAGGACCTGATTGACGGGATGTTTATCACTCATTATCACACTCCCATTTACAGTATCTCTATTTAAGGTTTAATACATCTGCCCCTTTGTTTGAAAAAGACAAGAGGAGCTGATTGTCTGGTAGTTAATCTCTCTCCACTGCTTAATACATCTGCCCCTAAAAGTGTAAAAAACCTTAAGCAGAGAAGAATTGCTGCCCTCTTAAAAATAATAGAAACATACATTTAAGGATTTTTTATTGCCTTTAATCAGCAGTGCCGATTTGTTTTTGCTGGTGGGTGCTCAAGCCAAAAATATAGGTGAGCCTGTGTTCTGGCTGGGGACTGGGGAGGCACAGGCGGCTAATCCTGCCTGCAGCTGCAATGCTTGGCATGCTGATGCCGGAATACACTCCGTCCAATCCGTGGGTGCTCATCAATTTCTGTGGGTGCTCGGGCCCTTGAGCACCCACAGAATCGGCGCCTATGCTTTTAATATCAGTACAATAATGATTATAAAAAGTTAGATAAAGTCCTTAACAAACACATTGCAAGATAAACCTAAAAGAATATAGAAAAACACACCAACATTAAAGGACCGTTTGGTCAAAAGTTTCTTTCCCATGATGAAAAAACTTCTGTTGATATCAGGTCTAAAATATTTTTTTTAGCTGTTCACTGTGTTTGTAGACTGTAGGGATTGTTAAAGCACAGAGGGAAGTACAATAAAAAGTTTCAAATCAAGCACTTCACAGACTGTTTGTAAAAAGAACTTTGTCACTTGAACAGTAAAAACATTATATACTGTAGCTGTTGCTCTGATGGATGGAGTAAAATGCAATCAGCGACAAAGAGCACAATAGAAAACTCTATTTGCATCTATTTAATTTGTAAAGTGACATGGTATCCATTTAATGTGATGGCCACAGAATGAACACATGGGGACACATCTTTAAATTTGAAGAGTTTTGGTCCATTGACCCACTCACTTGCTTATCATGCAACAGCTTTATTTAAAGGTGTCAATTTTAAGTTCAGAGCCAACTCATTTATAATACTTTATACTAGAGAACACCAAAACAGCACTTTGTATGTGAAAGTGATAATAGAAATATTACAATGGGGGATGATGTCCACATCCAGGTGTCACTCTTCCATGGGATGACTCCAAAATGCCAGCTCCTGTACAGTTACAAAGATAAAGGTGCTACACTGTGATCCATATCTGCTGTGGTATAGCCCACAAATATTATTTGATAACTAGGTCTTATTATGTTACAATGAATGTATTCTTATCCTAAATAAGTTTATTAATATAAATATACATTTTAATCAAAATCTGTTTATTATTACTGTATATGCACAAAATCTATTAAAGATGATTCAACATGGGATTATTAAAAATATGACATGATGCCATCTACTGCCACATACAGTATAACATACTGAGAGGACACTTAAGCATATGGTAATACTATAGATTCATTGGATTGTACTAATTACAGTAATTGATGACTGTTCAAAATAAACAAATAAATAAAAAATCCATTCAAAATATTAGCTTTAACAAAGTGTTTTTTTTTTGGCCAATAACTGTAGCAATAATAAATAAAATCTTTGGATTATTGCAGTTTTTATTTAATTATACATAACTAGTCTTAAGGCCCATCCAAATATCTTATGCAATTCTCAAAAGTTTTTTGAAGTGAAAATGTTTTTCTTTTAATGGGCCCTTATAGGTCTTTAACCAATTCAGAGTAATGGCCGGAAATTTCTTAGGATGAGCTGCACTCAGGGGTGAGCTCTCCCAAGAAATTTCCTGTGAACCACTGGCGCACCAATGCCCCCCTGTTGCTGATCCTCCACTTCACCGGCCCCATGGGGAGGTTTGGCTGCATTCGGATGTTTGTGTGTTCAGGGGTCCACACACATGAATGTCTGAACAGACAAGTGGCTGAGCGCTTGAACACCCGACCTCTCCCGAGCCCCGCCCAAGCAGCCTCAAACAGCCGAAATTGGGGAGTCTGTTTATTGTGTTTTATTCAGTGCCCTCAAGAGGGTAGGTACTTTTTTACCCGGTCCTGGGTCTGTAGGAGGGGTCCAGGGCCTCCTCCTCCGCTGCAGAGACTGGGCAGTGGGAGTAGATAGCAGAAGCTGCTACAGCAGCACAGCCTCTCTCACCTGCTCAGCAAATGCTGCCCAGTGCCATGTGCTGAGCAGGGTAGAGACGGAGCTGCAGCATCAGCCTGTGGGCTGACACACAGCCTGGACCCCCTGCAATTTTTTTTACAGGTGCATTGTCATGCCCCCTCCTGTTGACCACGCCCATCACATTGACCATGCCTATTTTTTTACCGGGGCACAGCAGCGATTTATGTGGCCCTGGTTGTGTTCAGAAAGTCATAAGCTTTCCAATAACATACAGTATCACAATGCATGAAATCAACAGAAATAGCACACTTAAGGGGTCATCCGATTAAACCCATCTTCGAAAGTAGATTATCACTTATGATAATAATGTAGTGTGCAAAGTTTGTAGACGATCAGTTAAAGCATTCCAGAGTTATCGTGGAACATCCATACATACAAACATTAAATTATAGTTATGTTGCAGAAAATTACTCAACCAACAAGAGACATGAAAATGCAAAATGAATGCGACCTGTCACTTTATCACATTGTACTTTCTGCTATTCAAAATTGTACTTTTCCTTTTATGCATATCGTACATTAGCAATATTGCTGGCCGACTTGTCATTAAGCAAGGTCCCAAATAGTGTCCAGGTATGCAAAGTTCAGTGGTGCAAGTGGTAGACAAAAAGCCCAATGTGTTTTCCTAGGTGTATCTATCTATCTATCTATCTATCTATCTATCTATCTATCTATCTATCGTTAGATAGATATATTGCAATGTACATCTGTTTTTTCCACACCTAAAAAAAACCCTGTTGATTTATCAGTTAACCAACTAGATATATTGAGGTATCCTTATTTGGAGATCTTATCATTTTAAGAATTTTTTGCTAATGATAATTTAAGGAATTTGTTTTTCTTATATGTGATACAAGGTTTCCCTGAAAGGATGTCACACAATATTTTATCTTGTTTCAATATCCTATACAGATAAAGCAGCTTTCGATTCTATAACCAATCACCACTGCTCACCGTCTGCCAAAAGGGGGCGTGCGTGCTTGAGACACTCGCGCCTAGATCTGATGGAGCCTGTCGCCACTCTCCACTGCCTCCCTGCCACTTCCCCCTAGCTGCACGCACCCTGCACTAACCCTGCCAATCTCCCTGAAGTGGAGACAGGCAGGGTATCTGCTCCCCACCACCGTGTGAAGGGGACGCGCGTGCGGGTGAGACATCAGCTCATCCCAGTCAGATGCAGCACCTCTCCACCAGCCTGTGCCAGCTCAGGAATATGGCAATTCCCTGAGCTGACTGAGAGGCGACACATCTATAATTCTGAGATATAATTAACTTTAATGTTGTGGGTGCAGTTACTGAATTTTCATATAAATGCTGTCTCCCTGTTATTGATATGGTTTTTTTTCTTCATTGTACTGGAGATTTTATCTTTAATAGATTGTCCCTGTCCATACTATAGAACTTCCAAGACAAATTATCCCAAAAGCACATTAGCTTCTCTCACCAGCCAAGAACGGGTTATCATCCTGATATCTCCATAACTGCTGACAACTCGACAATCTACCCTACCCCACAAGCTCGTTGTCTAGGGGTCATCCTTGACTCTGAACTGTCCCCCACATTCAATTTGTCTCCAAATCATGTTACATGCATCTAAAAAACATATCCAAAATACAACCCTATTTTACACAAGACACTGCTAAATCTCTTATTTCTTTATTTATTTATTTACAGTTTCTTATATAGTGCAGCATATTCCAATGCACTTTACAATTGGAAACAGCAGTGATTAAACAAACTGGGTAAAAACAAACCGACATAGAGGTAGGAGGGCCCTGCTTGCAAATTTAAAATCTATAGGGATTACACAAGGTTAAAATTCCATAGCATGGCAGTCCCACCAGATTATAACACAGTCCTGATGGGATGCAATCAGATATGAATGCTACTGGAGGTTATGTGGGGGTTCTGGAATATGATTAGCTTGACTAAAGAGGTGAGTTTTCAGGGAATGCTTGAAAGTTTGGAGGCTAGGGGAGAGTCTTAATGTGTGTGAAAGGGCATTTCATAGGGTGAGTGCTGCCCGACAAAAGTCCTGCAAGTGTAAGTGGGAGCAAATAATGAATGTGCACTCATTATATCCCGCCATGACTAATGCAATAGTCTCTTAACTGGTCTTCCCAAGAACAGACTTGCCACTGCAATCCATTTTAAATGCTTCTGCTAGGCTGATCTTCCTAGCAAGGTGCTCATAAATTGCAGATCCACTCTGCCTGTCCCTCCATTGTTTGCTTGTATTTTACCGTTTTCAATATAAAATACTTCTGCTCACATATAAAGTAAATAACCATACTACACCAGCATATATTTCTTTACTTACAGCATCTCAAAATATTTCCCAACTCGACCACTCCACTCTGCACGAGATCTGCGTCTCTCTTCTGTGCAGGCAGGGCCGGCGACAGGGGGGGTCAAGGGGGACAAGTGTGACGGGCCCCAGAAATCTGGAGGGCCCCAGAGCTTCCATGCCCCGGCATGACCAGCGCCTGTACCACCTGGCCTGTCAGTGACCCTCGCGTCCCAGCCATCTACTGTGTACCATCTGTGTGCGGCTGAGTGTGACTCACTGTGTGCCACTGCCATCTCCTGTTTGTGCCCTGCCACTTGGCACTCAGAGCCATCTACTCTGTGTGTGCGCACGGCCTGGGGCCGCAGACGCACGGCCATGAAGTCCGCACCTGAAAGCAGGATCTGGATCAGTGAACGGTTCAATGAGGCTCATGCAGAAGAGGGTTGTATTGATTTGGAATTAGGTGGGGGGCCCCAGAAATATTATTGTATAGGGCCCCAAGATTTCTGTTGCCGGCCCTGTGTGCAGGTCACTAGCTCCTATTCACTATTACAGGACTTTCATCAGGCTGCTCCTACCCTATGGAATGCCTTTCCACGCACAATAAGACTCTCCACTAGCCTCCAAACCTTCAAGCATTCCCTGAAAACTCACCTCTGCAAGCAAGCCTGTCATATTTATGTTCCACTCGCATAACCCTCTGAGGCACTTATGTATTATAAAGGTTTTTTTCTGGACTTGCAACTTGGTGGGACTGCTATGCTATTACTGGTACCTGTCCTTGTGTTTTCCTCCTATGACCCTATAGATTGTAATCTTGCAGCAGGGCCCTCTAACCTCTAAGTTTGTCTGTTGTTACCCAGTTTGTTTTATCACTGTCTACATTTGTAAAGCGCAACTGAATCTGCTGCACTATATAAGAAATTGTAAATAAGTAATAAATAAATTAGGTTACCAGGGCGCACATGGCACTTCCACCCTGCAGTTCTGCATCACTTCCACCCGGCCGGATGACGACAGCCAGATCCCGCAGTGTTCCCCTGAAGCCGCCCAGTGGTTGATATGACTACAAGAGATGCCAGATAGCCTGCACATGGCCACCTGATTGTAGTTAGCCTGGGGGACTGGTCCGAATGGCGGCGGCTGAGTGGTCAGGCTATCCCACTTTAGGGATCCAGCCCTGCTCTGCCCCGCCAGTAATATTGCAAGAAAGTTTTTTATGATATTCAGGGATATCATTTAGGTGTACCTTCCCTCGGGCTGCCTAGGCGCACAGAGGGACTTATTTCACCCATTTTGTTTCCGCCGGTAATATTGCCTTGTGCAAGCTAGTGCTTGGCCCTCTGCAGTTCACTGCTAGACTGCATGCTGTTTCCAGTGTACTGCCAGCTTGTTTTTCACATCCACTGATGCTGGAAGTCAGCTGTCCTCCAGTTCCTGATATAGGTCATGTAAGTGCTCCATTGGAGCCCAGTTTTGTTTACCTTTATTCTCTTTCTCTGGCAAGTAGCCAATTATCTTTGTTGTTTTAATTTGTTTGGATTTTCTCTGTTCTGTTTCTCCTCAGTGTAGTGAGGTATTTATTGCTGTTACAGTTTTGGGGTACCGGTTGTTTGTACATATTTAGTTGTACCTCCAGCCCTGTATTAGTGGAGGTGCCCTGGTTCATGTGTTGGTTGGGTCTGCAAAGAGGTTGAATTCCCCGTCCTTGGCCAGGTGCCATTAGTTTGGTTGTAGTTCCCAGGTAGGCCCTGTATTTAGATCTCCTTTTGATCCCTGTCCTCTGGCGATCCTGATACTTTGTCACCTCTTAAGACATGGTTGCACCAGAGTTGGGGCAGACCTAATTAGCCCCTCCAAATGTGGCGATTATAGGTGAACCCTAGTTCCCGCAGCTATCAGCCATCAACCAGAAAGCTGCCGACAGATGAAGGCGGGGAAACACGTCAGCTCCTGATTGCTTTAGCATCCATCCAAAGCCGGCCGGCACACGGAAGTCTGGACTTTAAAACCAGGTTATGGTCCCTTAATGTCAAGGTACTCTGGCATTTATTAGTCCACTGCAGCCATTATTTTAGTATTACTGCAACTTAAATGGCTATATACTGAATAACTACCAACTGGCTCGCCACTAACTGAACAATTGAACTACAGTGGACTCCCATTTAGGCTTTCTAGGCAGAAATTAAAATCCCAATTTTTTTTGCATTTTACAGTTTTTATATATTTTTTAAATTTTTTTATTCTTAAATTTTAATCTATTTTTTGATGTATCGGCCCAGTAAACAAGATAAAGAAAAAAGTATAGATAGCGCTAGGAACAACCAGACATTAATAATTATGTGCTTTTTATCATTATTATTAATGTCTTATTGTTCCTAGCGCTATCTCTATTTGTTTCTTTATCTTGTTTACTGGGATTGGTAATCCCGCCTAGCTAGCAGATAGAACACTACAGATCTAGGGTTGTTTTAGCACTAACTCTTAGTTTTTGTTTTTTTGCTATCAGCCAGAGGTGGTCAACAGAGGTAGTGCAGAGTGTGCTATGACCATTCTAAACAGTGGTACTGGCTGTGGGTTCACACGCAAAACCGAACACACTCCCTGTCCACATTACATTATTACCGGCCCAATTGATTACTGTATATGTGAATCGTTATATAATAATTTTGCTGTTGTCTTTGGTTGTCTGTGTTTAGTTGAACATGAATCCGGCGGCTCAGACCTTCTCGGACCAGCTTCAGAGCTTAACCCAAAGGGTTTGAGATCTGTCTACGGGTTGCCTCTCAGGAGCAGGGGTCTCAGTCTTCAGCTCTGGTGGTCCTTGAGCCAAAGAGGAATTTGCCAGATCATTTTTCGGGGAACCAGAAAGATTTCTTTAATTTCCACAAAAACTGCAAACTCTATTTTCTTCTTAGGACCATGTCCTCAGAGTCAGAGTCTCAACAAGTGAGCTTGGCTATTTCAATATTACAAGATCTCCAGACTTGGGCTTTCGTGCTTCCATCAGACAGTCCTGCCTTATCCATGGTGGACAGCTTCTTTAGTTCGCTCAATCTGTTGTGTGACGATCCTGACAAAGAGGCTTCAGCTGAGACCCAGTTATGAGCACTGAAGCAAGGTAAGGATCCGGTGGAGGTTTACTGTACGAAGTTCTGCCGTTGGTCTAACGACTACGGGTTGAAATGACCCAGCCCTACAGAGTCAGTTCCAATGTGGACTATACGACGCCATAAAGGATAGTCTCATTCAGTATCCGGTACCTGGTTCCTTGGAAAAATTAATGGAGCTGGCCATAAAGATTGACTGTTGGCTCCACGAATGGAGATCGGAGTGGGGTTGTCAGCCCCAATCTGTTCCTTTTGTTTTAGCTCTTTATTGGTTCCCAGTAGTATTTAGTTTGGTGGGGTCAGTTTTTCTTGTTCCGCCTTTATTGACAGTGGAACAGCTGGAAACTTCTTGGATTTTTCCCTGGCTACGAAGCTTGGGCTTCCTCTCCATAGACTTGAAGAAAGTATCACCATGCAAGGTCTAGATGGGAGTATGTTACCGAATGCTGTCATTTCTTTTCGGTCCCCTGAGCTCCGGTTAATGGTGGGTCTGTTGCACACTGAGGACATATCATTTTTGTTGACCAATTGTCCGGCAGTACCTCTCGTATTAGGTCATTCCTGGCTGGTCAAGCACAATCCATTCATTGATTGGAATTCTGGGGATATTATTCATTGAGGCTCAACTTACTTAGGGCAGTGTGTGTGTAGACATCTATCTTGCAAGCGTCTGTTTCCTTGTCAAAAATTCGATCATGTTATATTCGCAGATGTTTTCTCTAAGGGCAAGGCACACAAGCTTCCTCTGCACCGCCCTTATGACTGTGCTATCAAACTCTTGCCTGACGCTCAGTTACCCAAGGGTAGACTTTATGCTTTGTCTGTTCCGGAGACAAAAGCAATGGATGAATATGTCCAGGAGAGTTTTAAAAAAAGTATTTATCCGGCCATCCAAATCTCCGTTAAGTGCCGGGTTCTTCTTCATCTCCAAGATAGATGGCTCTCTGTGACCCTGTATTGATTTTAGAGTGCTTAACAAGATCACGGTTAAGAACACATATCCACTCCTGCTCATCCCTGTGTTGTTCGATCAACTATGATCGGCTACTATTGTAAGGACTCTGGGAGGTACCACCATACCTAGCCCCTGACTCTGTTGCCTCGCCTTGCATTTGATGGACACATGTGGTGCTAGTCTTCACTTTTAACAACCGTGTTTAAAGGAGCTGGTTATGCCAGCTCCAACCCCGATGTCACAGGCCTTATATGAAACAACGTGTCCGACAAGGCGAGGAGAGTGCAAGAGGAAAGCTGACTAGAGAGACACACAGGATTGGGTACCCCCAGAGTCTCCAGGGGAGCAACAATGCTCAAAAGGTGACACACTAATACAAATGACCAGGTGTAACAATACGTAAAGAGGATAATAATAGCTGAGATGCAACAATGCACAAGGTGAATACTAAAAGATAAATATAAAAGACAAGTATCCCCTGACTTATCTGAGATGAGGATTGACAAGCCCATGGGTTCTGTACCAGACAGACAGACTGATGGGGTGACAGACAGGCAAGCAGGACTGCAGCACTGGAATCAGGAACACGCTAGCTGAGGCTCTGGAAGCACACAGGCTACTGGATACAAGGGCTGAGACCGGGAACATTCTGGAGCAGGAGCCAAGACAACCAGACTAGCACTGAGGACTGATAACTAGAACTGCAGGGTAGTGCTGGCCAGAAAGCCTTATGAAGGGCTCAGGTGATTAACACAGCTGTGACAGATCCATCCCAACTTCCAGCAGGTATAACGAGGTCAGACTTGTGAATACATTAGTTCACAGGAGACTGGGCTGCAATGGCACAGACCCACAACTGGCGGCAACCAGAGAGTCAAATTCCAACACAGACAAACAACCCAGAATAGACAAGATAGAAATGAGCCATTAATAATGGCTCCTAACAACTATCTTCTCTAAGATTGATCTTAGAGGAGCATACAACCTAATTAGAATCAAAGCTGGAGATGAGTGGAAGGCTGCTTTCAGTACCCAGTCGGGAAATTATGAATATTTTGTCATGCCCTTTGGTCTCTCTAATGCTCCTGCTGTCTTTCAATAATAAAATTATGTGTTACGAGATTTCCTGGGCAAGTTTGTTGTGGTATACTTGGACAATATTCAGATTTTTTCCAAGGATATTGACTCTCACAGATCTCAAGTTAAACAAGTTCTACAGAAGTTGCAAGGAAACAGTCTGTTTGCTAAACTTGAGAAGTGCGAGTTTGAAGTGTCCCAGTTGTCTTTACTAGGGTACATTATTTGCCCTGAGGGATTTAGCATGTATCCAAAAAACTCGAGGCAGTAGTGGATTGGATCCAACCCACCAATCTTAAGGCTATTCAGAGATTTTGGGGGTTTGCTAATTATTAAAGAGGATTCATCCATTCGTTTTCCTCAGTAGTGGCTCCCCTGTTGGCTCTGATCAAGAAAGGAGCAGATTCATATAAATTGTCTTCCAAGGCAGAGCAGGCCTTCTGGGCACTCAAACAAGCTTTTGTGTCAGCTCCTATTCTCAGACATCTTAATCGTGATCATCCCTTCATTGTGGAGTTAGATGCATCTGAAGTGGGAGCAGGGGCTGTTCTTTCACAAAAGGATCCAAATTCCATTGTTCTTCATCCTTGCGCCTACATGTCTAGGAAGTTTTCCAATGTAGAGGTCAACTATAACGTGGGAAATAGGGGATTATTGGCCCCCTCAAGCAAATGCCTCCACCCATCAAATGCCTACTTGATGGCTAGTCATCAGATTCTGGTCTTAACTAATCATAAGAACTTGCAGTACATTAAGGCAGCCAAACAGCATAATGCCTGAAAGGCTCATTGGGCATTGTTCTTCACTGTGTTCAACTTTCTCATCACTTACAGGGCGGGGCCTAAGTACATCAGGGAGGATGCACTTTCCCGGTGATTCCTTCCTCAGCATGACTGCCTAGCAGCTACCTCTCCAATCCTTCCTGCCTCTTGTATTGAGGCTGGTCTCAATCAGACCTTGGAAGGTCTTATCCACCAGGCTCAGAGTCAGGTTCATGTCCAAAGCCCGTCTGGTCATTTGTTTGTTCCTGGGTCTCTCAGAAGTAGTGTATTGGTGGAGTTCCATGACAGCAAAATTGATGGTCATCCCATGGTGTATAAGACTTTGGATCTGTTATGCCGAGAGGTTTGGTGGCCTGGTATTGCTCGGGATACCAAGGAATATGTCCTTTCATGCCCAGTCTGTGCTAGGCATGAGGTGCCTCAGTCTCAGCCTTTCAGGGAACTTATGCCCCATGCCGTTTCTTCTAGGCCCTGGTCTCACATCGCAATTTATTTCATGGTGGGTATTCCTGTCTCCTCCGGGTGTCAGCCATCTGGGTTGTCATTGACAGGTTTTTGAAGATGGCACATTTTGTGGCCCTGAAACAGTTGCAGTCTGCCACGGAATTTGTCAAGTTGTTTCTATGGCATATTTTTAGACTCCATGGGCTAGCAGGGGATATTTTTTCAGACAGGGGTCCACAATTTGTGGCACAGTTTTGGAGACTGTTTTTTGCCTCGCTGAACATTAAGCTCAGTCTGACTTCGGCTTTCCACCCTCAGTCGAATGGGCAGACTGAGCAATTCAATCAGTCTCTGAAACAGTACCAGCGTTGCTTTATTTCTAAATTGCAGAATAATTAGGTGGATTGTCTACCTTTGGCGGAATTTGCTTACAATAATGCCTGGCATTCTGCCTCTAAGACTTCACCCTTCTTTGCAGTTTTTGTATATCATCCTTGGGCCAATTCCTTGGGATCTGAAGCTTCTTCTGCCAGTACCACTCCTCTTAGGGTCATTTGGAACAAGATTCATGGTGCCCTCAAGGAGATGGGTTTCAAAGAGAAAGTGTTCACTGGTAAATCCAGGCGTCCTTGTCTTTTTCAGGTTGGTGATTGGGTTTGGCTGTCGACCCGGAATATCAGGCTTCATCAACCTTCGGCAAGATTTGGCCCAAGATTTATTGGTCCATTCTAGATCATCAAGAGAGTTAATCTGGTGGCCTTTTGTCTTACAAAGTCTCTCAAAATTACGAGCACCTTCCATGCTTCTTTTCTTAAGCCAGTATTCTTTTCCCACAAGTTTCCTCGTATGAGTACCAAGGAGACATCTTCAGTTGCTGTCCAAGGTCAACAAAAGGTCTTGGTGGATAAGATCATGGACTCCAAGTTCTGTCGAGGCTATCTTCGTTTCTTGGTCCATTGGAAGGGTTATGGGCCAGAAGAGAGATCATGGGATTTCAGATGAGGATTTGCATTCTCCCAGACTCAAGAGGTTGTTTTTTCTGGAGTTTCCTCATAAACCTGGTGGTGTTTTTTTTTTACCCCTTTTAAAGGGGGTACTGTCAGCCGCACTGAAATCAAGGCACCTCTGCTGCAGCAGAGTGCCGGGGCCCAGATTACCAGGGTGCACACAGCACTTCTACCCGGTGACGCTGCGTCACTTCCGCCTGGCTGGGTGATGTCAGCTAGGTCCCGCAGCCTTCACCTGCCGCTGCATGGTGGTTGTCATGACTACAGGGAACGCCGGGTAGCCCGTGCTCAGCCACCTGATTGTAGTTAGCCTTGGGGGGCTGGTCCGGGCAGTGGTGGATGAGTGATCAGGCTATACTTCTTTAGGGATCCAGCCCAGCTCTGCCCCACCGGTAATATTGCCTTGTGTAAGCTGTTGCTTGGCCCTCTGCAGTTCTCTGCTAGACTGCATGCTGTTTCCAGTGTACTGCCAGTCTGTTCCAGTCTGACCCAGCTTACTTTTCATATCCACTGCTGATGAAAATCTGCTGTCCTCCAGTTCCTTTTACAGGTCATGTAAGTGCTCCATTGGAGCCCGGATTTGTTTACCTTTATTCTCTTTCTCTGGCAAGTAGCCAATTATCTTCGTTGTTCTCATTTGTTTGGATTTACTCTGTTCTGTTCCACCCAGTATGATGAGGTACTTATTTCTGTTACCGTTTTGGGGTACATGTTGTTTTTACACCTGTATAGTTTATTATTTAGTTGTACCTCCAGCCCTGTATTTGTGGAGAAGGTGAAAAGTAGCGCTAATTACAAAGTATTTTTTTTAAAATTAGATAATTAATTAGCCTATTTGACCCAGCTGCTAACTAGTAGGGGATACCACTCCCTAAAGAAAAGACAAAGCTAAGGACAAGAAAGAAAGCGCTTGGGTTCTCAGGCAAAAACAGTAGCCAGTTTAGCTAATCAAAAACATGCAATGTTTATAGACATAAAAGATATTAACAGACAATTAAAAAATAATACATCAGTATACATATATAGTAATAATTCCCATCAGGTACCGGCCGATACCACTTAAAAATATCCTTGCGGGCAGAGAATGGTTGGTAGATCGACACGTTTCTCCGCCTGCTTATGTGGCGGCTTCTTCAAGGATCAAGTGCCTTGATCCTTGAAGAAGCCGCCGCATAAGTAGGCGCGGAAATGCCTACAAACCATTCTCGGCCCGCAAGGATAGCCGGCCGGCCCCTTGTCTGAACCTTAAACAGCATGCCTAACTGAAGTTTGGCTGAATTACAGCAATCTGGAAAAAGGTTTGGAGGTTTTTTGGGTGTACCCTCTTACCACTATGCTAATATACTAGCTACTGAGGAGTTAGCAACTATATAGCTTGCCCTTAAACATTCTCATATTGAGACTGCTGGACTGTTACTTACTAAACCTACTAACAGATTGGATGCAAGTTTATTAACTGTCCTCTAAATTATCTGGATTCACTTCAAGTTGGCATTAACCATGATCAATTTGGATTTACTAACAAAAAATTTTTGTATCTACTAATTTTAGTCTATTTTTGGGTGGTATCGGCCGGTACCTGATGGGAATTATTACTATATATGTATAATGATGTATTATTTTTTAATTGACTGTTAATATATTTTATGTCTATAAACATTGCATGTTTTTGATTAGCTAAACTGGCTACTGTTTTTGCCTGAACCCGAGCGCTTTCTTTCTTGTTCTTAGCTCTGTATTAGTGGAGCTGCCCCGGTTCATTTGTCGATTGGGTCTGTGATAAGGTCATGTTTCCTGTCTTTGGCCAGGTGCCCTGTAGTTAGATCTCCTTTTGATCCATGTCCTCTGGCAATCACTGATACTTTGTCACCTGCTAAGACCTGGTTGCATCAGAGTTGGGGTGGACCTAATTCGCCCCTCCAAATGTGGTGACTATAGGTGAAGACTAGTTTCCGCATGTAACAGCCATCGACCAGAGGGGGTCAACAGAGGTAGTGTAAGGTGCTCTGTGACCGTTCTAAACAGCAGTCCTGGCTGTGGGTTTACACCCAAAACCCAACACACTCCCAGTCTGCATTACAAGGGTATTATCATTCTCTAAATTATTTTATTAATTCTGAAGCTTGTATAGAGAATGTTTCAGTATTAGTACAATTGCGACGTAAATGCATAAGCTGTCCATTTGAAAATTTTTATTTATATGGAGTATAATGAGCTGTTTTATAATGTATAAACAAATTCATATCTACTGGTTTAATGTAATTGGATGAAATAATAGTGTTGCCTCCTAATCCGAGGGTTACATCCAAAAACTTAGTTGCACTATGCTTCAAGTAGAGAGTGATAAAGACCAGCAAATCAGTTCCTATCTTTCATGTTACAGGCTGGGTTTGAAATATGACAGGTAGGAGCTGATTGGCTGGTTTTTTTTAACGCTCCATGTTATCACTTTTTAAAGCTTATTTCATCTGGCCTCATAATTCAAAAGAGGATGCGAAGGATAAATTATATCCATTTTTAATATATGCAAGTTAACTAATAAATTGTTTAAGTAAACAAAACCATCTTGTATATTTTTATGTTCAGCCAGCGCTGGTATTCCAATTACTATTGTCATGATAACAAGCCTATTTTTATTTCTGCCTCATGGTTAATCTGGCACTGGCTACGTGCAAAAGCAGCCAGTATTTATCATGTACTGTACAGAAAAAATTATAAATGTATTTGCTCCCCTTGCATTGCAAAATGATTTGTTCCAGATACAAAATTACTTGTTTTTTGCTTTACTAAATCTGGACCTAATGTTTAGATCTTTTGGCTGCTTACAATTTATCGTTGGTAAATACAGTCAATAATTTTCTCAATATGATAATGACGACATTCTCTTTTTTATATCATAATAACGTCTATGTACTTTTCAATTCTATTTATATGTTAGTTTAACATACACATTTATTTTTTTAAAGAAAACATGATCTTGCAACAGGAGATATTAGATTGCTGCAAAAGAAATACCCTTATCTAGTAGATTTAGCCAAGCTAAAGTTGTTGACAGAAATTGCTTCTCTGTGATGGAAAGAAAATACAGTATAAGGAAAGGTATTGCTGTAGATGCTGATGAAAAAAAGCCTTTTTTTTATAATGAGACAAATCCAGGCACCTCTTGAGAGCTCATTCAGCATGGAAAGCATTTCATGTTTTTCTCATCATGAATTCATGGTGATAGCAGTCTATTCTATTAAACATAAAGCATAGGAAGGAGATTTGCCGAACATGCATTTTAATAGGTAGATTCTGCTTGGATAATGCTTTGATTGTAAAAGATGACAGTATTGCACTATTTGTAAACAAAATAATGTCTGCAATAGATGCAGACTTTGTATTTGTCTTATGTAAACTTATATGCTAAATGTCAAAGGCATTACAATTGTAAAACAAATGCTGTACGTCAACCTTTCATTTTATAAATGATGCAAATGTGGTGTCATACCAAAGAGCGAATCAGTTGGGTTTTTTATTAATTATGGGAATTTAATGGCATGGGTGGTGGAACTGGAAGGTGAAAGCCGACTAGAGATTCCTTGATCCCTTTCAATAAATTTTTATTTATTCATTTTGTTCCAAAGACAAGGCTCATGCAAGTCATATAATTGCAGCCTCATAAATAGTTGCTGACAAGGTACAGTATTGTAAACATTAATTCAGGGGTCCTCAAACTATTTTGTTCTGGGACCCCATCAGACAATAAAAATAATGACAGGACCCCGGCAAGTTACTGCAGAAGGTCATCACATCACATGTGTAGTCAGCAGACAGCACATACATGGCAGCATTGTGGAGGCACAAAATGATGTGAGGAGTCTGAAGTAACAGACAACTCAACAGATTTTTCAGATCCCTTTAATCACTGACTGAGATTAGAAAAGTCATCAGCCTGATGGTCAACAACATGGAGTCGCAACCTGATGCTGAGAAGGTCAGGACCCAAAGTTTGAGAACTGCTGCATTAAGTTATATCTGCCGCTTCTGACTATGTTGCTATTTTGAGGCAAAGTCCAGACTAGGGGCCTTATTTTGGTTCATTCTTTCTGACAAAATCCTTCTTAGATGGACAAAACCATGTACACTGCAGGGGGGGCAGATGTAACATGTGCAGAGAGAATTAGATTTGGGTGAGTAATTTTGTTTCTGTGCAGGGAAAATACTGACTGCTTTATTTTTACACTGCAATATAGATCTCACTTTGAAGCAAAACCCCACCCAAATCTAATTCTCTCTGCACGTTACATCTGCCCCACCTGCAGTGCACATGGTTTTGCCCATCTAAGAAGGATTTTGTCAGAAAGAATGAACCAAAATAAGGCCCCAGGTGAAGAAGCATTCAGTGCTTATGTCTCAAAGTAGATCCGCATCAAAATCAGAATCACTTTATTGCCAAATATATCAATGTACAGCATACGTAATACACAAGGATTTTTTTTTTCTGATAACCACTGCTCCCAGACAGTGTACCTACATAACAGACCAATACTAAACAGGATTAATATATGGGAAGGGCATCAGGCTAGTATTCGGATACATGTGCCAAGATTAGCGCAATGGAGTGGAATAGCTGACCTTTGAGTTTATTATGGAAGTTGCTTGGGGAAAAAAACCTGTTTCTATGCCTGGCTGTCTTCACTAGTTTGGAGCTGTACCGCCTCCCAGACGGCAGCTTCCTTAACATGTCATGAGCAGAGTGGGAGTGGTCATGGATAATTCTTTCAGCACGTTTTATAACCATTGACCTATACAGGTCCTCAATTGTCGGGAGATCCGATCCAATGATTTTTTCCGCTGCTCTCACCATTTGCTGTAATCTATTCCTGTCGTAAACCGAGGCAAAGCCATACCAGACTATGATTGAGCGAGGTACAGATCACAGATTGTATACTTGCAGAGTAGAACAGCATTAGGAAACCCTGCAGCAGTTTGAACTTCCTGTGTTGATGAAGGAAGAACAGTCTCTGCTGGGCTTTTCCCATAAGGTATTTAAGCAAGATAGTTGGGTATGTACATGGTGAAGCAGCCATTGGGCCAGATGCACTAAGCTTCAAAAAGTGACCAGATGGAGAATGATAAACAACCAACCAATCAGATCCTGCCTGACATTTTTCAAACAAAGCCTGTGGTATGACAGTTAGGAGATGCATCTGGCCAATTGACAGGTAATACATTAATTTATTAAGTGAAGTTTTTATACTTTGGTGTAAATTTATTATATACTTGGCAAACACAACAGTGACTATGGGTTCCAGCAAGCCTGTAGTTCTTCCTATAAACCGAGGGAGTACACAAAATAAATGGACTATAAACTCCATCCAGGGCTGACTAGATAGAGGGTTAATGTTATGGCCAGGGGTTTCTGATGTGGTTTCTTTAAAAATAATGGAACCTGCTAATCTTGTCCCCTGTCAAACACAGGTGATATAGAAATCTTTGTAAATTTACCAGAGTAAATTTATCAAAGTAACAATGACAATACACTATATATATATATATATATATATATATATATATATATATATATATATATATATATATATATAAAGGACATTGTAATTAAGGAGAAAGAAAAAGTGTTTATTCAACTCAAAATGTGAGATTCACAGAAACACATACTTTTTCAGGCTCACATTAATGGCAATATAAAAGGAGGGTAGAATTACAGCACTTACCACAGCTGCAAATTGAAAATCTTTATTTAAGCCATTAGTGGCAATATAATTCGACAGAGCAGGTGATAGAACAGAAAAATTCCCAGTCAACATTTCTTTCATGCAGTCACAACCATGATTTTCAAAGTAAAAATGGATATAAACAGTTACAGTGTGACCTTTTAACAGTGCAAGAGAGTCAGGCAAAGCATAAGCACCACAGGAATACTGTAAATTACTCAAATCACAAAGTGTACAGATGAATCAAGCATTGACATGGCCTGTCAGTATTTCAACTCATTGTTCTGTTCCTGTGCTGCTAAGTAGCAATACTTAACAATAACCTAATGTCCTCTAAACCAGATACATAGTACTGTATGCTTGTATTTTCAGAACTACAAATGTGTCCCCATACACCATCAGGGGCTGGCTGGCAACTTTTAGCCTGGGTGGCAAGTCCAGCGCACTGGCCCATAAGTAACAGCATGTTAGTAAATGGAGGTGTTTAGTTTAAAAAATATGTATTAATAAAAAAAGAATTAGTCTTGGAGCTGATTGTACCATAGATACTTTATTATTCTAACTTTAACATACAAAACAATTGCTCTGTCAGAAGTTAGGTTTGAGGGTGGAAAGGGGGGGAGGGGTCTGACAAAACCCCCTGCTCCCCCTGTATGATGATAATAATAATAATAACAATAATAATAATAATAATAATAATAATAATAATAATAACAGGACACCACAGGCTGCTCGCCCTGCATAAATAGAAAAGGACACAACAGGCTGCTCCCCCTGCATAAAATGAACAGGGCACCACAGGCTGCTCCCCCTGTATAATAATAATGCCATGACACAACAGGCTGCTCCCCCTGCACAATAACAGGAGGACACCACAGGTTGCAAACAGCATAAATATATGAAATATTTGTGTTTTGTGCTTTAGATAGTGTCACCTGCTTGTGTCCTTGAAGTTTCGCTGCTCTGGGTCCATGCTGCAGCTCCTGCCTCTGTTTCCTTGCACCGCAGCCACAGGCTCAACCTCTGTCCTCTGAGTCCCCAACCTCCGCCCACCAGATCTTCCACCACATTAGAAGCATGGGTGGGTGGCGTCAGCGCCGTGATGTCCCCATGCAGTGTCCATCACTGCCAGGAATCAGGAGGAACAGGCACTTCAGGAGGACTGGAGGTGAAGGAAAAAAAACAGGACAGCCCACCAGGGGTGGGTTCAGAACAAATTGACAGGAGGGGCACCATAACAGGCGAAAGTGTGTGTGTGTTTTTGTGTGTGTGTGTAGGGGGGGTGGGATGGTGATATTTGCCCCTGGTCGAGAGACAGAGAGAGAGAGAACGAAAGACAGACAAGGAGAAAAAGAGACAGACGGGGCAGTGGAATGAGCAGTTGATTCAGACCCGTTCTTTTGGATCCAAATTCATCCCTTTCCCCAATGTTCGGGGTCTGCGTATGTGCAGGCGCGAATAAGCGCATGTATAGACTCTGGGAGCCAATGGCATCGGCAAATATCACACTCACCAAACTGTTCTCTCAATAGCGGGGTCGAATGGGGTGGGAGCAGGGGAACTCCCAGTGTTTTTTTGCGCATCCCCATTAAAATGCGGGACATTCCCCTGGGAATGCAGACATGTCAATACCTGCACAGGGCAGGCAGCTGATGTCACATGGTGTCAGCGCTGCCCCGAATTTGCCAATCTGCGGCCCTCTGACAAGTAAGGATTGACTTACTTTTCAGACCAAAGGCTGCAGAAATCATTTGATGGTCAGCGACCATCAAATGATTTCTCCTCCGTTCAGGCACATGTGTTTGGGAGCACATCCCCTTACATGCTAGAGTCAATATTCGGGTGCCCAGGGAGGGGGGACCTTCAGCCACGTGCCGTTTACCTGCTGCGAACATACACAGCCTAACGAACAGGTCTGAATCAGGCCAAGAGAGAGGAGTGCAGAGAGAGAGAGAGTGTGGGGGGATGAAAGAGACAGGACAAGAGAAAAAGATAAAAGCGATGGGGCGAGAGAAAAGAGATGGGAAGAAAAAGATGAAAGAAATGAGAGAGGGGATGAGAATTGGGGTGGAGAGAAAAAGGGAGAGGGGTGATACAGGGGGAGTAAGACACGGGGGTGAGAAAGGAAGGGAGGGTAGGCTATTTAGGGGAGAGGGATAGAGAACTGGCATTTGAAAGGGATGACTTTTCCCAAATAATCCCCCTCCTCCACCCCCCCAGGAAAAGCGGCTTGTGTACATTTGACTGTCGGGTATCCTATTAACAGGCAGGCTCCATGGCAGTGGCAGTCCCGGGGTCTCCAGAGTAGAGGCTGCGCTGGGGTCTGCAGGGCAGCGGCGGTTCCAGGGTCTCCCGGGGTCTGCAGTTCAGCAGCGGCGTTCCCGGGGTCTCCAGGGTAGAGGCTGGGCCGGAGTCTGCAGGGCAGCGGCAATGCCGGGGACTTCTGATCAGAGGCTGTGCCAGCTTCTTCAGGCAGTCATGGCACAGCTCCATCCATGACACAAGCACAGCCACTGCCAGCAGCTCGTGGGGTATCTGCCATTAGTGCTTGTGGCAGTAGGGCCCTTCAGCGCCAGCCGAACATAAATGCTAGAAACAACAGGGGGGGGGCACGTGCCCGTCTGCCCCCTAAATCCACCACTGCGGCCTGCAACAGTACCTATAGAGTGGCCCGGGTGGCATATGGCACCCTGCCCCCGGCCCGCCCCGCAACTGTACACCATGGAATCAGTTGCAGTGATGTTGCCCATGAGACTGGTTTTTGAAGATCATGGGCGAGATTTAATAGGAGAGATTTCAAAAAAGTGAGAGATTTGGTAAGAAATCTCCAGTTTTTTTAAAGCGGCAATCTTTTACACTGCAAAATCAGACTGGTTTTGCAGTGTAAAGGATTGCTGCTTTAAAAAAACTGGAGATTTCTTACCAAATCTCTCACTTTCTGAATCTCTCATCCTATTAAATCTCACCCCAGGTTTTCGAGGTTCACGTCTGTGTTGATATTGGGGTGGCTGGAAATTTTTTTAATATCAAATTCACTAAAGCCTCCCAGATACCCTTATTGCAAATTTCTTCTATGATTACAGTGTGTGGGTTATATGGGTGTCCTCTTTCCCAGGATCAAATTACTGTTAAAACTGCCCTGCTCGAATTATCCGTTGGAGCTACTTATTCTGAGAGGTTGTTTTTTTTCTTGCTGTGCATTGTCCCAAAGCTCCCATTGTGTTAGTGTTGCCTTGGATGAGGGCTCATAACCCAGTCATTAATTGGTGCACTGGGGAGATTTTGAGTTTGGGTGAGGGTTGTCTCCAGAGATGTGTACACCTTCCTAAGCGTTTACCCCATCTCAGTCCTCTGAAATTACCAGCTCAGTACTCTGATTTTTCTGGGGTTTTTTCCCAAGAAAGAGGCGGAAGTGTTACCTCCTCACAGACCCTATTATTGTGCTATCAATCTTATTACTAATGCCAATTTACCTAAGGGCAGGCTTTATTAACCCCCGCTTCCTATTGGGGTAGATACTAAACAAGTCTTTTAAGCGATGAACAGTCTTCTTTTCTTTGGGTTTACTCCGCCGGATTTATACCTCAAGTATAAAACAGACACAATCTCATGGTGCAGATTTCCCTTAATTCTTGAAAGATCTGATCACAGAATCAAAGGGTGCCCGTACCTTATTAGGGCCTCTCCATAGGTCAAGATTTTTAGCGTAGATGAGGGGTCACTCACCAACTGTACTCCGTTGTGTCACGGTACTCCCAGTTTTCAAATTTAGGCCTCTCCTAAGGCCAAATATTTCAGCGTAGATGATTTACTCAGCGTAGATGATTTTACTTTTATGATTATTTCAGCGTAGATGATTTTACTTTGTTTTCCCACGTTCCTCCCAGTTTCCTCAAAGATAAACAGATGTGGGGGGAACACTCATCGCGTAAAAGGTAAATTTATTCACATAAAAACATTACTAGGAACACAAAATTAAAGCCTGGTACCATCTCGGACCTTTCACAAAAGGCTAGTTCTGAAGCATATGGGGGGGGGGGGTCAGATGTCTTAGCCCGGGTGGACCCCTACAAGCAATCTCCCAAAACAGTCCTAGTGTCCGGTCTCAGATAAGGTTCTCAGGTACCTCCAAAAGAACACCAACGCATTTCGACCTTAAAGTCTTCCTCAGGTTCACACCCTTCCAGTCCCGGCCGCTGGTCCCCTGCACAGAGCCAGTGCATGCAAAGTAACTTCCTACATACTGCGCATGTGCTGGCCCAAGCCTCCATGGGCTGCCTTTGCAGCAGCCCCCGAAGGATTAATCAGGTTCCCAGGTCCAGCACATGCACAGTATGGTCTGAGGTACTGCAAATGCACAGAATCTGTTTTGGGGGCTGCCGCGCATTTGTGCACAGAAAGGCATCCCGGAGGGAGGGAATACCTCCCAATGGGACTGCTGTGAGTGGTCGGACTTCCAATGGGAAGTCACTGCCAGTCACATTAAAGCCAGATCAGTTTCACATACTGCACCTGGCTTCACTTTAGTCAGAGACAGTGGCGGATTTTACTGGGGGGGCTGCAGCCCTGCAGCCCATAGGTAAAAACCGCCACTGTTGCTGGGCAAGCACAACTGTGTTTCTGGATCCTTTAATTATAAGAGTTGTCCGGGGGGTTAAATTCTCATTGCTGGGGTCATGTTGCAGGCTTGCAGGTGAACAGCATGGCCAACATCTGCCAGAATCCGCAACTTCCAGGTAACACTGGGCACCCTGTGCTCCCCTATCAGATGATAGTGGTGAAGGAGTGCCTCTAGCATCTGTCTCCAAATAGTTGGAGTCCATCTTTGGAGGGACACAGGGTCTCGGTATGCTGACAAGATTATGCACCCTATAGGACCACCCACCCCCCTCCAGACTACAGCTCCTGGCTTCAATAGGCAAATGGTGTGCTCCGATGCATACCCAGAACACCCTGCAGTTTCACCTATGATCATTAACAATATTGATATCGTCCATATTGTTAACTATATAGTATATATATAGTTATTCTGTTTAGGTGATTGTGATCATGTAGCCCTGAATAATGCATCTTGGTTAAAGCATTGAATGTTCATGTATCGCTTTATGTCACAAAATGTAATTTAACCAACTACTGTAGTTCAAGCCTACAAAGGAGGCAGCTCAAAAAAGGGAGGATTACTAAAATAAATAATTACTAAGCTTTGTTTCCCCGGGTCCATTAGTATACTGTAATGTTTTTAAATAATTAAAAGTAATATAATGTATTTTTTTAAGTTTCCACTTAATAGTATATACAAATAAATTATTATAATCCCCAATACCTTGCATGGAGTAAGCCCACATTTTGATCTGATTATTATTCTCCTCCCCATTCCTCACATAAGATTCTCTTATTCTATCGCTACATGCATATACAGCATTGAACTGTTATTGTCATTTACTGTAGGTGTTCCAGTGACATGTAAAATTTGACATAACCTATTTGTGGACCATGGATGATTAGAATGAGGATGTGCAGGTGACAGTGAAATGGAGAGTACAGTAGTTCATACAGATGTACTCAATTAGGCTTTCAAGTTTATTGATAACAGTTGTAATAAACATTGTCAATAGCAGTAATATGGCTATATGCAGTGATAGTGAAGGATAACAATGGTAATCACAGGTGATGGTTTTGGCAGCAGTAACACAGTTAATAATGTGTCACACCTAATGATTTACGTAAGTACTGCAACAGGAGCAGTGCTGTGACACTCTACACAATAATGTGCACCCATTCACACATGTGCAGTGACCAAAGTCATCCCATTGGCATTACAGTTATAGAGAGTGGAGATAGCATAGGAGCAGTGGTGTCGAGGTGGTGTCTGCTGGACGGGCCCAGGTCCCGCTCCCGCTCCCCCAACCCCTGTTGCAGGGAGACAGGCAGTGGAGAGAGAGATGACAGGCTGCCGATGCAGCAAAGCCTCTCTCCCCAGCTCAGCACACGCTGCTCAGTGCCGTGTGCTGTAGAGACGGGTCGTTCGCAAACGAACCAGATCTTTTGAACGGGTCCCGGTCGAGGATGAATGAGCCGCCGACCCAAAAAGGTGATCCGTTTCAGTTTACAATGCATTTTTCTGATCTCAGTGCTGCCACCTGTGGCAGCTGAGATGTATTACCTCTGTTGACTGAGTACAGTGCTTTGACTACAAGTGATAGAAAGATTAGCTGCTGCTGCCAGGGATGGCCATTGGTGCAGACGCCATCGATGGCGATTCTGCACCCAGCCATCGATCAGTGTTTTTACTCGGTCATGTATATTCCTCGTTTTTTTTTTTTTAAAGTGCGCCGAGGATCCGTCTAAAAGAACCGTATCTTTTCACTGAGAGATCGACGGGGATCCCGGCTCAGCTTAATGATCCGTTTTGGCAATCTCTGGTGTGCTGAGCTGGGGAGAGAGACAGCTGCAGTCTGTCCTCTCTCTCTCCTTCTGTGTGTGCAGTGATGATAGCACATGCCACCCCTCACAAATTACATGTATTTTTTCTTTCACGTGGCGTTGCAATGCTCCCTCCAGGAGGCCATGCCACTCCCTCCATTTTACTATGGCCTCTCTGACCTGTCGCCACCCCTGCACAGGAGTGCACTCCCCCCTAAATCTGGCCATACAATTAAATGATTTGGGCCCTTTTCACCTGATTCTGATGTATCAGTTGAGAAATAGGGTGAAAATTGCCTGTGTGCATCAGATCTGGAGATCGCAAGTTCTGCACATAAGATTTGTCGGATCTTGCAGCACTTGCTGTGGGGTCATATATGATACATCATATGCTAAAGGACAACATATGGGTAGTTCCAAGGTCAGGGCCACCATTAGGGGGTGCTGTGGGTACAGCTGTCCTGGGCCCAGCCACTTTGAGGGAGAGATAAGGGCCCAGATCACTAATTTTGTCCACCACAACCCCCTCTGCTGTGCTGCTTCTTCAAATCAGGGCGCTGGCAGCCAATTAATATGTGACATCGGCTGGTGATCCAATCAGAGCTAGTGTACTGTTAGCCAATCAGAGCGGCTACCGGTCCGCAAGCTATGATTGGCTCACCACCTGGTACCACATATTAATTGGCTGCCAGCATTCTGAATTTGATGTCTGGGAGCAGGGCTTCATTCAGCCACTGAGCAGCGCAGGCAACACAGCGGAAGGGGAGATGGGGGAGGGGGGCGGACTAGAAATCAGTCCCTGCCAAGGTATCACATGCAATGCTGCATGCAATACTTTGTATTAGTGCATGTGGGCCTTAACAGTATGTACATGTACATGATGTAATTTCACAGCAAAACTACCACCTAGGCCATAACTGTACAGGTCTTATAGATGTCCATGTTTGAGCACAGTTGACTTAATTAGTTCAGTACCTCAGTCAATTTGGCATGGGTATTCTTAAAACTTGGACTCTAATGGCGCAGTTTGGTACACTCTAACCTAGTCAATGCTACCCGATTAATCATTAATATAAAAAAAAAATGTCTCATTTGCATCTCTTAACACATCTCAATACATCTTGAAGCTTTCCTAATAGTGAACAGGTGATTGAATTTGTTAGACTATTTAGCATCTTGTTATAACATTAAGTAGTGTAGTAAGGCAGCTGTGCATAACTGCAATTTATTCACATGTGAACTGTTAGGCAACAGAGAAGAGTTTAGAAATTTGCATTTCATATCTCTGATTTTACCATTATATAAAATTACTTAAACCATTTTTACCCAAGGGAAAAATCTATCCTTATGTGTGGTATTTAAATTCATAATGCCAAGTGTTCAAAAATGGAATAGTTCCCCATTAAACAGCTTACAGTATGCAGATACTTATCTGGTTAAAAAATGTATTTAATATTTCAAACACTGATGCTGTCAATAGAGGGATAAAAATGCAGATGAAATGGAAGTTCAAGATTGAATACCTAATATTAAAAAATGCACAGAGTGAAAGCCTTATTTTTTACCTTTTATACCTCTTAAAATTTCATGACAAATATACCCAGGAGATTCTAATAACTGGGATGATATGCAATGTCACCTTTACAGCTGTCTCCAAAGACAAACTGAAAAGTGAATATTCTAATGAAAGCGATAAAGAACAAAGAACAAAAACATGGTCACAAATCTGTAATGAACTAAAGAAGACATAAATCAATAATTGTACTCAAGCTTTGCGGAAATTGCTCTGTCCTGTAGTCTTCCAGTAGACAATTGTGCTGCAGTATTTTTTGAAAAGTTACCCAGTGGGATCAGACTGCAGAGGACACTTGACTGGGAAAAAAGAGAACAGTAGGAAGAATAGTATGATTCATGTTCTGCATCTCAAGTGGAAGATGAAGTGCAAGGATTGAATAATGAAACAAAGACTAGATATTCCACATGCCAGGAAGGTTCCTGTTAGAGAGCTGTATTTAAAAAAGGTTAATCTATGAATAAACACGCTTCATCAAGGTCTCTTACACATGCAAAGAGAGATGCTAATGAATAATAAAGGAGTAATGGGGACATGCAAAGAAATTAATGTTAATATTATCCAAAGCAGATACAAATTAATATTGTAGCAACATTTTGTAATCACTTTTCAAAGTAAAAATTCAATTAATTTGACTGAATCAATATTTCACATCATAGTCCCTTGGATATAGTTTCGTTTGTGTAGCAGTGTTCTCGTCAATGTGACTGATCTTAGTTATTTAAGTCAGTGTTCTGTAAGACTCTGAAATCATCTGCTTTTTAGAAATGCGGTTAACTTCTAAAATCAATAATTTTATATTTTAAGCTTTTCTCTGGATACATCTTTGCACAGAATTTTTATTTAAAAAGTGAACAGTAAATACTGTATAAGTTAAATGGATTAGGTTTGCTTTGTCATCATAGGTTTCATTTTATTGTTCCATTTTTTTTCATTGCAGTAGGGTAAAAATAACATAAATTGTGTATATTCCAGGAAGACAAATTCTGGCACGCTGTATAATGGAATAAAATAAAATGTATTAGCAGCATACAAGTTCCTAAAATATCATACTAATCTATGCTTGAAATTTATTTTTTAACTATTAGTTCTATTGAAAAAAAATGCATTGATGGCTTTAGCACATACTATTTTTGGGTACTTGTTTCCTAGAACAGCGCCCACCATTTCCATCCTATGGGCTCCTAAAAATCTCATTGCATCGCATCCCCCTTGAATATTGCGGCATAGATACTGGGGGTTACATCTCATTGTAAGCACCCATCACATCTCATGGCATGGGTGCCCGTACATTTAAAAACGCATTGCATCGCATCCCATTTGCTGGCATGCGATGCTATGCAATATTTAATTGTATAAGCATCGCACACCATCAAATAAGGTACACGATGCCATGCGATGGGCGCCGTGCTAAGAAACAAGTACCTATTTTTGTTTTGTCCTTATGTTCTTATTTATATTTCAGTAGCTTCCCCTACATATACACCAAAGAAATATAAAAATACTGTAGGGCTTCATAGCCATATCTTCATGAATGAGGGGTAGATGATTTAAAACTCATTTTACGTTTTGTTATATATAGGGTCCTGCTTCCCCTGCATAACGTGGAGAAGAGGGCACCCTTTTCCCTCTAATGTATTATCCCCACTTCAGCCAATATGGAAAGGTATTATGTTCTTCCTCTTCAGCTCCCCTTATTGGTGCCCCCATGAGGACTATGCATGCACAGGCATTATCTTCCCTCCGGCTGTCTCACTCGGCATGCGTCAGATCTCAACTTTATTGCGAGATCTCAAGCGCAGCCTGGAGCCAGCAGCAGGTACAGCATTGTCTCTGCTGTTGGGAGAGGACACCGGCAAGCAGGGGCTGGCAATCCGGACATGCGTCTTTTACAGGTGATGTATGCCTGACAGGTAAACACGGCCATAAACAGGGAGACACATTCAAGGAGACAAACTATGCCGACTGCTAAGAGGCTGGCTTTCCCTAGTGCATGTTGTATGCACAGTTCATATTCACTTAATGCTGGTTAATACCCCCCCCCCCACCCTCCTTGTGTGTGCTATTTACTAAGAGACATCTTTGTAAAGCTGGAGCTTGTTAGCAGTTCTGGCCATGAGATTTAAAAGTACAATACAATGAAAAATAAAACATGGAGTGTTATGAATTTGAAATTATTGCCCATTTAAATTATTTGACAAGAAACACCAACAACCATCTTTAGAAAGTGACCACTAAGTAAGTATGCCTCAAAGACTAACTTACACAGCGTAGAAGCATAAAAAAGAAAATAGGATAAAAATACTGTATGTAATAAAAATATTGAATTTATTTTATAAAAAGCGTACAGTTGCTTAAATTATTGTGCTTGATTAGATACAGAGTATGGCCATACTGTTCCTGTCCAGTACCTACATCAAAAGGTACTGGTACATGCCTAAAGTTGCACACTGATACAAGATTTATAGTAGCTCCTAATTTCTTCAGATGCTTATTTTATTTGTTTTGTAAAGATATAATTGGTCTCTTGCTGTATGAGGGGTGTGCAATAAGTTTCAGGAGGCAAAAAAACCTTACACTTATTACATTTGTTTAAGTATTTACAAGAACAGTCCAATCTGGCGGTCTACTACAAACCACTCAAATGTACTTCCTCCCAAAAAGCAGCTCGTATCCTGCTGTCACATACTACTCTTTTTTCATAGAAGACTCTCCGATGGCCTCTGCTGAGCTCCATAACAAGTTTGTGATAGAAGTGAACATGCTGGTGTGCAGTGCTGCTTATGTACGGTTCTGTTCCTTGACATGTCACACTAACTTTAGTCAGAAATTACAGTTCACAAACAAACAAACAAATAGTCATGTTGTGTCTATTCTACCTATACACTGTGCATCCATAATATTATTGTATATCTCTCTTGTTTGGTACTAGTTAAAATAATAAAAACAATATTCCAAAACAGTGACCGTACTGATTACTATTGAGCACTGTTATAGATAATGGGATTTTCTGTGTAGATACCATTGTAATCTCTTAGAAGGAAGAGAATGAACTGTCACTACTGGCTATTATTACCCGTCACACACTTTCATTGTTTAATGTTGCCCATTCCAACCCTCTTACTGTGTCTTTCTTGATTGTATGTAATAATAATTCTGGTCTAAGTTCGAGGTTGTCTCCAGGTGGCACAAAAGGAATGGTCTTCCCTTGTAAATCATTGCTACTTTTAAAAAGATCCCAAACCTCTGACCGCTCAGAGGCTATTACATTTAGCTTCTTGTTTGTCATGCAAAGGTATTGAAATTGAAACATTAAGGGGGGTATTCAATTTCAGGGGCACGGCTGTCGAGCTAGCGCGACAGCTGTGCCCCTGTCCCATCCTTGCTTTGCTCGCCTGGAGCTCAGCAGTCGGGATTCAATGTGCCGGCCGCCGAGCGGCGAGAAGGGGGCGTGGCCGCAAGCTGAGGACAGAAATAGATGAGCTGCGGCAGGGAGCTCGCCTATTTCCGGCTTTTCTCGGCAGAATGAGCCCTACAGCTTGTGATGTTGGGCTCATTCTGCCGAGAACCCCTGTTCAATGCTGTCGGGGAAGACAGCATTGAATAGGACCCCGCAGCCATCTCCCCCATTGGGAGATTGCTGTTATCTCCCCCCGTTGGGAGATGGCTGCGGGAGCACGAAATCCTTTGAATTGTGTGTGAGGATAAGTTCTTAGGGATTTTGACTTTTGCTTATCACATTATCCCTATACTGAAGTTGAAGATAACTAAAATGTTTGCGCACAGAGGTCAATGACTATCTTCTGTTAGCCAATTGCTTTCAAATTTTTAATAGGAAATGTTTTTTTCCCTTCTTTGCAACTTTTGACAAATACGGCTGTTTCCAGTAAGTACTAGTATATACATATCTTGTTGGAGTTGGGTGAGCTGCACCTTGAACTGCCATAATGGCATAATAAATGTTATTGTGCCTTTCTTATGTCTGGCTATATTGAAGATCTATACTGTATTGTGGCAGGACTGGTTTGCCATTATTATTGCAATTGTGTGGAATTATTATTATTATTTTTATTGTTGTTATTATTATTATTATTATTATTATTAGGAGCACTCAAAGACAGCAGTGCAATTTTATTTGGTCAGGTGGTTCCTATCAAATAATTATATTTTTCAATGCTTTTAAGGGTAAATGTTTAGACAGAGAGTTTAGAAAACTGTAACTGCCCTTTCCCTTGTCATTGTTAGAAGCTTATGGGCCCTATACATCAGCAATTAATTTTGACAATCCTGAGATCTGGAGATGATTGCCACAATTAATTTTAGATGTGTGGGCTCCCCCTTTTGGCAAACCCAATAAAAAATGAATAGGGATCGCCAATCGATTGCTTAATCAGATTTTTAAACATGCTTAATAATCTGGTATTGTCTGCAGATCTTTTTTATATGTGTGGGCATTCCCAATTCGTCGTCTTCATCTATTTACATTATGAACAGCTGAAATGACAATCAATTGGGTAATTTCCAGATATGAAGATGCAATCTTTAAATGGAAAAATCTGCCGATCACTGAAATAAATTTGTAATGTGTGGGCAAGTCAAATAGATTGTAGAATCCATTTATCTGGCCAAAAAATCCCTGGATCTGGAAATCCATTAATTGTGATTGCTGATGTATGGGGCCCAATACACTGTATTTCTTTGGTGTATGGGAGGCATTCCCAACCATGGCCCTCGAGGCACACCAACAGTGCAGGTTTTAGTGAAATCCACGCTTGAGCACAGGTGACTTAATTAGTACCTGAGTGATTCTGATTAAACCATCTGTGCTGAAGCCTGGATATCACAAAAAACCTGCACTGTTGGTGTGCCTTGAGGACCATGGTTGGGAATGCCTGGTGTATGGCCTTGGAGTTTGAACTTGCTTTATTTTGATTGTCTTTACTGTACATTCACCTTTTTGGGGGGACTTTCTGGTGTGATCAGTTGGCTAAACTTGGAAGAAAATAGAAAGCTTCTGTAAAACATGCTGAATGGGAGAAGCATGTTTTGCAGATGCCTGCATCAATGTGAGCTGTACAGGTCTTCACTGTGTTAAATTATAATTAAATAGTTACAACCTAGAAAAAGAAGCAGGTCCTGATTAAAGGTTCCAGGTGCCCTAGGCTAATGCACATTACCCCCTTGTAATGCTGCTAAACACAAATGGGACTCACCAGTTATAATGCCCATGTGCATGTAATGAAGGTTTTACAACTAACATGTACGATTTAATCCTTGTGGCATGTGAAAGAGGCTTTTGTTTTAGGATGCCCAGGTGGCGCTGTAGCACAATGTGTATAAAATAATGGTTCCATCAGTAATTTACATTGGCACAGCCATCTGGCAGTCACCATAAAAACTTTACCCCCACAGTACATCGGGATGAGTAATAGCTAATAAGAATGGAATAAATGAGGCCTTCATTTTATTCCTCAGCTGTCACCTTCAAGCCCCCACCCCTTCCCAGTTATGGTGCCCTAGGCTGCAGCCTAATCATCCTATTGGTTAATCAGATGTTGAAAAGAAGGCATGGGGATCTACCTCAAAAGTATAACTAGCACAAGGTTAGTGAGCTGGTACTGGTCCTGGAAAAACAGTGAAAAATGTTTAGAAGTCCAGCATTGTGCTCAACCAGCAGTTAAGAGGGGGGTTAATACAATAGCTGGGGACTCACTTCACGTGATTCATTGCCCGTGGATTCCTCTTGAAGTGGGGGGTTATGATATATTGGAGCGACAATTTCAAGGTCGATAGTCACTAGGTTGTCCATTAATGGTCGACATTGCTTTGGTCATGTTGCCTATTAAAGTTGGCATAGAGTGAGAATATAATAAAGTATAGAACAAGCCAGTTTTTCCCCCCAAAAATGAAAAACGTGCCATTTCCAGGTGTTGATCTAGTCACTTTCAAAAATGAATGGTTGATTATGTCATTGTCGACCCAGGGAAGCATACCGAAGTGGGGACACCCTCCAAATGAAGGGAACCACCTTCCAAGGCTGAACTAACCAGTGTGAGCATCTGCATAGTACGCAGATTCAAAGAGAGGTTTATTGAATTTTGCCAAATAAGACTGATCTCACACATGACTGAATAAACACAATTGCATGAACATTATTTTTGGGTGCAGGCTGATTTCCCTATTTTCACTTACACTTTTCATTTCAAGAATTTACACACAAATCCTGATTCTGTGATTTTGCAATTGACTAGGAGTTAAAATAGCTGTGCAAGTACCCAGGAAACGCTGTTTTTGCAGCAATTTCAACATGATTAGCATGAAACATTTTTGCACAAAAATCAAGTGGCATTTATTGATTTTGTAATACAATCTAAATAAAAACAAGAAAACAAAAGGTAAAATAGTGATGACAAATGCGGTCACAAAATTATTATTAATTGACAGTAAAGCAAAGAAACCAAAAACGTGTACTATTGTATATAAATATGATTACCAGTATTTCTGTACACTTGGATTTAGGCTTTCATAAAAGAGGTAATTAAAATTTGTTCGAGTTTATAAAAATATATCTGCTTTCTTTTAAAAGAGATGCCTGATGTCTAACTTTAGTTGAGCTTGTACTGCTGATGTACGTACTTTCCTTTCGTGGAAGTAATACATCCTTCCAGTACCCTTCATGAGAGGAGGGTTGACAAAGTAAATGATATTGCACACAGTAACATAACAGATGTGTTCTTTCTTCTGTAGAGGCCAGTGAAATGATCGAGCTGGGCCATAGAGGTGCATGAACTTAACTTCAAGATCTCATTCCTGTTTTGAAAGTTCCAATCCAACAAAACAATGACTGTCGTAAACACATGCTATGTATACATTTTTACTGATATGCAGTACGACATAATGACTGGTGCTGTATTATTCTGATCTGAGAATTGAAAATTTAACTAAAGTTTTTATCTGAACTGAGTTGCTTTGTTCCCACGGAAACTTCATATACAAGGGTAAAGTGATGTAATCCTATTTACCAGGTACTATTTTTGGCTGAGAAAATCAGTCTTGCAGCTGCTTGTGTGTTTCTGAAAGTGTTTATTTTGTTATTAGCCTAAACTTTATATTTGCAACTCTTGACTTGCATAAATGTAAGATGCTTTCAGCTGAGTCAATCAGATCACCTGTTATTCTCTGTATGTTCTCTCTAGCAACCAGGACCTTATTTTTTCCACCAATGCCAACATAAGGAGATTTATCAAGGCTGTTTTCACTTTGAAAGCATCACAGGGATTTCTGTGCAGTCTTAAGCCCCGTACACACGGGGGAGATATATTGCTCAGCCATATATGGCTGAGCAATATATGGCTGAGCAATATAATGCTCAGTTTCTCCTTTTCATCAGCGACCAGAGATGGTCACTGATGAAAAAGAAACTGCCGGGGGAGCCCGGCATTGGTAATCAGCTGGTCGCAGGAGCATGTTCCTGCGACCAGCGATCACTGCAGGGGTAAAAGCGGGAGCGCGCACCCGGTGATATATCGCCGGTGCACACTCCCATCGTGGGCAATATGGTCGCTTAGCGACCATATTTCCTGCGATATTACACAAAATCGCCCCCGTGTGTACACACCTTTAGTTATGGCAGCACAAGTTGAGAAGTGTTTGCAATTTTTGTAATTGCCTGGCACACCCATCACTAATGTAACAGGTGGCAGCTCCAGGGGTTGGGTTGCAGCACAGTCCAAAATTCAAATAGATGAGAAACAATAACTGCCAGTGATCAGTTTGGAATGGAAGTTAGAGGCAAATGATGTGCCTCCCCGATTTGAATTTTAAACTGTGATGTAGCTCCCCTCTGTAGCCTCCCCTGGGAGTGGAAACATGTTTTTGAAAACATAAACGTTTTTCTTAATGTACTGAATTTTTACTTTATGTGTTTTGTACAAAAATGCTACATCATGCTCAAAACATACCTCCCAACATGACCCTCCCCAGGAGGGACACAATGCTCTATTTCTGCACTTCCCTCTTAATTTTTGATCCCATCACCTGTGGTGAAACACCTTTCTTATCACTTAACCTGTTTAAAACAGGTGATGGTAATCATAAATAAGAAGGAAGTCCAGAAACAGAGCATCGTGTCCCTCCTGGAGATGGTCATGTTGGGAGGTATGCTCAAAATCATCAGACATGATACTGAAACTTATGATGTACAGGTCATCAAACGTAGTGATTCCCCTACGCTCTGTAACATGGGGGAGATATATTGCTGAGCAATATATTGCTCAGTGTCTCCTGTTCATCAGCGACCAGAGATGGTCGCTGATGAATAGGAGACTCTGCCGGGGGAAGAGGCAGGAAAACAGCTGATCGCAGGAGCAAGCTCCTGTGACCAGCGACCATCGGGGGCTGCACACGGGTGCATGCACCTGGTGATTTATCGCTGACAGCACAAACAAATCACTGGCAATATGGTCGCTCAGTGTTTTCTGTGGATAAACCAACCGGCTGGGTGGCAGATGACCTTCCTCCTGGATATGCTGCTAATATATTTGCAGTCTGATGTTACGTAAGGATAAGGTCTCTCTTTAATGGCAGTACCAGTATAAGGTTAAAAAGGAGACAACAACTACAATCAGTCTGGGGAAGCTTGATGTGTAATTCAAGATGGACCCGGGTTCGATCCCTGGTGGATCCAGCTATAAAAACTATTGGGATAAAACAGTAAATTCAGTACAAATTCTTGGGTTAATACAAAGGTAGTTCTGAATAAGCCTTGCTATGGTTTTTTGCTTTTTTATTATTTCAGCCTTATTTGTTTGTTTGTTTAATAGGGGCCTAGTAAACAAATAAGGCTGAAATTATCAAAAAGCAAAAAATCAATTCTCAAATGACCAAAATGAAGAGGAGTATTTATCAAAGATAACGGTACTTGTGTATTATCACGACGCCTGCGAAATCGGACACAAATCACATGCAAAAATCGAATACGATTTAGCGGCCGATTGTGCGCGATTTTCTGCTGATTTGCATGCTAATCCATCCTTGCACACCACCACTATACAAGTTAGGGCGAAGCGTGGCTAGCGGATGTGGTACGCGTCCTCCCGACTTGTTCATACCCCCACTATCCACATCGAGTTGATTTTATAAAGCGCAGCGAGCCACTGAGCCCGAAGCGTTGCCAGCACCGCAAAAAACTATCCCGAAGCGTGGCGAGCGCAAACGGATTACTTGACGTGTATTCCGCGTGCACTCGCCACGCTTCTGGATGGTTTTCCGCTGTGCTCACCACGCTTCGGGCTCGGTGGCTCCTTGCTTTAGCCATGCTTTATAAAATCAACTCCACACTGACGTGGATAGTGGCCAAAAATCAGTCACAAATCGGCTGCGAAATCGCATCGTGAATCGAATCGGCCGCAAATTGGCCGCTAAATCATATGCGTTTTCAGTGAAATTGGGCGCCGTGATAATACACAAGTACAAAGATAACATTTGAGGCCTAATGTTTCATTCAGCCCTCCTGGGTACAGTGTGTTCAAATGGTATATCCATCGAGTTTCAAGTTTCATAAGTATTTTGTTTCTGTTACCCCCTCTCAATGAAGGTGGTATGTGATCAATAATCATTGATTTAATGTGGCAACATTGTGGTTTTTCTCTAAACAGTGCCTGGCCACCGGCTGGTCACTGTGCCCCTTAATGAATGCTTAGGTGATTGCTATCCTATGTAGGGCCACGCGTTTATTGAATTGACGCTGGTTATTCCCCACATAGGACAGCCCACAGGGGCATGTAAGGAGGTAAATCACGTAGGTGGAAGAACATGTTAAAGAAAAAATTAATAGAAAAAAACTTTTCTAACTGGGGGTGTTTAAATTTGTCTCCTGTTGTCGTGGTTTTACATGTGGTGCACCCCAGACAACGGTGACACCCATTTTTCTTAGATAAAAAATGCATCGGTTTATGACAATTCCACCCCTAGATATCTTAATGATGGAATCCTAGACCTAATGTAACTAGGTACCACTCTGGCATCGTATAAAAGTGGTAATTCTCTATCTAAAGAAACTATTGGCCACCATTGTTTGGCTCTCTAGTTGCTACAGGGCTCTATCAAGACTTATTCTGCCCCTGCCGAATATTGACATGCAAAAACATTAAATGAAGTCCTTAAACAGGAACATATTATGTAGCTGTTTCTCTGAATGCTTATTAAAATAACAAAATATAAATGCTGTCAGATTCCTTAAACGACATTGTTTGTCTCCAAGCAGATAAACATATAAAAATCAAATAAAAGTGATGTTAAATATGCTGAGCTATGGCTCATAGAAGCAAAGCTAGAATAATATTCTGGTTATTTCAGATTTTTTTTCTTTCTCCCAGTCTTGTTAGTATTAACAAATGCAGCACATCTACTTTGCTGTTACCATTTTAACATACAGTAGTGAACATTTAATCAATATTAATTTCCTGATTGCTAGTTCTCTCGCAAATACACAATATAATTATTAGTATTATTTATATTAACAAAAGAGAATGTCCTACTGATATTAACAGAGCTGAAAACCAAAAATTATAATCATATTTTTACAAATGGATACAAGTACTTTGTGTACAGAAAATTAATAATGTACCTTTTACATGAAAGAATGGGAGTATAATACATAAATATATATATTAAAAAACATTTTATCTGAACAAAGTTTTCATTTTCTGATACGTTTTATGCAAGGACAATAAACTATTTAATAGCCTTCTTAGAAAGTCACTATTTGTAGAAAGTGCAAATTGCAATTGGAAGGGCAGCTGTACAATTGTCCTCCTAAGTCATTAATGAAGATGAGCAAATGCTTTGGCACATTTGGAAATTCTTTAGCTTTTTGTTACTTTAGAAACCCTGACTCAGTTCTCTACTTTCTGGGGAAAAAAAATAAATTTTGTAGATGTAGACTTATCGTACTGATGAGAAACAATATTCAAAGAAAATAAATAATAATAATAAACATCAATAAAAATAATAGTAGTAGTAGTAGTAGTAGTAGTAAAAGTAGTAGAGGTCTAGCTAGACTCAGTGGCGTAAGTTCGTCCCAGTTGCCCGGAGGCAAGATGTATATTTGTACCCCCCCCACACACACACACACTCTCACACACACACACACAACGTTATTCAAAACATATAGGGTGACATTCTATGATATGCGCTAAATGCGCATGTTTAATTCGCACCCTGTATCGCCGCAAATCGCCTATTTAGAAATCGCATTTTTCAGCCTAAATGCGCATATTTAATGTGATGCGCATTGGAGGCTGAAAAGTGCGAATAGGGGCGATTTGCGGCGATGTGGTGCGCTGGTTTTAGTCCTGAAAATGTGCGATTTTCATGTGTGAAAATCGCACATTTGCAGGACAGCGCAAGGTGTAAAAAAAAGACCCGAGCGCGGGGTCCCCCGCCCGAGTGTAACCAGCCCCGGGCTCACTGAGGCGGTGCTGGTGACATAAAATCAGGGTCCCCGACAAATAGGGGTCCCCTTGATTTTATGAAACCAGCACCAGACTCAAGGTCCGGCGCTGGTTCCCAAAATACGGGGGACAAAGTGACTAGGGGTCCCCCGTATTTTAAGAACCAGCACCGGACACAACCAGCCAGCAGGCTAATGCCACAGCCGGGGGGAGACTTTTTATACAAGTCCCCCCGGCCAAAGCATTAACCCCCTGGCTGGTCAGCATGGGCAGGGGTCCTGGGGAAGTGGGGACCCCCCCAATGAAGGGGTCCCCCCTCTCCAGGACTTACCAGCCCATGCTGATAGTCCGGGGCTGTCCTCCATGCCCCTGGGCTGTGGGCATGGAGCTGATGCTTTGTGTAAAAAAAAGAATGATAACTATTGTTTTACACTGGCGAACTATCAGTCCCAGCAAGCCTACCCCGCATGCTGGGACTTGGGGAACCACAAGTCCCAGCATGCGGGGCATTAAAGTGCCCGCTGGCACTTGTAGTTCTGCAGTGTAAAAAATAGTGCACAAAATCACACTGACACCCTGAAAAATAAAACTTTAATACACACAAAACACACTGATACTTACCTACCTTGAGCCCGTAGGTCGGTCCGTGGATCCTGGATTCGTCCTCCGGGGCTCCAGGGCAGAAGAGTCCGGTTCCGGGGCCTTGGTCCTGGTTCCGGGGCTGGTCCTGGGGTTCCGGGGCTCCTGGCGTGAAGAATCCGGGGTCCGGGATCCGTGGTAGTCCAGAGGGGTACCTAAGGAGGAAAATCCTACTCACCTGCTCCCCGGCGGCGACCTCTGGTGACAGCGCTGCTCCCGACTGGTACCCGGCTTCAAGGAGTTGGTCCGGTGCTGAGATGTTGCTCCCTCGACGTCTGTGAACAGAATGATTTCTCGGCCAATCAGGAGCCGAGAAACTCGGCTCCTGATTGGCCAGAAATCATTCTGAATATAGACGCCGACGGAGTAACATCTCTGCTCTGGATGCGCAGAGATGTTACTCCGTCGGCGTCTATATTCAGAATGATTTCTGGCCAATCAGGAGCCGAGTTTCTCGGCTCCTGATTGGCCGAGAAATCATTCTGTTCAGAGACGTCGAGGGAGCAACATCTCAGCGCCGGACCAACTCCTTGAAGCCGGGTACCAGTCGGGAGCAGCGCTGTCACCGGAGGTCGCCGCCGGGGAGCAGGTGAGTAGGATTTTCCTCCTTAGGTACCCCTCTGGACTACCACGGATCCCGGACCCCGGATTCTTCACGCCAGGAGCCCCGGAACCCCAGGACCAGCCCCGGAACCAGGACCAAGGCCCCGGAACCGGACTCTTCTGCCCTGGAGCCCCGGAGGACGAATCCAGGATCCACGGACCGACCTACGGGCTCAAGGTAGGTAAGTATCAGTGTGTTTTGTGTGTATTAAAGTTTTATTTTTCAGGGTGTCAGTGTGATTTTGTGCACTATTTTTTACACTGCAGAACTACAAGTGCCAGCGGGCACTTTAATGCCCCGCATGCTGGGACTTGTGGTTCCCCAAGTCCCAGCATGCGGGGTAGGCTTGCTGGGACTGATAGTTCGCCAGTGTAAAACAATAGTTATCATTCTTTTTTTTACACAAAGCATCAGCTCCATGCCCACAGCCCAGGGGCATGGAGGACAGCCCCGGACTATCAGCATGGGCTGGTAAGTCCTGGAGAGGGGGGACCCCTTCATTGGGGGGGTCCCCACTTCCCCAGGACCCCTGCCCATGCTGACCAGCCAGGGGGTTAATGCTTTGGCCGGGGGGACTTGTATAAAAAGTCTCCCCCCGGCTGTGGCATTAGCCTGCTGGCTGGTTGTGTCCGGTGCTGGTTCTTAAAATACGGGGGACCCCTAGTCACTTTGTCCCCCGTATTTTGGGAACCAGCGCCGGACCTTGAGTCTGGTGCTGGTTTCATAAAATCAAGGGGACCCCTATTTGTCGGGGACCCTGATTTTATGTCACCAGCACCGGCTCAGTGAGCCCGGGGCTGGTTACACTCGGGCGGGGGACCCCGCACTCGTTTTTTTTTTATTTAACCCTTTGTTTTATTTTTTACAGCAGAACCCTGCACGGAACATTGCGATCTGTGCAGGGTTCTGCCTAATTCGCCTAACAGACCCAGGTCTGAAATTAGTGCGAAAATTAGTCACTTAAATAATGCGATGTGCAAATGCGCATAGCATTAAATAAGCGACTTGTATACTTTTCTGTGCGCAAACATCTGGATGCGATAAAAATGCGAATTAATCTCGCATTTTTATTCACCAGACATTTACGCACAAAATATGCGATTTCAGCCCCTGTGCGCATCCCATTAAATCGGCGATTTAATGGGAAAATGCGATAGCGCCATTTTGTGGTCTAATTACCGCAAAATAGCGCTAATCGCATAGCATAGAATGTCACCCATATAGTCTGTTATTAAATATATATTATATACTGTATGTATATACAGAAAGAGAGGGAGAACACATATATATTTCAGAACTCAGCCACAGAAGCAATTTTGATGGCTTTCAATCAATGGATTTAAACTGGCAGTGATGGAGAAGTGCCCCCTTGAGAGCAGGAGCCCGGCAGCAGATGACTCCATTGCCTCCCAGAGTTCTGCCTCTGGCTAGACTGCAAGGATAAAGTGTTCTTGGTGGACTAGCAATATCGGTGGGAAGCGTTCAGCAGTTGGGTTGCTGCCATTCACAATATCAACCAACATCTCAAGTAACGCCAGGAGACCAATGGTGGAATCTCAACATCAATGAGGATGCAAAATGTAAGTATTCTGGGGCAGGAGAGGGTTAGGCAGAGGAAGGGGGGCTTAGGCAATAGGGAGGAAATTAGTGTTAACCTAACAACCCTTCTAAGTACCTTCACCACAGCTCAACCCTAATCTCCCACTCCCTCCTCCGCAGTCTAAAGGTGCGTACACACGGGGCAATATGATCGCTGGCAATATATTGCTAGCAATATATTCCTCAGCAATCATATTGCTCAGTGTCCCGTTTTCATCTGCGACCAGAGATGGTCGCAGATGAAAATGTCACACTGCCGGGAGAAGAGGCAGGGGAAGTCGCTGGTCAGAGGAGCATGCTCCTCCGACCAGCGACCAATCAGATGCTGAAAACAGGAGTGCGCACCAGGCGATTTATTGCTGGTGCACACGCCAATCACTGGCAATATGGTCGCTCAGTGACCATATTCCCAGCGATTTACGCCTCTATCGCCCCCGTGTGTACACAGCTTAAGGGGCAAGGGGAATTACTGGTTGGGGTTGAGCAGTAGTAGGGAGTGTTAGGGTCTTGCTATGGGGGTGACTAGGATGCAGGGAATGAGGGTTAAGGAGTGTTGGAGACTATAACACTCTTCACCTGGTCTCCTGTGTCCACATGACAGCACTGAGCATGCCCTAGTTAGTCCCCTAGTGCTAGGTCTGTGCAAAAAGGAACCTGATGACTCAGTTCCTGTCTCCATTGTCTGAGAGAGAAGTGTGATGCTGCGGAGCGGAGCCTGGCACGTTCTAAATACCACTTATACCAGAGAGTTTCAGACTGCATGACAATGCTCTTAAGGGTAACATTTATAAGGGGTCCACTGCGTAACGTACAGACCATTAAAAAATAACCATACAATGCATACAGTATATCCACTATTGTAGGTACTATATGGGGAATGGCTGTCGATGTCCACAGAATACAGTTGATGCTCTTCTTTCAGAGATTCTGTAAAGAGAGTCTGCCACCTCACATGTATTAAGTAACAATGTGTATGAAAGACATCAAGAAGAAAAAATAACCTTTCAGATAAAAGAGAATTTAATAACAGGTTGCACTTACAATAGAAAGATGAATAAAGCATTGTGAATATCAAATGTCCTACTGAGGCAAGCAACAACACAGTTAGGCATCCTTGGTTCCCAAAGTTGGAACCAAAGGAAGGATCAGACCAGGGGCGGATTGGGAAATAAAAGCAGCCCAGGAAATAATTTGAAGCAGCCCTAGGGGGGGGGGGGGGGACCTTTTGCGCGCCAGGGGCGCACACAGATTTTTAGGGGGTTGTGGCCTAGTGATATGGGACATTACTCTGTTACTCTGCGGACATTACTCACTGCCGGCTCGCTTCCATCAGCATCCATTGCCCAAAACAAATATGGCCGCCCCATATGTGCATTTAATATATGCATATATGCGGCGGCCATATTTGCTTTGGGCAATACTGCCATTTGTGACCAGGCTGGGCTGCGACCGCTTCTAACGAAGGTAAGTGGCCCAGCCAGAGTGAAACCTGGTCCGGCCCACCGGGAAACGACCCGGTTTCCCGGTGGGCCAATCCGCCTCTGTTCATATCTGATTAAATCACACCCATTGTTTCAGATCAGCGGATGCTTAAAGATTCCCATACCAGATGCTCCAGTTGAGGAAGCCGGATCTATCCCAGATTTGGCAATGTACTTACAGTATATACACAGGGGGCTGGTTACCAATAACTTAGTAATAACATTTATTTCTTTATGTAATTTTCATTATTCAAATAAGATTGTCTGGCTGATCGGAAAGCATATTGCACACTGATGAGCCAAAATGAGATGATCTGGTAGCTGGGATTGCAGAATGTCGACTTCACAAAATCTAACATTCACAGACCCTAATCATAAATGCAGCCTAATCCTAACCCCAGCCTAACCCTACCATAGACGCAGCCTAACCCTAACCACTGCCTAATCATAACCGCAGCCTAACCGCTGCCTAATCCTAACCACAGCAACATCCAGCCGCTGCCTAATCCTAACTGCAGTCTAACTCTAACCGCTGCCTAATCCTAACCACAGCATAATCCTAACTGCAGTCTAACCCTAACCGCTGCCTAATCCTAACCACAGCATAATCCTAACCGCTGCCTAATCCTAACCACAGCATAATCCTAACTGCAGTCTAACCCTAACCGCTGCCTAATAATAACTATTGCCTAACCCTACCATAGACTCAGCCTAATCCTAACCGCTGCCTAATCCTAACCACAACATAATCCTAATCATAACCAAACCCTAACTGCAGGCTAATCTTAACCGCAGCCTAACCCTAACTGTACAGTCAACCTACCAGTCTAATCTGAACCACAGACTAACCCAAGTCTAACTCCAACCGCAGCATAACCCCAGCTTCAGCCAAATCTAAATGGTTTGTTGACATTCTACCTGTCAACATTCACAGTGTAAACATGGTGACCACATTGACACGTGTCATGTCATCATTCTGAATATCGACACAATGTTGCCTGCAGTATGTCAGATCTCAGTACAAAGTGAGTGCAGCCAGTGGATTGTGTGAGCTGTGCATATGATCTATGGAGATCTGCTGTTTGGGAATCGGCCACCGACTGAGGGTATGTATACCTGTGGTTGCTGTCGCTACAGGCGGGGGGGGGGGGGTTGCTGTCACCACGGCTGTAGGCTGGGGTGCGGACATTACTCACCGCCGCCGCGCTTCCGTCGGCATCCAGCGGCCGCAGACAGTGCAGCACAATGGTAGATCTAGACTTTTCTTCTAGGGGGGCGGTTTACTAATCTTGACCCTCCACCCTTCAGTCCCGACTCCTCCCCTTCACAGTCCTGACTCCTTCCCTTCCCAGACCTATCTCCTCCATCATACAAATAAATATATTGTAAGTTTGCTTTATTTTAGGCAAAACACCAAACAGCCATAAATCGCAACAATAAAAGCACCAAATAATGAAATAGACAGAATATTCAGAAATAACAAGAGAAATAAACAGTATATATCAAAGGAGACTCAACCTGTAATACCCTGCCATGGGGATTTATCAATAAGATATCTCACTTACTGGCTGGATGGCTAATAATGCAGTGGTCTCAGACAGTGACTGGCAAGGAGGATGATCTCCCTGGCTGGCTGGTCTCACTGTGCAGCAAAGTTGAGTGGAAGTGTAGCACACAGTAGTAATAGTAGAAAAGTACAGACACAATAGGAATGCACACTGTTTCTGATTCCTCTTCCTGTGTACAGTATGTTTTTACACAGCACACGTTGGTTGCACCCACCCAACACTATACTGTTTTCTATTATCCCACTAGCCTGTCATTCAATACACAGCAACGTCCGGAGTTCCTGGTCTGTTATCAGCACTGTGGATTGGAGACCTGTGACACTGGGGGAAGATGAAAGCAGACTGACCCTCAATGAATAAACAAACTCTGTTGCTTACATGCCTCTGCGGTAGTAAATCAGATGTGACCTGCTGTGGCTGGGGGCCGCTGACAACAGCTCACACCCAGGGAGATGGAGGAGGAAGCACAGTCAGGACAACTTCAGAGAGTGTTTGTTTACTGTTGTCCTGGCTGACGGAAAGTCTAGGGGGGGGGGGGGGGCGTTCGCCCCATTCGCCCCCCTCTAAATCTGTCCCTGGTGCAGCATTGCCCAAAACAAACATGGCTGCCGCATATGTGCATTTAATATATGCATACATGCCGCGGCCATATTTGTTTTAGGCAATGCTGACGTATGTGACCAGGCTGAGCTGCGGCCGCTTCTAACAAAGGTAAGCGGCCCAGCCAGATGATATCTGGTCCGGCCCACCAGGAAACGGCCCATAGTCCTCTCACCAAGCAGCCTGACAAGCAGGTGTTGAGTCATCTCAGGAACACAGATGACAAAAATGGTGCCACGCTTAATGAGTTTCAGACTTGGTAGTCTTCAGCGGAAGCATGGCACAACAGTGGCTGGAATGTGTTTAAATACCAACATAAAGCAATACTCCTGACATATGAGTGATATATGGTACCCTTAAGAGCCTGTGCATATATCATGTTTTTGATAGTTCATTATATCGCCTAGTCAGAGTGTGTATGCATATAATGATGAACGGTGCGCTGTCCCGCTGGTCATTAACAACCCCTATATACATAGTATGCCCATACCATACATAAAAAAGTAATCCTCGAGTAATGAAAGGGGATTAGGGACCTGATTCAGGACTGATTGCTTACCACAGTTTTATTATGGTAATTTTTTAGGAGTAGCCAGGTCAAGGACTGCAAGGCAAAGTGTCCTTTGCCTTGCAAGCCGCTCTGCAACAGACAGCCTGAGCAAGGTTAGACATACATACATACATACATAAGTACTGTAATGGGGTTTTAGTTCATGGCTTAATCAGTGTATTTAAGCTCGCAGCCCAAAGTCAAGGGATCTGCAAGCCCTACACCAAATACCCAAACTCTTGAGAAACTGGAAAATGCTTTCACATCATAAACTGTGCATATGCTCACTGGTTTAAAGCTCACCTGCCCATCAGCTTTTAAAGGTGAGACCCACCCAACACAGCTTCTGAATTACCACTAAGGAAGCATCCATTGGGCTGCAAGTTTGATTACATTTATCAATACATGAATCAAAACCACATTGTTTATAGTTTTATGTATTAAGATGAGGGACTTTACTATGTTGAGTGCAGAGCCTTCTTTTTTTCATTTAATTCAATATACCTCCCAATATGACCCATTCCAGGGGTAACAGAATGCTTTGTTCCTGGACTTCCCTCTTAACTTATGATTGCCACCATCTGTTTTAAACAGGTTAACTGATAAGAAAGGTGATTCAAAACAGGAGATGGCAATCATTAGTTAAGAGGGAAGTCCAGGAATAAAACATTCTGTTCCTACTGGAATTGGTCATGTTGGTAGGTATGATTTAAGCCAGTGGTCAGGGAACTCGGTCCTCATTACCCCACGCAGTGCATGTTTTGCAGGTCTCCTCACAGAATCACAAGTGAAATAATTAACTCCACCTGCGAACAGTGGCGTCACTAGGCAGGTGCGGGGGGTGCGGGCCGCACCGGGTGTCACCAGTCCCTGGGGTGACACCTTTTTCAATGCGCCACCATGCACTGCAGGCAGCTGGTGGCAGTGCAGAGCTGACCTGAGGACGGCACCGGGCTGGGCTCCGAGTCCCTGGCTGTTGTAATAATGTGTCCCGGTGCTAGGACAGCTTCCATGTTCCCAGCACTGGAGCTCCAGTGGCAGGAAGAGGAGATGGAGCTGTGTCCCCAGTGGGACGCAGCTCCAGATAGCGCTGGGATTAGAGAACCGATCCCAGCGCTGACAGTCCGAGCGGGGGGGCGACGTTGCGGAGGAGAGAGGCGGCAATTTGAAATTGGCGCCTTTGTGGCCGCCAATGGAAAACGCCGCCCGCGGCGTTTAAACACTGGTGCCATTTGGGAGCCAATCACGGCTCCCGAATGGTAAGCCAATAGGAAACTGCTGCGATACACTCTGCCCCGCCCCCGGCGTCTGACGTCAGCTGCCGCCGGGAGGCAAAGGAGGAAGCACCCACGCCGGCGGAGCGCCCCGGCTGAAGATAGAATGCGGAGCTGGAGGAAGAGGACGGCGGCGATGGAGAGAAGAGCTCCGCGGCCGCTGATGAGGCCAGATCAAGCCAGAAGATCTCCGGCACCTCCTGGAGGAAGAAAGGAAGCGGGGCTGCCGCTGGCCAGGACAGGCCAGCAGCAGAAGAAAGAAGATGACGGCCATCACCGGAGAGGCCAGCAGGGGTGGAAAGCAGAAGAGCTGATGAAGCTCCCCCCTGCAGCCTCTCCCAACCCCAGGTAGGCGGCCCTCCTACCCTAGACCACCGGGTGTCAGGCACTAGGCCCATGGGTACTTTCAGGCCCCTCCAGCCTGTGGGCGTTATAGTCGGGCCCTCACGGCCTGTGCCCCATTCAGGCATTAGGCCTGCGGTCCCCGACAGGCATTAGGCCTGAGCCACAGTTAGGATTGGTTTAATTGAAGGTAATCTTAGTGTGTATAGGCCGGCGCTAGGCCTGTGAGCAGTATTCAGGCCCCTAATAATGTATGCTGGGATATTTTGGCACTGTGGGGGGCATATATGCCACTGTGGGTATATGTCTGGCACTGTGGGGACATATCTGGCACTGTGGGGGCATATCTGTGTCTGGCACTATGGGGTGGTATTGTGTAATTGCCATCACAGTGTGGGGTGTAATGGGCATCACAGTGTGCGGTGTAATGGGCATCTCGGTGTGCGGCATATTGTGTAATTGGCATCACAGTGTGCGGCGTAATGGGCATCATGGTGTGCAGTGTAATGGGCATCACAGTGTGTGGCGTATTGTGTAATTGGATCACGGTGTGTTGTAATGGGCATCATGGTGCGCAGTGTAATTGGCATCACGATGTACGGCGTAATGGGCATCATGGTGTGTGGTGTAATGGGCATCACAGTGTGCGGCGTATTGTGTAATTGGCATCATGGTGTAATGGGCATCACGTTGTGAGGCGTTTTGTGTCATTGGCATCACGGTGTGTGGCATAATCATGGGCATCATGGTGTGCGGCATATTGTGTAATTGGCATCACGGTGTGCGGCGTAATGGGCATCATGGTGTGCAGTGTAATGGGCATGACAATGTGCAGCGTATTGTGTCATTGGCATCTCGGTGTGTGGCGTAATTATGGGCATCATGGTGTGCAGTGTAATGGGCATCACGGTGTGCGGCGTATTGTGTAATTAACATTACGGTGTGCAGCGTAATGGGCATCATGGTGTGCGGTGTAATGGTCATCACGGTATGTGGCTTATTGTTTAATTGGCATCACTGTGTGCAGCAATGTGTAATTGGCATTACGGATAAACAGTGTTTAATGATTTAAGTAGCCTGTAAAAATGCAGGGACTGATCTATCAATCAATTTATACAGCACTGCTATAATGCTGGAAGATTGGATTAGGTGTGCTGACTCCATCTGCAAGCACACAGTCCAATCACGGTACAGACCACGCCCCCTGCTGATAGGCCACGCCCCCAATTTTGTTTATTAAAAAAAATTGGGAGGGGGGGGGTGACACCATGAGTTACTACACCGGGTGACACCAACCCTAGTGACGCCACTGCCTGCGAACCTTATAAAATGTGTCTGTGAGTAATTAGTACACCTGTGCACCTGCTGGGTTACCAGCAAAACATGCACTGTGTCGGGTAATGAGGACTGAGTTCCCTGACCACTGATTTAAGCAATGTAGCCACAGGCCACTGCACACACACCTGTGAATGATGAGTGCAGGTGTGCACCCCATTTCTAGAAACGCTGAATGCGGTGGAATTCTATATGTGTATCGTTGGTTTAAATTTTAATAAGCATTTCTTCACAGCTTACTCATGCACCCCTATGTAAGCTCATTTTTCTTAAACCTGTGACATCTGCTTCAAATCAGTTCTTAAAAACAAACATTTCTGCTCTGTCAAAATCATACAAGAAAAACAGTAAAGGCAATGCACACAGAAGAGATTGTCATATATTAAACTGTTGTTTTAAAATATTTTGACAGTGTATATACTGCTAATACTGTACAGCAGTGGTTCACAAACTGTGTGCCTAGGCACCCTGGGGTGCCTCAGGACACTTGCAAGGGTGCCTTGGGTTGGTGGACCAAGATCAATTCATATTATTTATGGTCAATGTACCAGGCAAAACCAGTGCTTGTGGCTGCCAATCATAATATATGTGGACAAACAGAAGCAAATCCTGTCCCTCACCAGATATCTGTGACATATAAACTCAAGGCACTTAATTTAATATTTTTTTTCTGAATTTCTCGATAAGAAGCATTTGGCCTAGGGGTGCCTTGAAAATATTTTGATGCTCTAGGGTGCAGTGATTCGAAAAAAGTTTGAAAACCACGGCAGATGGAGCCCCTGCCATCCTTGGCCAGGACTCACCAGACCCTCCCCGCTGGCGAGCGCCGGCGGCAGGGGCTTCACTGAACTGGGACGCGCATGCGTCTGACACGCACGCGCGTCCCAGTCTCTCGGCGGGGATGCTGCGTGTCCCTGTCCTTCTCTGCTTCAGGGAGACGGGCAGGGTTAGTTGGTCACTCGGGGAGGCAAGGGCGACGGTCGGTGATGGCGGGGGAGGCGGCGGGGAACGGAGGAAGGCTCCGTTTCCCAGGGGGCACGCAAGCGTTTATTGAGCGCGCGCCCCCTGGCGGGGCTGGCTTCATCTTTGCAGGGCTAGCGTTTTAAACGCCAGCCCCGCCATCATGCCAGCCCCGCCAGGGGGCGCGCGCTCAAGAAACGCTTGCGTGCCCCCTGGGAAACGGAGCCTTCCTCCGTTCCCCGCTGCCTCCCCCGCCATCACCGATCGTCGCCCTCGCCTCCCCGAGTGACCCCCTAACCCTGCCCGTCTCCCTGAAGCAGAGAAGGGCAGATCTGTACAGATAAACTGAAGTTGGGTACACAATGAAGCAATACCCACAGCCACCTATAACGCCCAGTGTGTACCGGGCTTATGTTATAATGCAACTGGTGCATACCTCCCAACATGACCTTCTCCAGGAGGACATCCTTATTTATGTATGACTGCCGACACCTGTTTTAAACAGGTTAATTGCTCAGAAAGGTGTTTCAACACAGATGATGGTATTCCTAAATAAACAGGAAAGTCCAGGAAAAGAGCATTGTGTCCCTCATGGAGAGGGTCACGCTTGTGTAAATATTTTTTTTTTTTGAATGCAGGATAATTATGTACTGCTTTTGCTAATAGCTTGCATAGCTACTTTTGAAAGTACCTTTCTGGGAAATGTCCAGAAAGTAGAAGATTCTGGGATTTTTTTGAGGGATGAATTGCAGGTTGAGGGTTCATCATCATTAAGCCCATCCTGTCACAGCAAAATGCCATGACTTTTGGGTCTGTGGTGAAGGGGCAGGGCTAAATTATGTGATCTCACATATTTGAGCTCCACCCCTCTGCTCATGTCAAGCAATTATCTGTGAACTCTAATAGGAAGCTTTTGTAATACGAAAGGAACACCCCCAAAATTGGGAATGTAGAATACAGTACTGTATGTTTTATATCCTTAAATTTTGGTATGCTTTATTTCTGCTGCTTCTTCATCTAGGACACCCCCTTTACAAATCTTAAGCTGGTTATACATTTCATGATTTTTTAAACAATATGCACAATAACAATATTTTTGTGTACAATATATAATTTAGTGTGTACACACTATATAGTTTACAATGCATGCTCCTGCGAGTCATACAGTAAAATCCTGACTATGGGGGTTATTCAGATGGTTTTGGTATAAGGCAGGTATGTCCAAATTATGGCCCTCCAGATGTTGTGAAACTACAAATCCCATCATGCCTTCCCACATTTTTGCTGTTAGGGATTGCTAAAACTATGGCAAGGCATGCTGTGCTGGGATGTGTAGTTTCACTACAGCTGGAAGGCTACAGTTTGGACAGGCTTGGTATAGGGCGGCCGATAGTGATTATGTCACTAGGTCAACCACTAATGGTCGACAATGATTAGGTCAACACCTAAAATGGTCGACATAACATTATCAAGTTGACACACACTTAATTTCAACATGGGCATGGTCGACACTCAAGTTAACATGAGTTTCACAGGTTTTTGTGTCTGTTGACATGGGTTGACATATAAGTGTACTGCTTCCCCTCGCTGCATTTGGCACACTATTATATTCTCACTCTATGCACATTTGAATAGTAAAGTATGAACCAAGTCGGTCTAAACAACAACAAAAAAAAAAACATGAAAACTCATCTCAACATTTTGAGTGTCAACCACGTCCATGTTGAGCTGACTCTTGTGTCGACATTCTGTCATTGTCAACATAAGGAATGTTGACAGTTCTTAGGTGTCGACCTAGTGACTGTCAACCTAGACATTGTGGACTGGAAGTGTGAGGCTGTTCTGCGATAAGATCCTGATACTTTTTTGATTGCTGGCCATATTCAAATTTATTGACAGGAAGCCAGCATTTTAAGGGAGTATCAGGCATTTGAAGGGAGGGTGTGTGACTTGAGCTCCAGCTACGAGCCGACTGCTGCTATTGCAACCACTGAGTAAGTCCTGGGCTATGCACAGACTGGACACAGGGGAAAAAACATTCCATGGATTTCATCAATCAAGCTAATTTTCACAAGCCCTGCTAAGCAATTCACAGCCTTGCTCATGGTGGGATTTCTCTCTGGTTACCTGATCGCAGGACTGCAATTTAGCAGAGTAGTGATCAGGTCTGAATAACCCCTTATATCACCAACTAGAACATACTTTTGGATATGGCCATTAAACATGTTTTAAGATCTCTTTTGTTAAATCTTTCAGTGTTCATAAATGATATCTTTTGTCAGGAAGCTCAAGGGAAACCGTTAATAGTTCTCTAGTCCCCAATTGTACTGTACATTTAAAATCAGCCACAATTCTAGTTCTTTTGTTTTGCAAAATGAGAACCACTTTGAAACAATTCATATCAGTTTATTTTAGGTTGGACAACTGTACAGCATGTAACATCCTCCAAGTAAACTTAATAGAAATCCACATATATATTGAGCAAATTTATTTGTGTTTTACTCATGTTGTTCTGTCAGTTACTCTACAATATTGTGGAATTTCTCATAAAGAAGATGGTCACACATAGCTCCAAGGTTTAAAAACAAAAAGTAACAGGATGTACCTGACTAAAGAGGTGCTCTTGGGATTGGACATAAAAATCACCCAACCCTGAAATTAACATTTAGACCAGGAATATCAATCTTCTGTCCAGGCCTGTGATAAAATACTCTTTAACACCTTTGATATTGTTTAATTTTTAACATGTCCACTTTTCAGTAATTCAGTATGCAAAACACATAAAGTACAGGCATTAACTGTACTTTCAGTAGTCAGCAGGGGATCACTGACCAATAACTGAGACAAAATAGAATCCCAGGACATAAAAAACACTTAAGTAATTATGATGTTTTTGTCTCCTGGCATTCACACCGTACATAGCTTCTGTTCGTAAAATAATGAGACTGGATAACTTAATATAGCAAAACAACATCTTTATTGAAAACAATTAACAAACTATGGTGGCAAGGAAAGTTCAGCCAGAAGAAGAGGTAGCTTTATTGAATATGGATAGTAATGCCACTATCACATGCATTGCAGATGAATACTAATACAGTTCTCAGAAATACAATGCATTTCAAAAACATTGCTACCATCAAACGGTATGTGTTGGGGAAACAATTGCATGTATTACAGTGGGTGATAGATGCTATCACATGTACTGGGGTCAATATTCGTTTTTAAAGTGTGGGGATCAACAGCCCACCGGAAGTGGCTATCTTATAATATATAATATTATGTATCACATTTGGAAATCTGATGTGACTGACCACTGTCAGGGTGATACTAACCAAGTCCTTACTGGAAGGAGAGTACACAGTATAACTCTGAACTGCCATTTTTTTCCCATCTTCAAAACTTGCACAAACCAAAAAGAAAACAAAAAGGATAGGGGTGGAAGGTTGGAGAGAGGCAACCAAAAAGGGTCTGAACCACAGGTAGAAAAAGTTATTACCCCCAATAACCACTCTAACCTATTATCCAATTCACCTGTCCATAACCAGAAAACAAATAATAACCATTCTACTGTATAATGTCATGGGGCCATGCTTGTCTACATATCAGGGTTTAACCATCTTTAATATCATTAGCTGTCTTCTGTTGACAATTGAAGGACTGTAAAATTGGCACATGCCACAAAATTACTGTAGATATTTATCGATGTTACAATCCAAATGACTAGAGACTCATGTTTACCACTTACACTGTAGGAGTTTGTCCAGGCTCAAGCTGTGATCCATGTTCATACAATATGTCATTCATATGTTCATATGGAGCATTGAGAATGGTTCTCACTCTACCTCTACGGCAGTCACTGAGCTCTGACCATGCTTCCACTGTAGAGCACACCCATGTGTCTCTAGAGGTCACCAGTGACAGCTCCCCACAGTACCCCACTTATCTGCCATTACTCTAGGCCTCTGGCCTACCAGCAACATGCCACAGTTACCTCCAGAATTCAGAAATAGGCACAGCCATCTTGTATTCTATCACACGACCATTCCACAGCCAATTCTGCATTACTTGATCGCTGCATTGCCATCTGCCACTGATTCCTATAGCCACTCCCAAATTCTCAGTGCAATGGTGTCCTTAGCCTAGCTGCATGTTGTGCGGGGTTCCTGTGGAAATCCTTCCTTTTAGTGAACCTGGTGCGAGTTTCTAACCTTCTGTGCTGCCTGGCTCCTTTGGTTCCAGCAGATATCTAAACCTCCATCTGGTGCAGCCAAAACACTACCTACAGTATATCAGTGCTCACCAATTCTAACACCATTGGTACCTGCAACATGGGATTCCATCATCAGCACTTGCAACATCAGTTACAATAATCGGTACCTGCAACATGGTTACCACCATTTGCACCTGCAACATCAGTTATGACCATCGGCACCTGCAACATCAGTTACCACCATCAGCATCTGCAATCTCAGATACCACTATCAGCACCTGCAACATTGGCTACCACCTTCGATCCCAAATGTTGGTGCCTATTATCATTTGCTACATTCGCCAACTGTATCCACAGAAGTTGGATTACCAACCAATAATTAGTATTCCTCCTGTCGCAGCCAATTCCAGGATTCTTCTTCAGTTACTGTACAACTGATTCCAAGTACCCATCTGTTCCATCTGACTTCTAATCAATCTCTCATTGCTGGTTACTCAGTTCTCTTCAGTTCCAATAATATTGGTTTACTCTCAATCCCTCTATTCCAGAACTCTTCCAAACCTTGTCCATGCCTTCGGCCCCCACTTTCACATTATACTCTTTGAGGGCCTTTCCTATATGTAGATGATGCTAATTAAATAGACCTTATTTTCAATTCGCCCCATCCCCAGAGTCTCACACCAAATCTGGCTCTGCCCTCTGGCCATTTCGTGATGCTATTAAAAAAGTTTTGAGCAGCATGGATGAATGACATCTGCAGCTTTGGCATTTTGCACATGAAACAGAGAACCTAATCTGTAGTCCAATTTGCTGTACATTTTCAGACTCTAGCTTCTAAGCTTAATTGGTTTATAGTATTTTTCGGACTACTGTAAAGGACAAATTAGCATCCAGGTTCTACCGTGGCCTTGGATTATTTAATATCTCTCTGCATTAATGGGAATTTTCAGCATATGGAGAGAATTCAAGAAAGGAACTAGTCATGTACTGCAACTACAGGTTGTTTCTTTTTAGTACCTCTTGTGCCCCCAGAAGAACCATTGTAACCTTAAAAATTACATCTCTTACTGCTGTAGTTAGGGAAAAGGTTCAGGAACTAGCCTTGCTTTTATCTACGTAAGTCAGGAAACCTTCTCACAAATTGCTATAAGCATTTTAAAATAAGAGAGGATGACAGATCAAGTGTTCAGAATAGGCTCAGGTCAATACAACACAAAATAAGATGCCATATTAAAATGTACTTACTATTGAACATGCTTTCAGAGTCAAATATTAGCTTTGATTCTGTAGCAAACAAGAACTTTATCACAGATTCAAATTATTTAAAGAATTTTGGATTCCTATCATACCATTGCGTTCTTTATTCAGTATAATTGGACTAGATGGAAGCAAAATTGTACTGCTAGTGGGTGCTCTCCAAATAAACTTATATACTTGTTTGTGCATTAAACTTTGTGCTGTATATGTAGATTTTGTGTGCATCCCCTGAGGTAAATTTACAAGATCCCACCCTTGAGGAGTAAACCCCAACTCCTGTCTTGGTTACCTCACTGTTGGAAATCGGTAATTCCTTCTTGTCTTATTAAAAATGCCACCGTTAGTCAATTAAACTCCCTGGCTCTTCCATATCAATCCTTTATCGATGGGTTTAACAAGAAAGCTGCAGAGACCCTACCTGCCCACTGAGAGTGGGTCTGCCCATTAGTACCCAGTACAAATGCCTACTTGAGGACAAATCTTCCCAGTATTGCTTCCTGAGTCTCAAATGCTAAAAGACTGTATACAAGCAAATCTTAAAGTGTTTTAGCAGATAATCTAAGGTGGTAACTCAGAAGTGTAGGCTACAAATTAGCCTTTTTTTTTACTGGCATCCATTGTGGTACACAAATACTGAAGTTGCAATATCAGTCTGACATCTACAGCACCAACAGACTTCTGAGTTTTCCTATGGTGGCTCAAAATGTCTAATATAATTATTCTCCAGTGTCAGTTTAACTGTATCTTACAAAGCAGTCTCTGACACCAGCATGTCTTAGGCACATCTGCTGAGGCCAGTCATCCCACAAGTTGATGTTTGCAGGGTCTACATCTGGATAAGTATTAGATCTCAGGATTAGTGGAATATTGTATTTAACATGTGTTATGGACATTGTGAATATTTGGTCATGTGCTATACATATTGAGTGATTCACTAGAAGTCTTCCAAAAATGCATAAGCAGCATCTCCTGTGTAAATATGTTGCAATCTACCTAGATGGTATTCTATTTTTTTTTCCAAAGGATTTGATTTCTGATTGCAAGTACTTAATTGAGTGCTTAGCCCAACTCTGGGTAAAACAACTATACTGCAAGTTGGTAAAATGCATCTTTGAGCAAAAGAAGATTACACCTTTGGGATACATCCCTTCTGGTACCAGTCTTCAGATAAATGCTTAGAAGCTATCCACCAGTGCCATGCTTCATTCACACTATAGTCCTGCTACAATAAGCTGCTACTGGTATACACAGCCACAATGAATTGGGATACAACTGTAAAACAACTCTTTACATAAGTACTAATAACATGCCATCCAATTTCTTATCAGTATTTCTTTTTATAAGTTCCTCTACAATTGGAGTTGGGGCTGTTCTATCTGAAAAAGATACAGGTAGTAAATGGTAATCATGTAGTTTGTTCTTCCACAAGTTTTCAGTTCCCGAGAAGAACTACATTATGCTGTTGGATACAAGGAATTGTTAGTGCTCAATCTTATTTTGACAGTAGTTGAGGCATATTTTTAAAGGAGAAAAATTGCCTGTGACAGTCTTTACTGATTATAAAAATCAGCACACTGTTTGAATTATCGCCAGGCCAGATTGTCATTGTTCATTGACTGGTTCAATCTTGTCATCATATACTGTACTTTAAACAAAAATATCAAGGCTGATGAATTGTTTAATGCATTCTGAACAGCTGACAAAGTTCATTGCAAGATTGAACCCATTCTGAATCTGGCTTGTTTCATTTCTGTGATGAATTAAGTTAAATTACCCCTGAAAGTCAATTGTTCTACCTGAACTTTGTCTACAACTGCAACAACAGGCACATATATCATATTTTACAGGGCATTGGAGATAATTTTGAGGAACCTGTGGTGGCCTTCAGTACATTTTGAGTGTAAAAACTTTTGTGGCAGCTTTCTTTACTTGTGTTAAGCTTACAATACAAACTCAATTTCCTATACTGTAGGTCTCTTGTATCCTCCTTTAACCCCCTGTCATCTATAGTCACTTATATTAATGGTTCTAACCTGCTTCTGATGACCATACTTCAGAATGTCTACTAGTATCCAGCTTACTGATTGCCTTCAGTTCTTCCACAGTCTGCCAAACCATATATATGGAACCCAGTAAGATGACCTGTGATCTGCTTAATAAATGTTGCAAAGCTCATCCACCCTTGAGAGTGTATTTGGTGAAGATAAAGATATGTTGAACTCCACCTTGTATATATGGTGTCATTTCTTCAATCTAAGCAAAATGCGCCTTTCTTCAGAGTGCATTTCCATTGGCAATTTAGATACAGCTCTAAATAGTCTGTGTGTTTTCCCTCATCAGTTCAGTAGGGAGCATCACAACAGTCATGATGCTGGTGTTCAATATACTGATGCCGTAATACCAACAGCTGGCATCTCAATCAGTAAGAATGCGGTTTTGTGTGGCTAAGGAATGGGTAGTTCATTTTAGGCACTAGTTTGGGGATTTAAGGTTAGGCCATTGGCGGAAGTTGTTAGGCTGTTAGGGTATAGGTTTAGGGAATTACAAGGGGGGTTAGGATTAGGCTGTGGGATGGGGGTTAGGTTTAGGCAGCAGGGTATGAGGGTTATGTTTATGCACTAGCAAGAAGGGATAGGGTCCTGCTGCAGGAGGTAGGGTTATAATAAGGTGGATGGGAGGGAAGGTTAAGTTGCTAATGGGACCCCTGTTGGGAATCTCCATATCATTCTTTTGACTGCTGGCATCCTGCCTGTTAGAATATACTACAGTATATATCCCATCAAGTAGACAGCATAAGTAGTCAGCTCAAATAACACTTTCTAACAAAGCCTCTGTCCTATAGGCATACTAACTGTCCAGGTTTTAGTAATATTCATTCTTTAGCTTAATTCACCTGTGCTCAAGCATGGATTGTGACAGTGTGCCATGAGAATGAAGGTTGGGAATTCCAGTGCCATTAATCTTATGTTAGAAAATGAGAATAAGTGGTTTATGATCTGGTAGCGTGAGCAACTGTAGATGATATTCATTTATATCAGTTCAGAGAATATTAGGTAAAACAACAGAAAAAATAATAATTAAGTGTTTGATATTAAGCAAATCTTTTATTTATGTGACCAAATAATTTACCTTATTTGCAGCAGTTTAAAATTTTAAATATTTCAGTAATTAATTATTTGGTGTTGACATAATCATGATTATCTATTGCTCCACAGCTATTGGACACCAACTGTGATACACCACATGAGGTTAATTATGTGATAGATCTGGGGATTGTTTAGCCTCTGGTTATTAGATATCAGTGATTTGCATTATGCATTACCACAATTGCACAATTCAAATTGAAATATATATTATGCAGGAAAATGTTTTAAAATATAAAAAAATGTTATATGTAAGAAAAAATATAGGCATGCCAAGGCATTTTACTGGCCTTTCTTTGCCAACCACGTTCGATCTGAATCTGTCACAGATTTGTGGAGGAGTCAGATCTACTCACATTTGCACAGATTGGAATAATCATTTGATGGTTCAGGAATTGCATATGAATGTATGAAATGACTTAATGTAAACGGACATAGTTACATTTTGCAAAAATCAGAAAGTTATATATGTATACATATACCATATTTACAAAATATGGGTATTATATATATGTATACAATATGGGTATTATTCCATCTAGGAAGAACTAAACTAGGAAATTTATGTCTGATAAATACATTTTAATATATTTTAAATTGATTGGTCTACCGTTGAATTGTATAGAAAGGTGGTGGACATCACTAAGCGCACTCTATGTCTATCCTTTATATAGTATATGTATATAAGTTTCCAAGTAGGTAACATAAGGCCCAAAAGATTCTCTGCATTTTTTTCTAAAGCAGATATTACCATAATCATGATGGTAGACACATACAGTGGGGTAAATTTACTAAAATGGGAGTTCTATGGAAGACAGGATGTTGCCCATAGCAACCAGTCAGATTCTACATCTTATTTATTTAGTCCTTCTAGAAGATATTAAATAGATTATGATTGGTTGGTATGGGCAACATCCCATATTAGCTGCTGTACTCCCCAAGCCTATGTTCAGTACTACTAAGTGCAGTTTACTAAGTTGGAGTTCTATATCACGTGGAATGTTGCTATAGGCAACCACTCAGATACTATCTATTATCTTCTTGAAGGTGCTAAATAAATAAGATGTAGATTCTTATTGGTTGCCCATATGTGAAAAAAAATGTCCAAGTCATAAAGGGGGTCGGTCATTCGAATTGACTTACTAAGCTGCGAAGCTCGCAGATTACAGAGTTCCTGTGACGCCGCCCCGGCGAATACTGACCCCCCCACTACCATTTCCCCTCGGAACCAGGTGAGAGGATGTGTTACAAAGACACATACCCTTGTTGCATGTGCCCACAGCAGGAGAAACCATTCAATGGTTGCAGAACCATCCAATACTTTCTACTGCCTTTGCAAATATAAGTCAGTCTCATGTAACGTCAGCCGTCCGCTCCAGGCAGACATAGGCCTGCCCATGTACCGATGGGAATGCCCAGAATTTTTACGGGGACTCCCATGAAAATGCTGGGCATTCCCATGTCCCCGCACCGCCATCGCCTCATCCCTCCCTCCCTGCTGCGAATGGTCTAGCGACAGTGAAAATCACAGAGGCCGTTTGCAGTTGGGGTTTGCACATGCACAGAAATGTTCATGCATAAACCCCTACCATCTGGGCAGGGGCCAAATTCGGTTCACTACGCGTGAACCAGAATCAGTCCCAAAGCTTGAAGTTTGCCCACATCATTAAACATGCTAAGTAAACGGATTGTTTCCAATTCTTGTTTAAGAACACAGAATCACTGATTTGTTGGTTGAAAGTCAAAGGATTACATAATGTATATAACATTGTTTAATTTTTATAAATAAGTTTTGTGATAAAATACAATTGCATGGTTTACCATTCTACCGTGGGGGTTATTTTGGTTCACTCTTTCTGACAAATTCCTTTTTAGATGGAAAAAACCATGTGCACTGCAGGTGGGGCAGATGTTACTTGTGCAGAGAGAATTAGAATTGGGTGGGGTTTTACTTCAAAGTGAGATCTATATTGCAGTGTAAAAATAAAGCAGTCAGTATTTTCCCTGAACAGAAACAAAATAACTCACCCAAATCTAATTCTCTCTGCACATTTTACATTTGCCCCCTGCAGTGCACATGGTTTTGTCCATCTAAGAACACATTTGTCAGAAAGAGTGAACCAAAATAACCCCCATATTTCATAATATTAAATTTCAAAAATATTTCATACAAAATCAAATGTTTGAATAAAAATTTAAATTTACAGGGACAAATTTGTGATTAAAAAAAAATGGTGAAAAACTGAATATGGGATTTTGCATTTTAGTTACCTTGTGGGTACCAGCTCAGTTCTTTCTGTCTAGTTTGGATATCAAATTGAGGCAAAACTAAGACAGAAATCTAAGATCTTGTGTGGTTTGGATTGCATATACAGATGAATTATTTACCTTCTTGCTGCAAAAAATAAAAATAAAAGGGAGCTGACATGCACATGGCCCGGATCCTATTCACTTCAATGGGACAATGGTGATGAAAATAAGCACAGCATGCTGTGCTGCATACACATTGAGGTCACGCTACAGGAAGCTGCTATGGGTATGGATCAAAGAACAGACAGTGTCTATGTTGACAGTCAAAAAGTCAACAGTCATGAGGTCAACATTAACAAAAGGTTGACCCAGAAAAGGTGAACACATGCAAAATGTTGACAGCGAAAGGGTCGACATGAGTTTTTCACATTTTTTGTGTCAACGGGGACACTTGTCAACATGGATACCCAGTTAGTGTAGTGCATACCCTTGTATGGCTTGATTTGCTCATGTTCACGTCATTCTCAAATGTAGTCCATGTGGATTGTAAAGCATCAAAATGTACATCAAAAGAAAAAAATGTGAAAAATGTCGACCATTGTCATGTTTAACTTTTGTATGTATCAATCTTTAGCCAATGTTGACCTAATGCATGTCGACAATATGGTCAACCTATTTTCATTCGAATTCTAGAAATTGGATCCCCACAGTGAACATTGCTCTCACCTAGAAGTCAGTCTGGTTGCTGATCATATATTTATAGATCGTCCAATTTTTCTGAGCTCATCATTAGTGGATTTCCACTGAACATTCTGGGAACTTCAGATTTGGACCCATTCGGTTTAAGTTTAAGCGATCAGTCACATTTCTGACAACGAAGGTGTTACCGATTTGTTATCGCCCCTGATGAAGTCATGTTAATAGGTCTTGTGCATTTAAGAGCTGATCTTTAACATCTGACATCGGAAATTATTATTACTATTATTATTATTATTTTATTTATAAGGCGCCCCAAGAGTTTCGCAGCACCGTACAAAGGAACAGTACAGGGTGACAAAACTTGGCATAACATTGAATAAATAACAAAAATACAGTACAAATAAAGAGCGCCACAGATCAATACACATTACAGCTTAAATATAAGTAGTGAGGACTCAATAAACTAGAGGCTTGATGCCAATGATGGAGAGGAGTATGCAGACAAAGATGGTCACTGAGTGTTTGAGTATAGGAGAGCTGTGAGTGAAATGTGAAGAGAAGTGGGCTTTGACAACAGGAGGGAAGAGGGCCCTGCTCGGAGGAGCTTATAATCTAGGAAAGAAAACACACTTTGTTGTTGTATTAAATATTTATAATTTTTATTCAATTGTTTATATCAATTTTATTAAATATCACATTTGTAAAACTGTCTATTCATTTAAAGCGCCCTCTGAACCTTTACTTTGCACATCCATACACACATATATATATATATATATATATATATATATAGAGAGAGAGAAAGAGAGAGAGATAGCTTGTAGGACCGGCACTCCACGCTGTATAACAATAACCTTCACCGGTGCCTTCACAGCTTAGTGAAGCAGTTGTAGGAAAGGTATATGGTGCGGCACTCAGCTATGATGAAAAAAACGACAGTACAGTGTCGATTTGAATATCAAAGTTTCAGTGCTCTTTAATGTCGGCACTATCGTCAGGATATATATATATATATATATATAGAGAGAGAGAGAGAGAGAGAGAGAGAGAGATAAATCCGCACTCCAATCCAGAGATATAGGCCAGCAGTGGGGTGCTCAATTTAAGGTAACACACAAGTGTACCATATATAACAGGCAGACGCAGGTACATCTGTGTCTGCAGAAAAAAGAGCTAACACCAACATCTAGAAGTAAAGTCCTGAAAAGGTTTAATACATCACCAAAAAGTAGGTCGACGTTTCGGACCACAATAACATGGTCCTTTGTCAAGAAAGCATAGGAGACATCCTCACAGCAGAGTAGTAGGCAAAATATATATATTAGTGGGGGTGGGGGACTCCAGCATTTATCATGCCTCCAGGTGACTGGGGAAAACTAACGCCGCTGGCAATGTATTTGTCAGAAACTTTGCCTATTCTGGCTGACGTGCAGTAAGGTCAGTGACTCGTGAGGCTCTGTGGCATTGCCACCGTCAAAGCCTGATACAGAGTCTCAAGTGCTTGTTGCAGACTACTGCCACTGCCGATGCATGCTACTGCCACCACCATTAATGCCTGCTACCATCACCACTGCCAGTTACAGCCAGTGGTCACTGGCGCAGCTGCCCACAACTGTGACAGCAGATACAGGCTGTCCTATCATATCTGTCTCAATGACAGGGGGTGGGCTTTGATGTGAATAGAAGGCACATCCCTGTCACTGAGGGAGATGTGTAGGTGCAGTCATAGGCGCCGATTCTGTGGGTGCTCAAGGGCCCGAGCACCCATGGAAATTGCTGAGCATCCATGGGCCCGAATCCCGCTGCTTGGCCGCTGTATTAACTTGCTAATTTGTGGCTGCAGCACCCACATCACCCACATCACCGGACCGAACAGTATGCCTCGAAGAGTGTATTCCGTCTGCAGAGTCATATGTCGCAGACTCTGGCCAGCTCTTTAGTGACCCGGTGGCAGCCGCATGCACATTCGTGCATGCATACCAGATGTTGCCTGGCGCCATTACTTGAGCTGACAGCAGCATCTACCCAGCATTCCTGTGCATGGGGGTACGTACAGTTATCATAGAGAAGCAGCTGCAGGTCCACAAGTAATGTGTAAAAAAGGGGAACTCTGCCGCCATACTTTAAATATTGGAAACTGTGCTGCGTAATATAAATTGGTATTATTTTGTGGCCACGCCCCTTCCCCATGAAGCCACTCCCCTATATTTTTAGCTTGAGCACCCACTAGCAAAAATATAAATCGGCACCTATGGGTGCAGTCTCTCTATTGTTTTTCAATGGGCTTTCCAGACCTATTTGTGCCTGCAGTTAGCCCCGCCCAGTACTGCTGACAGTTTTAAATGGTCAGCGGGAGGCACAGCTACTGGAGTTGAGGCCATGAGAAAACTAATGACTCTTTTGACATATCTACACATTTTTAGAGTACCTTCAGATTAACTGCTATTGATATAGATTAATTCAATGCAACTTGTCTCCTCACGTAATGACCTACTCACTGCCCATGCTTATTTTCAATATGACATGTCTTCCATTAGAGATAAGATGGTAATCTTGCAGGATAGATCATGATTGAACAGTTTTACATTTCATGGTATTCAGAACTCTGTGGCTCCTGCAGAATTGATGGACTATGTGACCAAATTGTTTCAAAAGATCTAACCTTTAGCTATGCCACAAGATTTCCTTATTGATAGAGTACCATAGCTAAAAATAGGCCTGGCTTTATACCTCACTGACAAAAGCAGTTTTGGCACAAATTATAATCAAGTTTTATGTTGTCAAAGAGAAATTCACTGACCATTGAATGCTTTTTTTTTACCCATCTGCAAATTAAAGTAGACTGACTTTTATTTGCCTCGGTTATATGGCCGAAATTGGGGCAGGCGCTGACATCATGTGATGTTATCCACCTGCCCCATACAGGCTTTGCCATGCCCACAAAATGCTGGGTGTTTCCATGCGAGGTATGTAATAGCAGTTAGTTTCAAGATAGTTTTAAGCTATATTGATCTATGATACATCTTAAAATAACTCTGGATATTTTGTTTTGAGCTATCTTCTCACTACTGATGAACACAGTCCGATGCTATTACATCCAATTAGTAGATGCTGAATTTTTATTTCAAATATTATCTAAATCTACTAAAGCTACTAAAACTGTATTACATAGAAGTAGAAGTAAAATTACTTTTATTTGGGTTATGGTTATTATGATTATCCTGCATTCCAAAAATATTAATACCTTGTATATTTACAGCACTGTGCAACCAAGCATATAAGGTAAATATGTCGTGATGATAATACAGAAATAGCAGATATGAGGGTTGTGCTCAATAGAGTTTAATCTATAATTAAAAAGGAATTTGACTAAGTACACATTGATGCTACTGTATATGATTCATACAATATATCCAGAAATATCAAAATCTTTAAGCAATTTTGGTACTTGTGTATTTGCAGGGTGCCCAATTTGCATACGTACAGCACTGTAGGAAAATCGCATCGCATTGCATCGCATGCAATTTTGAGGTGCTATGGGATGCAATGGAATTTTCCTTTTTAGTGCACCCCTGCCCGCGGATCGCATTGCATGCCATGCATTTTGCGGTGCGATTCGATTTTTCATTGTATAAGCACCCATGAGATGAGATGTGAGGACACGTAACCGCTGTGCTCGCCGCGCTACGAGGTGACGTGGATAGTGGGAGTGTGCATGGGGGCTTTTAAAATTAAGTACCATCACATCTCATCGCATGGGTACTTATACAATGAAAAATCGCATTGCATCGCACCGCAAATGGCATGCCATGCAATGCGATCTGCGGCCAGGGGGGCACTAAAAATTAACTAAGGAAAATTGCATCGCATAGCACAGCAAAATTGCATGCGATGCAATTTCACAAAGCAGAATAGCTCACTAAGCAAATAGCTTAGTGGGCGCCCTGCAAATACACAATTTTAATTTAAAAAATATTCAATATATTTAAGATGATGTTCATTGTAGAAAATCATTGTTTTAACAGTACATAAATAAGTAGCAAAATGTGATTTTTTTTTGATAATTAACATTTTTCATCTTTTCAAAGAAAGCAGTACTGGTCTTCAAATCAGATATTACAGAGAAAATGTTTAATACGTGATCCAAACCAACCAGCAAATCCTTGCCATAAATTGAAAGCATTTAAATATTAAACATATCTAATGTAAGTTAAAATTCTAAAATTGAAAATTTTGCTCCTCATAATACAGTAACAGAGAACAGCTTTAATGAAAATGCGTCAACATTTTTTCCCCTTTTCAGAGTTGATTCCATTACCTACACCTGTTTCACATGCAAAGTTAGATGCTAGTATATATTTGATATAACATGGTGCTGAATTCAAATTTATTAGGCAACAATTAAATGTATTGTTTACTCCAGAGAAAAGTTGAATAGACATCACTTTCTTTCATCATTTAAAAACAATTAGCTATATTTTGGTCTATAGCACTTTCTGGGCAAAGAACCAAGTAACATGTCTGACTTACTAATGCAGGAAGACATAAATATCACTTACAATCTAATGGCTTCCCAAGACTTCAAACCACTTATTTGTTAACCAACAAAGTTTAACTAGGTCTCAGCTGCTTTACTCAGTGGCATTGGAATGACCTGAAAAAAAAGTTCAAATTGATTTTTATTTGTTTAAAACTTTTTTCTTTTTATTCTACTAAGGTTAATGGTATATCTTTTATATGTACATAAATAATAATTTGATTAACCTTTAGAAATTAGTATTATAAGAGTGTGTAAGCTATCCAATATAATCAAAGGCTAAATATGCTCCTAACCTCTATGGAGTTAATTAAATTGTTTTGCACACTGGTGATTACTACATGGAGCCTGATCTATCTATCTATCTATCTATCTATCTATCTATCTATCTATCTATCTATCTATTTATCATATCTATTCAAGGCATGTCCAAACTATGGCCCTCCAGTTGTTGTGAAACTACAAGTACCATCATGCCTTGCCACAGTTTTGCTATTAGGGAATGCTAAAACTATGGCAAAGCATGCTGGGATGTGTAGTTTTATAACAGCTGGAGCGCCACAGTTTAGACATGCCTGATCTAATCTATCGCAACAAATGTATGCTTTGTTTGTTTGATTTGTTCTTTCAAAAATGTAGGTGGCTACAGTACTGTGGTTGATTATTATTACATGTGGATCAGAATCAGTCAGATACTGTAGTTTGATAGCCCTTTATACAATTAATATGAAATTGCAGAGCAGAAGTTTCATTTATTTGGATATGTAAAGATGAGTAGTAAATATATACAAGCCACAATGTTTATTTGTACATACAATTATGTCTAAATAAACATTATGCTTAGTAGTTATTTACTAAAAATTATGGATGTTACTTTGAATGTTTGTTTTGCTTCAAAATAAATTGCTGCATATATTTACTTTAGTGGCTATCTCACAGAAATCAGACTGGTTCCGGTTAATCAGAATTTATCTCACAGAAACCAGACTGTTTCCAGTTAATCAGAACTGACAGCAGAACCCCTTTAACTTCTAAACATTTACTGCCGCCCCTCCCGCCCCCCCCCCCCCCCCCCAAAATCCTAATTATGAGCCAACACAGGGCCTTATTGTGAAAGATTATTGCATGTAGGGCCCGATACACTCCTGATTGCCACTTTGCAAAAGAAGCAAGTGATCAGATAGTTGCCACAAAGACAGACCGAAAACCTGCCATGAGCAAGTCTTCAAATGGTTTGCGAAAATATTACAGATGAGCGTCCAGCTGAAAATCCATGTGCAACTTATTGAATTGTTTTCCCAGTCTGTGCAAGCGTGTGCAACTCTTCTACAACTGTGACACTTCTACAACTGTGCAACAGAGACAGGCTGACGTCACAGACCCTCCCTGAAAATGCTTGGACCTGCCTGCCTTTTTTCTGACACTCATAGAAAATGGCTGCTTACCACTCCCCAATTCCTGTCTGTCAAATTGAAAATTGAAAATAAAGTAATCTGTGATATTCATCTGCAGGGCGCTTACAGCTAGAAGTAGCCTTTCCCTTTGTTTTGTCCTGGCTTGATCTGTCCAAGTATGATTTTCAATGGGGATGTCCTTATATTTTATGATGAGGATCAGTCATGATGAAAAGGATGACAATGATAAAAGCGATAATGATACAATTGTGAAGGTTGTTCAAAGCCCATTAATAACTTGCTAATAGCCTCTGAATTTGGTCCTAAATACAAGGTTATCAGAGGGCTGCGAATTTGCAGCCCTAACAATTTTCGAATGACCGGGCATGTCCACATTGTACACATGCACAGGGTCCCTTTGCGCTCAAAGCCAGCGATGGCTAGCCATTGCTGGCTGTTTGCAAGTTGATTGACGGTCAGTGGGTATTTGTTGGTGTCACCCCAGTGTTTTCTGGGAGCGCCGCATAGAAATGCAGATGGGCCCAGCTCTCAGGATAGGGGGCAGCTGATTTTGTAAATGATAGGTTTTGAAGAATAACGTGGTGCTACACTAAGGGATCAGCCCGTCTGAGTATGTAGAGAGCTCCCCCAGCTCTCTCAGATAGCCAATAACAGATATGGATTAATACTCAGCAGGTAGACGCTCCTCTTTGTGGCCTCCACGTACCCATGGTCATTGCAGTGCCGAGTAAGTCTAGACTTATTTGTGTTGCGAACAGGCAGAAAACCATTCAATGGTGAGTGATTGCAAATGGTTTTCCCCTGTGTTTATGGCTGTGAACGTATTAAAAGACATGCACAGGGGCATGGAGCCACTCAGGCAGGGCGATGTTTACCTGATTGCTGGGCTCCCAAGATTCGCAACTGAGCAATCAGGCCCATTGCATGGGGAAACAAGTATCATTGACGATCATAATGTTTTCTTTCATGGGGTGCCAAGCAAACCAAGTAACACATTTAAATCTTAAAATATTTTTATATTATAGATATGATACATTTTGGCCTACTTTTGGCCTGCTTTTTGTATGTATTTTTTTGTTTACCCCTGTCAGACCGCACAGCCTGGTCGGACCCGGGATCGTTGCATGTACATTAAACCCGGGTCACCCATTATGCAGATGGTTACCTGGGTTTAACCATTCTTATAACCCGGGTCAAAATTCTGGGTTGGTGGACCCAGGTTATTCAATGTGGTGTATTCAAACAGCGCCTTGACCTAGGTTATTTGTTTGAATGCCAAAGGGGTATTAAAGAGCTGTTTGTCATTGCTATGTTTGTGTCTCTCACTCTCTGAATCTCTCTTCCTATAACCCATGGAATCTGCAGAAATGGCCACCTTCTGCTGAAAGACAGATGCTGGAGGTCCTAGCATCTGTCAGGGGAAGACAGTTCATACATTGCTACCCAGAAGTGCTGCAGATTCCTGGAGTATTGATTCACTCTGAGCAGTAACCCACCTGCAAGGAGCATCTGATCCCTGACAATGAACATTCAAGCAGCATGTAACCCCTAGCAACAAGTATGAAACCACAGGCAACAACCATGTGTAACCCCTGGGAATGAGCATATAACCCCTGGCATCAGGAATATAGTAATATATATAAATATATATATATATATATATATATATATATATATATATATATATATATATATATATATATATATATATATAAACATTTTAACAAGGGTCTGGGGTGCAAAGTTTAGAGCTACGCCACTAGAAAAAAAAAAACATTTGCACTTCAGGTGTTGCATATGTCACCTGTGCAAAAAATGTAAGATTTTGGTGAGGTGAGTTCATACTGAAATCTAAATTGCAGTGTAAAAATAAAGCAGCCAGTATTTATCAAGGAGAGAAACAAAATAACGCACCCACATCCAACGCTCTCTGTATGTAATACATTTGCCCCTTCGGCAGTGCATCATGGTTTTTCCATTAGAGAATCATTTGTTTTGCGCATTTCTGAATTAGGCTCTATATACCTGTTTTTCCCCCACCAAGCTACTCATTCCTATTCTACTTTCTCTCTCGCTCTCTTTGGTAGTTTTCATTGCTGGCTATTGCCACTGTTTTCCGATGCTGTCCAGCCTTTGGACTTGTGTTTTTCTATATTTTATGTTTTATGTGTGATGGGTTCCACAAGCTTTTGTTTAAACCACATCAGTCAGTTGTTTGCACATGGGTGGTTGCCTGTTTAAGGAAAGAGCTATCAACTGTAATGTTATAGGTAGATTTTTGTAATTTAGTTACATTATCCTTTATTTTAAATCACACATTTCTTGGCAGTAATACCCAGGACCTCCAGACACACACTCCTTTATTTAAAGTACACATTAAAAAAAATGGTCATACCTAGGACTGGATTTAAGAGCTCTCTGTCATTAATTACATTATATTTTATTTTAAATCACTCATTTTTAAATAGTATTTAAATCACACAATTTTAAAAAAACTGTTATACCCAGAATTTGAACCCATGACCTTCGATTTTGCAGTTAGAACACTTACTATTTGCTCCTGTATTTGAATGATGATTGCATTTAAATGTGTGCCTCAAATAAAGCAATGTGACTAAAGGTGAGGGAATAGATGGGTGGCCAAGAGATGCAATGGCTGCAAATGGAAAAAGGTTGCCAGTAGGATTGATTAAAACAGAATATTGAAAGGTACTGCAAAACAGTACCTGCTGCCTTGGGATTCCCTGTGCAGTGGGCCCTGAGATGGAATAACATATTTTAATTTTTCCTCCACACACTACCTACATATATGAGGACAAGGATTGTTCTTTGGAAAAAATTATATAAATTGACAATATTTATACTAAATGCTTAAATAGTATACAACAGATCTATTAATCCCTTTAGACATGTCAAAGGAGACAAACACTTTAGCTTAAATTATTCAAATAAAACACAATATGCTAGAATAAATAATATATCAGTAACATTAAGTTTAAAATGACATTGAACTATTATTATTGTATATTTTATCAAAAGCTGTTATAAAACATAAATGTATTCTTTGTATGTTGAAACTGTTTGTTTCAAAGTGCTGTTTAATAATTTGAAGAAAAGTAGCAAACATTGACCTGTGAGCTGAACATTAATTCAAGGTAGCTACATCTCAAACACTCCAGCTAAAAACATCAAGAATTGCTAGGCTCGATACATTATCCACTGTTTAACCTGGTACTGTATATTAGATAAGAGCAGCGACTCATGTCCATAAGGTCTCACCAAAGACATTAAAAGAAGATATAACTTCTTTGTCCCCATCTTCACGATTTGTAGCAGGAAAATAAGTGGATTATTGAAACTGTATAGGTTGTGTATAGAATTCCCCAAGACTATTATTCCGTAGAATTGTTCCAGTGTCTACTGGCAAAAGAGCGATTCTTGGAAAACAGTCTTTTCAAAAAGGACTAAAGGTGCCCATACACGGTACAATTGTATACAATATCGCATTGCATCTCATCTCATTGCATCGCACAGGTTTTGCAATGCAATGAGGTGAGATGAGATCTAGTACAAAAAGTATGCGCAACACATACTTCTTGTACTAGATCTCATCTCATCTCATTGCATTGCAAAACCTGTGCGATGCAATGAGATACGATATTGTATACAATAATTGTACCGTGTATGGGCACCTTAATACATAAATTGTACTGGATTTGGGTGCAGATTTAAGATCTTTTTTTGTAGCACAATATAGGTAAACAGTGGCATAGCTACGTTTTGGGCGCCCCCCCGCCGTTAGGGGGGGGGGGGGGCGCCCCCCCTCCGTCGCCGCCCCGCTGAGCACCCCTACCCCGCCGCCCCGCCGAGCACCCCTACCCCGCCGCCCATGCAACCCCCCCCCCCCCTCAATCCCCCACAGCCTTACCTATCGCGCTGGTCCCGGCGGCTCCGTTGTTCTGCTGAGGACCACCAGAAAATGGCCGCCCCCATACAGCGGTGGCGGGGGCTGCGGTGCTATAGTTACGCCCCTGTAGGTAAAGTATTTTCTATCTATCTATCTATCTATCTATCTATCTATCTATCTCTGGTCCTGCCTCCATTGAATGGCATGTGGTACAAGACGGGCATCTGTAACACCTTGGTTTCTTAACCTGTGTATTAAATAGGGTAGGTGTGCTTTTGGGGCTGATGTTTGTCTTAACTAACATATCTTTCAAATTTTTGCCATGTTTAAAGCAAGGCATAATTGATTTTTGGGTACTTGTTTCCTAGCACGGCCACAATCGCGGGCATCGTGTACCTTTAAGTTAAGGTACACGATGCCCGCGATGGACCCGATTTCCTTTGAAATCAGGTCCATTTTGCCGGCAAAGGGAAAATCGCGGGCATCGCGTCGGTCGCGACCATTAACATTGGCCCCGACGCGACCGACGCGATGCCCGCGATTTTGCCGTAGGCTTCAATGTTAAAATATTTTTTAACATTGAAATCGGGAGCATCGCGTCGGTCTTGTGCCATTATAATGGCACAAGATGAGATGGACTTGATAAAGTCCATCTCACATAGTAAAAAAATGTGAAATGGGCCAATATGACCCATTTCACATTATATATGTCCCCGTTGTCAGCCCACAATTGACGTGAACCCGAAGCGTGGCGAGCGCAGCGAGCCCGCGAGGGGCGGCGGTGCGCGTCCTCCGACCTTTTCATTCCCCTACTATCCACGTCGGCGTGGAGTTGAGAATATAAAGTGTGGCGAGCCCGAAGCGTGGCGAGCGCACGCGTATACCTGTGAAGTTATACGCGTACGCTTGCCGCGCTTCGGGCTCGGTGGCTCGCTGCGCTCGCCACACTTTATATTCTCAACTCCACACCGACGTGGATAGTAGGGGAATGAAAAGGTCGGAGGACGCGCACCGCCGCCCCTTGCGGGCTCGCTGCGCTCGCCACGCTTCGGGTTGGCGTCAATCGTGGGGTGGGGTTTACGGTGTAAAATTGGGGGTCCAGGGAATATTTTACATTGAATCCAATGTAAAATCGGGTCCCAGGGAACCTATTCACATTTGATTCCATTTAAAAATCGGGTCGGTCGCATCGCATGCGATGCGACCAGCGCGATTTTTCCGACACGACCACCCCGATGGAAATCAGTGTGGCCGTGCTAGGAAACAAGTACCGATTTTTGTTTGAAAGGAGGCAGGACCAGAGGTCCTATGTAGTTGTTGGTCTGCATTTATTTCATATTGCAAAACCCGGTTGAGTGCCGCCCCCATTGTATCCTTGGAAACTTTCCTGCCTGTATGTCTCATGCTGGAGTGCACCGCGGTGGATGACTATCTGCTATTAGAGTGCCGGCTATTCAACTATATATATATATATATATATATATATATATACATAAACAATATGTTACTTGTATTCTAGAAGGTATAACGATATACCCCTGCTTTTACAGGATTTAGTTCTTTATACTTGCATAAGTGGATATTACAGTATGTTCACATGAAGTAGACTTCTTAAGGAGATCATTAGGAACCAATTGATCAATAATATACAAATATATATCCTTTATATATTTAAGATAAAAGTGATATTACTTAATTGGTATTAATGAGTATACATACTGTATACAAATCAAAATGGTACTTATGTAATAGCCGGGTTCCCACTAAGCAAATAGCTGAGTGGGGGATCTGCGCAAGAAACCTCTTGCATGCAATGCGATTGCATGCAATGCGATTGCATTCAATGTGATCCGATTTTCCTATGTAATTTATTTACTGCTCTCTGGCCTTGGGCGGTTCGATGAGATCACATCGCATGCGATCGCATCTCACGCAAAATCGCATGCGATCGCATGCGATTATATAGGGTGTGATGCCATTTAATGTAGTATACACTTGTATGACATACAATGGGATTTAGCCCCCACCCCCCCCACTATCCACGCCAACCCGAAGCATGGCGAGCGCAGTGGAACGCGTCCTTCCGACCTATTTATACCCCCACTATAGACGTCTGCGTGGAGTTGATTTTATATAGTGTGGCGAGCGCAGCGAGCCACCGAGCCTGAAGCATGGTGAGGGTACGCGAATTACGTTACATGTATTCTGCGTCCGCTCTCTGCGCTTGCCACACTACGTAAAATAGACTCTACGCCGATGTGGATAGTGCAGTTATGAAAAGGTTGGGAGGACATCTTCCGCCGCCGCTCGCCACGCTTCGGGGTGGCGTGGATAGTGGGGGGTGCACCCTATAAAATCGCATGCGATCGCATGTGATTTTGCAGGAGGTGCGATGCGATCGCATGCGATGCAATCTCATTGCACCGCCCAAGGCCAGAGAGCAGTGAATAAATTACATAGGATCGCACCCTATAAAATCGCATGCGATCGCATGTGATTTTGCAGGAGGTGCGATGCAATCTCATTGCACCGCCCAAGGCCAGAGAGCAGTGAATAAATTACATAGGAAAACCGCATTGCATGCGATCACATCACATGCAAAAAAAAATCACATGCGATGTGATGCGATTTCACTATGGTGCCATACGTATGCAAATTGGCTGCCCGACTAATACATAAGTATAATTACAGTGTAATTACATTTAATATTTAAAAATGGGTAAACCTCACTCGCAGGATGGATGATGGAGCCAATATCTTTTGGTTCTTATAATATGCAGTTAGATTGAAAGGTAATTGCATTTTACCAAGGCTGCTGATACTAATAACACTGCTTATCAATAGTGAGTTCGGTCTGAAGAAAGATCACACGTCCTCTCTATTTGTACGGTATCCCAATCCGGTGCCACTAGAGCAATCTGTGGGGGAAACAGATGTACAGATGGTGCTCAGATCCTCTCTGGTGGTGCGGTGCCCCCAATGGCCGCTGAAGGATGGTAAAGTTGAATTGCAAAGATGGAATTGTCCTCTTTCAGTTCACTATAGATGGATAAGTTCACCTGGGGGTATCCAGATGTTGAGTGTCCGGTGGGGGGCCACAGAAGGTCTTGTTGGGGGTTCCCCAAAAACTCAGTGAACAAGATGGAATATAGGAGCAGCTCTTTGATGAATGTCAACTAATCCTGGGGTCTTGAGGGGTAAACAACTAACGTGTTTCACTACTGACTGTAGCGTTTTCAAAGGAATTTTCAGAAGCACATTTGTGTCATTTTAACACACTGATTCTATCTTTTGAATACATTATATGTGTATATGTTTATCATTGTTTGTGATTGTATCCTCTATTTTTCACTGTGTCCATGACTTCCCTTACAGTAAATAGGAAATATTATTAATGAAAGTTATGTTTTATAAATAACCATTACTGCTTCCCCATAACAGTCCTTTTCCCTTTCTTTTGAAATGTCTCATTTTGACTGCCAATTTGCAATTTTTTTTTATCCTAAATGGTGTGCATGTATGTTCCATGCTCCCTAGAGGGGCTAAGTGCTTAAACTCATCTTACTCATCTGTTCAATCTTTGTTTGGATTTACCCATTCCTACAAATTCCACCATTGATAATGACACACACTCACTAAATACTGCCCCATCGCTCTCCTCCCATTTGCCTCCAAACTCCTTAAAGCATGTATACCACATTACTACCTTTCTTTCTCACATACCTGCTTGATCCATATCAGTCTGGCTTTTGTATTGTTCACTCTACAGAAACTTTTCTCATTCAAGTCAGCAATGACCTACTTGCTGCCAAATCCAAACAACACTACTTTCTGCTCATATTCATCAAACTTTCTGCACTTTTCACACTGTGCACCACCCTTTACTCTTGCAAGTCCATCACTTCCTTGGTTTGTGTGATACTGCGTCTCCTGGCTTACATACCTCTCTGACTGTTCTCTCTAAATCTCCTCTTATTACTTCACTTTCACTTCACTTTCTCTACCAGCAAATCCCCACAAGCTTCCATTCTTGAACAACCTGTATTCTCCCTCTTTAGATGAGCTTTTCTATCCTGATGGTCTCCAATATTTTTTGAATGTTGATTATACTCAGCTAAACCTCCCCTCTCCTAACCACTCTTTCTTCACTGTGTCTACAAGGATTCAGTACTGGATCCCGGCGTTCAGAATCCCGACGCCGGAATCCCGACAGCCGAAATGCCAACAAGGGGGGGACGTGGATCGCCCCCCCCTTGCGGGCTCGCTGCGCTCGCCACGCAGCGGGCCCGGTGCCTCGCTACGCTCGGCACACTAATTTATTCTCCCTCCAGGGGTGTCGTGGACACCCACGGAGGGAGAATGTGTTGGTATTTCAGCGGTCGGGATTCTAAACGCCGGGATCCCGACCGCCGGGATATTAACTGCATCCCGTCTACAACTCTTCTTTTTCTTCCCTAGCACTTTATTAATAGAAACATGCTTATTGACAGCACCAGCATCTCTGCTAGCCCATCATTTTTGGAGTTATCTTTATTTATTATTATTTATTAACAGTTTCTTATATAGCGCATACATATTCCGCAGCGCTATACAGAGTATAGTTGAACATTCACATCAGTCCCTGCCCCAGTGGAGCTTACAATCTATATTCCACAAGTGCACTCACACAGACATTCTAGGGTTAATATTTAATGGAAGCCAATTGAACTACCAGTATACAGTATTTTTGGATTGTGGGGGGAAACCTGAGTACCCGGAGTAAACCCACACAAACACGGGGAGAATATACAAACTCCGCAAAGTTATGGCCATGACCTCAGTGCTGTGAGGCAGTAATGCTAACCATTACACCATCCGTGCTGCCCCATGGGCTTTAACTCTCCTCCAAACATTCAGGTTTTTTTTTTCAGAAAACTTCAATTTCAATCTGAATGTAAATATCTTCAAGATCAGACATGTTATCAACCTGGAGTCAGCAAAGACTCTCATCCACTCGCTGATCAGAGGTCTACAATGCTTCTGCTTGGCTCATCTTCCTATCCAAATATACTACATCTATATACCCTCTCATACAAGCCCTATACTCACATACCTTTCAGAATCCATAATGTATGTAAGCCATGTCCTGCAGTACTGTACTGTATATTGTCGCTTTTTTTGTTAATTCTTTTTTTTTTTTTAATACACTTAAAAGCATTGTGGACCATATACTTAAAGGTAATAATAATAATAATAATAATAATAATAATAATAATAATAATGTGGCTTTATATAGAAAAACAATGGACATCAAAGCAGCTTGATACCTCACAGATCCTTGTAAAAGCCTTATGGAAACTCCAAAAATGTATCTGAACATATAAAACAGGTAAAGTGGAGCATAATGTATACCAACCAGGATACAGAAAACCCAAGTAAATGTAATATGAAAATAGTGCAGGTTTCTACCTATGGGCTGCATGTCCCAGCCCCCCCCCCCCCCCCCCACAGGTAAAATCCTCCACCGTGCAGTCCTTGCCAGCTTCTATAGCACCGTGCAGCACTCAACACAGCGTATGGAAATGGAAACCAGGTTGGGTCCGCTGGTGATCCGGTGGTGGAAACTGGCAGCCCCCACTTGCTCATAGGTAGGAGCTGCTAATGAATAGAAATCTTATAAAACATTGTTAGGATAGGATACGTGTTTCAGATAAAGTGTCCACTCCAACAGCACAAAGCCCAGGATAGGATACGTGTTTCAGATAAAGTGTCCACTCCAACAGCACAAAGCCCTTAGTTCACAAAGTAAAAATGATGGAAACCTTGTCTGATACTGAAGAATACAAATCAATTATTCATTATAAGAAATTTCCATTTTTCTAAAATGTTTGGCCAAACAACAATGGTTAAGCAAGGCATTGTCAATAATATAATGTTCTTTTAAATCCCTATAAAATACTGTCATATGTCCAAGTAATGAAAAAAATGTTAGAATATATAACATACAGTAACTGAGTGGTGAAGTCTTGCTGCGCTATTTTCTAAACCAGATGATGGTTTATGCTTTTGCAGCAATTTTGTCATTTTATTATACCTAAATTTTGCACCTATTCTATGCCCTGTGTATAATGAGCTAATCGAAAGACTGAACTTATAAATCTCAACTTCAGATTTAATTTAAGGTTAATTTAAGGCAATATGTTCCCATTAATAGGTAGGGAATTAAATAGTCTTCTTTACACCTGGTGGATGGATTTAATATAAAACAAAGCCTTATGCATTACAAGGGACCCAACCACATTTTAGCGAATCGTGGATGCAATTTTAAGACTTCACAGACAATAGGCCTTAATCTGTTTCATACGCTCCCCCACGGTTATGTGAGCAATGTTTTCCTTCTGCGCATGTGCATTTCTGAGCATTTCTGAGCATGTGCACACACTAGGTGTGAGCGGGCACCCCACGCCCTACCAGTGAAGCTTTGGGGTGGCAGCGATGGGCTGCACCCATGGGAATGCCCAGCATTTCATGGGTGTTCCCATTAAAAAGTTGGGTGTTCCCATGGAAATTAGACAGTGACCCGGCCAGTGTAGGACTGGGGTGTGAAAGGCCCACCGGGGAATGCAGTAATTGGGGCCCATGTGTAGGTGTGTGGCTAGTTTTCAGAGGGGGTGTGGCCAGCTTTCACAGAAGTTTGGCTAACCATTAGAGAGTAAGTATGGTAAATTATAGGGAATACTGCTAGTGCATGCACAATATACCATGTACCAGAATAATATAAGGTAACATATAATTCAGGTGCATAGTCTGATCCCTAGAAGAAGAAGTAGGCCCCCAGACAGTGGGGCCCACTGGGGGTTTCCCCTATTCCCCTGTGGGTCAGTCCAACACTGGACCCATCTGCCGGGGACAGGCAGCTGACGTCACTGGATGTCAGCTGACTGTCCTCTTCCCATATAGGGAAGACGCAAAGCTAAGACAAAGAAGAGTGTTTTAGTTTTGCATGTACCTTCCAAATCATGCAATGGCAGCAACCACCGAATGATTTGGTGCCTGCATCCAAGGCTGCGCATGGATGATTAGGCAAAACATCCACTCACAGCCGTGCAGGGAACTCTTCGAGCGAGGGGGGCATGCAGCTGTGCGACAAGGGTGCAGTGTTTAATCCACACACAATACTGTGAAATTCAAAGCATTGCATGTGGGCCAGAATAAGGTCCAATATGCTATTGGACATCGTTATGATGTAATCATCCATGGTTTTATCTGCCATGGTGAGATAAAGCAGGGATTGACATTGAATTAATACATTCTATATTGTATCTAATTTAACATATTCCAAACTTTTTAGGAATCAACGGATATAATCAGATGTTTGTAACCATTTTTGATCCCGTAGCTGTCATATTGACTGACTTTACTGATGGTAACAGTCACTCATGATAAATATAGATCCTAAAGTGGAAATGACTTTTATGTATTAGAAGTAGTATTATATGTGCAGTTCTGCCACCAAACAAATATGCCGAAGAGCTAATGGATTATTGGAGTCAGAAGCGTAGTTACTGTACCATGGGCCTTAAGCAGACTTTACAATAGGCCGTTTAAGGGTGGAACTGGCATATTTTCACACTGTTTATGCAAGCACAAGTGATGCAGAATTGTACATACTTATAACTGAAGAGTAAGAGGAACTATTCTGTAATGTGGTGTATTCTACATGGACATTTAAGGGGCAATAGAACCGTGGGCCATGCACAATTATATGTAAGTGCTACTATTTATTTCTTTATGCATAATTTGTATATGCTAGTGTAACTTCATGCTGATGAGGCAAGTAAAGATAAAGTTTCAGGAAGCAAAGTTTTATGTAAGAGTATGCAAAATGAGGACTAGAGATTTTGACAAAATAAATTTGTCATTGCCACGAAAGAAGTGTTGGCAATTAAGACCATTATGCAGATCTAAATATGAAGAGAAAAATGGATGCTGCACTAATGCAGTTGTGTATTTTATAATAGGGCCTTTGTCATAGTTGCCTACCCTCCTGCATTCTGCAGGAGACTCCCTGAAATAGCAGCAATCTCCCTCTCTCCCTCATTAGTCTAGCAATCTCCCTCATTTCACCTAGCCCACATTACACGGTTACATTTTGGGGGTAAAAAAGGAATTAGAAACAGATATTTACATTGAATCTTCAGCGCCATTTTCCAGTAGCTCTTACTAACTGCTTTGGGGTGCATCTACATTTGGATATAAGTCATTTCAAAAGATTCCTCTCAGATGTAACAGTACACACCCAAGCTTCTAGGTGCCACGTTCACAATCTCTTTTCACATTCTCTCCATATATGGAACTAGACACGCCCCCTCAATGGGGAGCTGTGCAAAATTCTACTACCAACTATAATCTCCCTGAAACTAGTTTTCAAAAGTAGGCAAGTATGGCCTTTGTGCACTGCACACAATGACCCAAGTCCAGGGTGGCCCACACTGCCCACAATGTTTAATACCCTCCGCAGTCCGGCGTCGATGGCAGCAGTGCTGCAGAAACCATCAGAAAAATGTACTATAGTGATGTGCTTTGGGGCTGCCAGCAGAGAGGAGGGGACCCAGATAGAGAAGGTTGCACATTGGCCTACTCCTATCTAAAATGTCCCAGAGCCGATGATTCCTGTCTTTACAAGATTTTAATTCACAGTAGTCCATACTCCTAGAAGCCAGCTAAGAGATGCAGGTGAAGGATGTACTGTCACGAATTTAATGTCTAGGGATTGGTATTCCACAAATACAGCAGGAGTGCATGATTGAAGCAATTTGACAATTTACATGGTCTGGATGTGTTTCCCAAGTATCTTCTGTATTTTCCGTTTCTTTAAATTCCAGGCAAATTGTGTAGCGTTCTAGAAAGACAGATTTTCAATAAGCTTGGCATTAGTATGTGCTAGTTTAAGGGTTCCCTGAGGATTTCTGAGAGAAGGAGATGACAGGCTTCATTCCTAAATCCCTGTTCAGGTCTTCTACACTCAAAGCCAAGGCTGGGAAGTAGCTGCAATTTATATACTATATTTCATATCCATCAAAATATAGGTAATGCTCTGTTACTTAGAATATATCAAAGAAGATTGTGGAAGCTCCCGATTTTTAAATAAAAAGATTTAGGATAGATAAAAAGATGACAACATTCAAAGATAGGAGATTTCACAGCTCTAAAGATGCTCTTGTTCTCAAAGATTGTTCCCTTAAATAAAGTCCTCAAAATAAATGGACAGAATGTAATTAAATCTCCAGCTCACAGACTTTTGATTTTGGCTACCGTAATGGATTTTTGATTACGCAGTGAAATAGTGTAATTAGAGACATTTCTGTACATCTGACATTTTGATCTTATATAGGTAATGCGAGTTTTGCAGAAGGAACACAGACAGGTTGAAAGCTGCAAATTAGTGATTGCTGCCATGTCGATACAGAGCTGGAGCTGTATAACCGAGACAAGTGACTTGACTGCATTATATAAAAATTCCACTCATGCATTCAATCACTGTAAAAGTTCCAAAGATAAGATAAGAGTGAAAACGGTGTCCATTATCTTATCTCACAGTGTAACATGAATAGCAGATTCTCGGCAACTAAATGACAGTTTATTCAGAGGTTTATTAATCAGTCATATTCATGCTGTATTTATATTCAAATGAGCCAATCAGTTAAGGTTCTGATTGACTTTTAGTTAACTGTCAATCAAATACATTGTTGCAAATATTAATTATAATAAAACCCCGATCATTTATTAATAACATGAAAGAAAATGTACTCAAAGTATAACATTTTAGATATAAATATAATGAACCTTTGCAAAAATATGCAGTTGTCTACTAATTACATATAGTAGATAAAGTAGATTTCTAAACCATCAGAAATGCTGCTGAAGTTCCAGGTTTAAAACAATGGCAAATAATATAAAAGCTTGGTGTCTAATTTATATTTTCCTTGGCATACAGTATAGAGTGTAGTTAGGTTGGATAATCAAATTTAACAGTCGCTAAAATACCTTTGGTATTTCTGTGCTTAAACAAACATTCCTAGGCACTATATTGGCAGTGACATTTACCAGGAATGGACAGGAAATAAAGAATTACTATTTCAAAATATCAACTCAAATTCAGTAGCAATCATAACAAAATCAAAACAGCAAGTAAGCGTGTGTGCTTATAAACATGCACTAAGAACAAACAGGGGTCAGGAATAAGGCTGTCAGAAAAGGCTCAAGGGCTAGAGAGTTACTGTATGTAGTTGTGCTAAAACCAAAAAACACAGACACTAAAAACCAAACCCAAATTTAGACCTTATGGGGCCCAAGGCAAAATACCAGTTTGCGCCCCCACCCCCTTTTTATATAAATATACTTTAGAAATGTTTTTTTTTTTTAAATGGTAGGTGGGGAATGGACAGGGGTACCTTATAATTACAGAAAACCATAAAACACCTTGGCCTCGATAGGGAAAAAAATAAGTAAAACATAATATCCCCCCATTAGGAAAGAAAAACACTTTGGCTCCTAATAGGTACACATTGGCCTCCACAGGAAAAAAATAAAATAAAATGGGTACCAACAGGAAAAAAAAAGAAAACAAACACATTATATATTATACCAACTGCTTTGATTAGCTAAATATAATACCAGTTAAGGTGCCCATCACATTACACTGTCAGGGGAGCACATCAAATTATATTGAATGTGTATCCCTTCACTTCATTTACCAGCAGTGGTGCCACTGGCAATACAGCAGCAACGATGCCCATTACTTTGCTATAACATGGTTCCTAATAATAGTATAACAGCTCAGACAATAGCACCATCATTCTTCAAATATATTTAACAACTACTATAGTATTTTATTTACTTGGACTGATTTTTAACAAACAGGAACGGTCCTCTTCTCCAGATTTTAACAGACATATACAGGTAAATATAGTGAAATGCAGGATCATCTGACTCCACGAATCTTTGGCTCAATCCAGATGAATAACCAAAAAATAAAGAAAAAGGGGTATAAGGTGCAATACCACTTTTATTCACATAACAAAAAGTGCATTCAAAATCCCACAGAAATAGACACGGCAAATTACCGAGTTAGATGGAGAACTTGAAACAAATCAGTTTCAAGTTCTACAAATGCGTTTTCGATCACCACTGTGATTTTTCTCAAGCAGAGTAACTTTGGTGCTCTATTTAGGGATTAAATACCCCCTTTGTCCAATGGAAAAAAAAATCCAAACTAAAATGACATAACATACTGTACATCCAAAGGGGGTATTTAATCCCTGAATAGAGCACCAAGGTTACTCTCCTTGAGAAAGATCACAGTGGTGATCGAAAACACGTTTGGAGGACTTGGTGTGTTCATATAACCCTGATCTGGACTTGGACTTTTTACCGATTTCAGCCCACATTGGATAATGGATTCCAGACCATCATCCTTTGTTTCTAAGCATTTATGAGAACTGATTTGTTTCAGGTTCTCCATCTAACTCGGTAATTAGCCATTTTTTTTTCCTGTGGGATTTTGGATGCACTTTTTGTTATGTGAATAAAAGTGGTATTGCACCATATGTCCCTTTTTCTTTAATTTTGATTATTCATCTGGATTTAGCCAAAGATTCGTGGAGTCAAATGTTCCTGCGTTTCACTATTCATTAAGCAGTCGGCTTTGGAGAAGAGGAGACGCTGTATGGGCAGGAGGAACGTATGGTTATATTTACCTGTATATGTCTGTTAAAATCTGGAGAAAAGGACTGTTCCTGTTTATCTAGGGATGTACTCTGATTCTGAAAGGGCGCCGGTGGAGGGAACATCCCATCTTTTGTTTGTTTCTTCTATTTGTCTAGCGGTTTAGGGTCACCCCTGTGGCTGTACCCACCATAGGCTGCCCTGACGCACAGAACTCTTTCTCTCTTTCTTCTTGTTGTGATTTTTAACAAAGACCTCTCTTGCTGGAGACTCACAGTGCTTATATCGCATAATTGCAGTATACAAGTATAGTATTATTTATTTACTTGAACAGTTTTTTTATATGATCACTAAAATCACAGTGCTCATATTTACGTGACTGTAGTGGGATATGGCCTATCCCAGTACTTATATTGAATTAAGTGAATGAAGTGGGAAATGGTAGCAACACCACACACCAGCTGTACAAAAATATATTTCCCTAGCTCTGGGCTGCACAGCAGTCAGTGACAATAAAAGTTGAAAACACCAGTGAATTGTGCACACATTATTTTTATTACATTTTATTTAGAATGCCCCACAAGTGGTAAGCAGTGCCATACATGGGACCATACATAGAACAATACAGGGTACACAGAACTAAATATAACCATAACTGAAGAACAAATGCAGAGCACAGGTAACAATTAGCAGCATAAATCTTAGTACAGGAAACAGCTGAGATGTTGGGAAGCAGAGGAGCAGGGGCAAGTTGTCAGATGTAAAAATGAATAAACACAAGTGAGAAGAGATGCAGTTATGGTTCGTAGGTTGGTAAGAGCGCTGTAATTTATGTGCGAAAGAAGAGGGTTGTGAGAACAGGAGGTAAGAGAGCCCTCCTCCAAGGAGATTGCAGTCTAGAGGCAACATGCAAGAAGTGAAAATTTCAGGACATAAATCAGTAGGTAGGGATAGCGGCCTCCTTACTAAGTTATGCAGGAGGATACACTTTGATGAACAAGTGGGTTTTCAGTGAATGTATGCAATGATTAGGGGTGTCTAATAATGCAAGGGAGATCATTCCAGTGAAATATGGTAGCACGGGCAAGATCTGTGGAGTTCAAAAGGGAACCCCCGCACACCCATACACCCATGCCGCACATTTAAAAAAAATGGAAACTGCGGCATGCCAGGTGGATGGCAGCACTGAGCCCCTTTAACGCCTTGGGCCCCATTGCACTGCACCTTCTGCACTGGTGGTAGTTCTTCCCCTGTATAAGGAAATGGCCATTGATGTACAATGATAGACATTATTTATTGCAAAAGTTCTTTGTGGGCAGCATGATATGGTTACACAGCACTGTTGTCCTAGGATCAGGAGGATGAAAAAGTGAAGAAAGAAATACAGTATTTTATGTGAAGATATGCTTGAATTGTGCACTGTTGATGTATTTATTTAGGAAAGTTTATATGGGCAGCGTCATGGACTGGACTTTCTGTATTCCAGGTAATGACCTGTGTGAGCTAGTGGAGGGCTCATGGTACTGGAAGCAGTGGCTTTAGGTATCGTTAACTCATAAAATCAGGGGCATAACTAGAACTTTGTGGGCCCCATAGCAAAATCTTGAAAGGGCCCCCTATTGTCACTACAACACCACTTAGGGGGCTCCCTCAAAACCCACTTTTTTCGACTAGCCTATCCCTCCTCCTAACCTCTTTTGATCCTCCTATCATGCCTCCGTTCCCCTCCATTCCTACTTATCCTATTGTTTTTCGTTCATCCACCGACCTATTTTTAGTATGTTAACTCTTATGAGTAGGGTCCTCCTTCCTCACGTACTCACCCTACCTCTTTACCTCACCTGTGCTCCTGTCCTGTTCTTCCCTTCCTCTACTTCATCTTCAGTCTCCTCGACAATTTTGACACCTACTTCTGAACTGATGCTGATTTTAGTTCTACCAGCTATACCCCTATTTATACTGTATTTTTCAACACACCCTGTACGTTACCTTGTAATTTGTTTTTAGTTTGCTATGTACGGCGCTGCGGGCACTTTGCAGCGCCTTATAAATAAACGTACTACTACTACTAGGGGGCAGAAGAAAGTGAGCAAATAAGAAAGTGCCAGGAAAAGAGAGAGAAAAAGAGAGAGGTGCTAGAAAGACAGGGAGAGTGGGGTGGTCAGGAGAGAGAAGGGGGAAGCAAGAGAGAAAGGGAGGGGTGTGAACAGTAGTGAGAGGGAGAGTGTCAGAGAGAGAGAGAGAGAAAGAATGAGAGTGCCGGATAGAGAGAAAGGGACATAGAGGGTGTGTCAGGTAGATAGAGATAATGAGAAAGAGAGAGGGTGTCAGGGAGAGAAAGGATGAAATAGAGTGTCATGGAGAGAAAGGGAAGAGAGAGAGAAAGAGAGAGGTGTCAGGAAGAGAAAGAGGGGGAGAGAGTGTCGGGGAAAGAAAAGGACAGAACATGAGATATAGAGAAGGTGAGAGAGAGACAGGGAGAGAGATTCAGAGGGGGTGTCAGGAAGAGAAATATAAGATATAAGGAGAGAGACAGAAAGAGAAATAGTGAGACATGAAGAGAATGAGAGGGAGAGAGGGTGTCAGGGATAGAAAATGGGAGGGGGTGTCAGAGAGAGAGAGATAAGGGTAGCGAGAGGGAATAAAGAGAGTAGGGGAAGCATTGAGATAAAGAAGAGGAGCAGAGAGCTAGAGGAGAAAAAAGAGTTAGGACAGAGAGAGATTAAAGGTGAGAAATGGAGGAGAGTGAGTAAGTATTATGAGAAAGAGAGGGGACAGAGAATTGCTAATAAAAGTCAGTGTAGGCTACTGTAGATTGCCAAATTCATGGCAGCACTGATGTCATGTGACATCAGCCACCCGCCCCAAGCAGGCATAGTCACGTCTATGGGCACACCCGAAAAATGCTGGCCGTTCCCTGGTTTCGGCCCCTGCCCACCCCTCCTGGAGAATATGGCCCGGCGAGTGTGAAACTTGCCAAAGCAGTTTGCTCTTGGGTTTGCACATGCACATGCTCACGCATGCGTAAACCATGACCAATTGGGATGGGCTTAATTTGGCCTGTTATGTTTAGGACTGATTTAGCCCGAGAGAGAGAGAGAAAGAAAGACAGGAAAGAGCAGGTGAAAGGGGTGCAAGAGAGATGGGGTAAGAGATGGGGAGAGAATAGTGGGAAGAGGGAGATAAAAGAAGAGAGGCAGCGGAGAGAAAAAGAACAGAGAAGTTAGAGAGTTTGGGAAGACAGGGGGATGTGGTTGCAAGCCAAGAAGATATCCATTTACAGATGGATTTTATTTTAAGGATTACAAGCCTCAAGTATGGCAGCTAAAATAGTGCCTGTGAGAGGAGAGAAGGAGAGCCAGGCTGGGAAAGCCATCAAGTTGTAATCCCCCCCTCCTCTCTCTGTCCGTTCCTCTCACCCTTAAGCAATAGCCTTGGCCCTGGATCTCTGGCTCTCCTGCACACTGCCACAGGGTCTGTGGCTTCTCCACCCACTGCCGCTGAGTGTCCTCCTCCCCTGTACACTGCAGCCAGGTCTACGGCTTCTCAGATCCCTTCCCCTAAGTGTCCTTCTCCCCCGTACACTGCCACTGGGTCCCTGGCTCCTCTGACCACTGCCACTGGGTCTCTGGCTCCTTTGACCACTTCTAACAGGCTCCTCTGCTCTCTGAAACCGCATCTTCTGTTCCACCGCTCCCCACCGCTTACCAGCTGACCGAAGAGCCCAGTTTAAAAAAAAAAGAATTAAATGCTGCCTGGCCCCATAGCAGCTGTACCCCCGGCACCCTCCATAATTATGACACTGGATGCAATGGGATCTATTTGTGGTGACACAAAGAATTGACAAGACCCCAGGCAGAAGTACATAGTCTAACCCACCAGTGGTTTTTCACCAGTGACACCCAAAAGGTGATATGGACTTAGCTGCACCTAACAGGAAGGTCACAGCCCTCTTCACAGGTTTCTTTGTGACAGACTGGAATGGTGCTCAGGGGGAATGCAAAGTAAAGATGCTTGTGGAGTAGTAGGTCTATGGCACATAATGCTGTATAGCAACATTGGATATAACTTGGCATACATGGATGGATAACTGAAGAAAAGAGACAATGATGGAGTGGATCTGGTTGCCAAATATGTGGCCTAGGAGAGGGTCACTTGTATTTGATAATGAGGCCTTGGCTCCGAGCGATGGTGTTCAGTGATGCGGCCTGGAAGCCGACCTAAGGTATTCCGAGTTAGATCCAATAGTGCAGCCTGGGAGCCGGGAGGTAATTTGGTATAGGTACTGCAAGTGCTGACTGTGAGCTGGGAGAGTAATCAGTATGAGAACAGAAAGGTATCCAGAGTATGTGGTGATAATCCTGGTTGACACTCAGAAAACTAGATAACACAAGAGGTGGTAACTAGTGGAGTCTCTGGCAGCAATGGAATAACCAGGTAAGCAGGCAGGCAACAACAGGACACAGGTATCCACATCTCTGGAGGTACAGATAGAGCCGGGCTCCCCTTTGCTGGCAAATCGCTAGACTGTCTCCGCTGGCGATCCGCCAGCAGCAAGGCACCCCATCTGGCTCCATCTGACTGAGACGCGCGTGCGTCTCACAAGCATGCGCGTCTCAGTTTCCGGGCGGCGGGGCGACAGGAACCCTGTCCGTCTCCGTTTCAGGGAGACGAACAGGGTTAGGGGAGGTGGCGGGGGGAGCGGGGAGGCAGTGGGGACCCGGGGGAAGCGCCGTTGGAAGGGGACGCGCACGCATCTCATGCGCGCTTGTCCCCTTTCGCAGAGCAGATAGCGGCTGGCGGGGGATGGCGGCTGGCGATTCTGCCACCATCCTCTGCAAAGACAAGGCCGGCTCCATCTGTATAAGGTCCTTAGTTCAACACTATTAGGGTCAACATAAATTGGATTGACCACTGAAGGTTGATAGGATTTAGGTTGACACATGAAAAAGTTCAACATGCCTACGGTCAACATTGTCAAAATGTCAACATTGTGAAGATTGACAGTCAAAAGGTCAACATGAGTTTTTCACAATGTGGGCCGACATAGGCGGTATTTTATTCCCTACAATCCACTAGGGCATGGAGGGATCTTGGCGAGTGCAGCGAGCCATGCGAGGGAACATGGTGCACTTTTTTATGTTTCCATTTTGACTGTTGACATTTGGGACAAAAAAACCCTGAAAAACCTATGTTGACATTTTAACTGTCCACCTAGCCATTGTCGACCATTTGATCATGTCAACCTTAAGCATGCTGACCATTTTCATGTGTTGAACAAAGGCCTGTCAACCAGTGGTTTACCCAATATATGTTAACCTTAATTTAGTCGATCCAATGACCCATACCCAGCCTGGGGCCCGGGGAGCTGACACCAGAGAACTTGAATAGAAACTGACAAATTGTTCAAAGCAAGGAGAACTCTGGGAGGCTGGCTTATATCCCCCAGCTGAACCAGGAATTCTGCAGCAGAACCAGGCACTATACATGGAGTTTACCTGGATCATGTGATGCTGTAGCAGAAGCACACATTGAACCAAGACATACACCTGGAGTTTACCTGGATCATGTGACTAAACTGGAGAGAGTGGACAGGTCTTGTGACAAAGAGACATCGGGTGAGATTTAATAGGATGAGATTTTCAGAAAGTGAGAGATTTGGTGAGAAATCTCCAGGTTTTTTAAAGCAGCATTATATTATTTACACTGCAAAATCAAACTGGTTTTAAAGTGTAAATGATTGTCGCTTTAAAAAAAAACCTGGAGATTTCTCACGAAATCTCTCACTTTCTGAATCTCTCATCCTATTAAATCTCACCTATCATGCCAGAAACCACAGAGTGCACCAGCAGATGATCTTCGGGGCAAAACACACCAAACTGCAGGTACAGTAAGTGGCACTCGCAAGCAGCAAAAGAACTGGTGTTGCTGACAGGTGATTATGAAATTTGATATGTTTGCCTTAAGAACTGAGTTTTTTTGTGTTTGATAGGGTATTGGTTGTGGGATATTAATCTTGTGAAGTGTGAAGAGATTGGGTTGGGAGATATTCTAAAATAAGAAAAGAGATGTACATTGTTGTGGTTTGGGTTATAGTCTTCTGTGTAAGTAAAAGTATTTTACATTATATTAAATACATTAAAATACAGGTAATAAAGGGAGGGAATGACAGAGCAGATTTGCAGTAGATGAACATCTAATTAATTCTAGTGGTGAGGCTATCTCTTTGGTAGGACCAGTAAGAATACTATTGCAATAGTCAATGCAGGAGAAAATGAGAACATGGATTAGAGTTTTTGCAGTGTCTTGTGTAAGGTATGTTCATATTTTGTGTATGTTTTTTTAGGTGCATTTATAATGACTTTGAAGCAGCCCATACACGCTGCTATGAGGGCGTGCTTTCCGTGCTATATTAGCACGGATCAAATTGCATTGCATTGCATGTGCATCCATTGTGCATGCAATGCGATGCAATGTGATGAAACCTAAGTACAAAAAGTATGTGCAAGCACATACTTTTTGTACATAGGTTTCATCACATTGCATCGCATGCACAACGGATGCACATGCAATGCAATGCAATGTGATCCATGCTAGTACAGCACGCCCTCATAGCAGCGTGTTTGGGCTGCTTGAGAGAGCTTGAATGTCGGGAACAAAGGACTGTTCATTCAATGTTGTATTCTCAACAGTGTTAGAGCTATCAGGTTCATATTATAATATTATTGGTCAGTGGGAATATAATTAATTCTGTTTTTTTAAATATTTAGTTTAAGGTGGCAACATGACATCCAAGGTAAACAACAGAATGGCATTCAGTGACATAGACCAAAACAGATGGTGACAATTCTGGGCAGGTTAGGTAGACTTGGGTATCATCCATGTACAGATAATACTGAAATCCAAAAGAGCTGATTTTTTTTGCTAAGAGATGTAGTATAGATTAGGAAAAGCAGATGACCTAAGACTGAGCCCTGCGGTACTTTGATTGTTAGAGGTAGTGAAAAGGAGGTGGGATCAGAGGAGCTAACACTAAATGAATGGTTTGATAGGTAGGATGAGAACCAAGGGATGTGTCCTGAAAACCTAGAGATTGTAGTGTTTGTAAGCTAGAAGAATGGTCAACAGTTTCAAAAGCATCAGAGAGGTCTAGAAGAATAAGAAATTAGTAAATGACTTTTGGACTTATAAGTAACCAGAGCATTCACTAGTCAGTGCTGTCTCTGTGGAATATTATGAATGAAAGCCTGACTCCAGTGGGTCAAAAAAGTTGTGTGAGTTAAGAAAATGTGTTAAGTGAGTGTGGGCAAGTCTCTCAAGTAGCTTGGAGGGGCATGGGAGCTGACAGATGAGAAGGCATTTTGAGTCATATTGTGTTCTTAAACAATGGGAGTAATCACTGTGTGCTTGAGCAGGGAAGGAAATATGACCGTAGAGAACAGGAGAAATTACACATTTTAGTTAAGGTTTGCATAAGAGCAGGAAACAGAGTTTGGGAGAGGTAGTAGAGTAGTAGGGAAAATTGTGTTAATACAGATGGAGCGCCTCTGATCCTTGGCCGGGGATCACCAGGGAGTGCTCCAACTGACTGGAATGCGTGTGTGTCTCAGTTTCAGGATGGCACTGCTGCAGCAACCTGCCCATTTCCTCTTCAGGGAGATGGGCAGGGATAGGGGTACAGTGGTGCGGCGAGGGGCACCGGAGCAGGCGACGGGGGAGGCAGCGGCAGTGGAGCCAGCTCCGTAGCCACAGAGCGCGTGTGAGCGTCTCATCCGCGCGCTCCCCTGGCGAGAGCCAGCCACTGGCGGGGGCTGGCGATAGAATCGCCAGCCCCTGCAAAGATGGAGCCTGCTATATATATAATATAATTTGGCTATGGTCCGAATTATATTATTGTACATATATTTGAATTCAGAATCGGTTGCATATTGAACAGGTGGAGTGGCGGTTGAAGACTATCAGCGCTAATATATATTTAAGAGTAATGAGAATTAATTGGCAAAGTAAAAGTAAATATTGCATTTTGTGGGTGTGTTTGTGAAAATGCAGGTGGGCTCAGGTGTTATTTTTGGTGGGTCTCTGACATCAGCGATGGCTACTTCCAACCTGATTCATGAGCAGATCAATATAAGCTCTAGACAAGAGAAGAAGGAAAAGTTTGTTTGATAGTTTGCATTTTGCAAATAGATCTGCCAATACTGTACATCGCTAAATTGCCAATGTCAGTGTGTTATATAATATACAATTAAATGAAAAATGGTTTCTAGAGGAGGGATTACTTAAATCCCAAATTCCATTTCACCACCTGTATTTACAAATTTGCTTACAATTTGTGCATTTAAATCGTTTTTATGAAGCTTTGAAATTCATGAAATCTCAAAACTCGACAAATAGTTTTATTCATCTCTAGACAAAATGTAATATTTCTGTCAAAATAATCATTTGTTGAAATACTTTATATGCTAATCAGTAAAACAGTATTTTATTAACTTAATTGTAACAGAACATCCAATTAATACCCATGAATGTCAACATGGAAAGTTTTAACAGGCATATCTGATTTTTATTTGTCTGTGAGATAATTATAGGAACCTTTATCCTCACAGGGATATTGTTATAACAAAGTGGCTTGCAGTAATTTGATTACCATGAATAGTTATGCATGCCAAAATTTCAATTAAATTTTCTTTGCTAACCTTGATGAAAAATTAACTAGCATCTTCGAAGAGCTATAAATGTAGTGTTTGCTTTTGTTCTTATAATAAATAAATATTTACAAACAAATATAAACAGCTACAGAAGTTTGTTTTAATTGAACAAATTAATTTCTCCTAAAACATATACAGGAGAAATATTGGCACTCATCTATTCAATACTGCATTGAAGGTGTCAGATCCGACTTTTAAAGAAGTTGGATCTTTTTTTTGGGAAACGCCCAGATTTTCAAATTTGCATCCATTTTTGCCGATCCACAGACTTTCCGACACTCGACAGCCAGAGCATTGAATTCTGGCTGTCGAGTTACATTTGGAAGATAATAAAACAGCCCGGGAATCAGAATGTCTGGATGTTCTGACAGTTGGTATCCCAGACCAAATGTCTACAATTCCCATGAAAAAAATAGTACTGCTTATTAATATCTGCTTTTGAAACAATGTGTATGTTATAGTAATGCCATTTGTGTTCTTAATGCTCAAGCATACAGGATAGACCGTAACTGGGACTGTAAAGACCTTTTCATTATAAACTATGAATCCAGTGTGCTTCATATCTCAGAAGTTTCAATAATCGATCCCCTGGAGGGATGTTGAGGGATATGATCGATAATCATATATCTTAGCATCGCCACTGAATGCCTCGCTTCCATAAAGTGGCAAGCCACTGGTTGAACACTGGAGACCATATGTCAGACAGCAGGATGGCATAAACAGATCAGCACACCAAAGTAAATGTTTTAATCCAATCCAATGCATCAAGAAATATTAAGGGTAGCTCAACTGGTATAACATCAATGATAACTATAACTAATAGCCATTGGGAAAAAAACATAGTCATCCATCCTTTGTATTGTAGAATCAAATGGACAGTCCACAGCTTTGTTTACACACCTGACCTGCCACATGCCCATGGGATGCTTTTGCTATCTGCAAATACACTTTTCCCACACAATACTACCTATTCAGTTGTAAATGCAAACAATGACGGTACTATTGCAGACCACAGCAACTGCACAGTATACCAAATATCATGAAATGATACCACATTCAAATGTTGTCAAATGCAAGCAGCTGTGACACAGGCCCTGATATGTCATCAGTGGAACATGTTTAAAAACTTGAATTACCTATGTACTTACAAGCAATTAGCCACACATTATCATCTTACATTTACAGTGTACTTTGCTATTGTTTGACTGTCACGAAGTATATTTCAATCTACCTAACAATTATGTTAATTTCTATCAAAAGCTGACAAAATCTTTCAGTTGAGATATATCAGTTATACACATAAGACCTAAGATTATGAATAGCTCTTTATTTGACATATACTGTAGAGTGAGACTCCTTGCTCTACATTAAAGTAAATCCAATACTAAAATTCAATATTATCTTCCCAATTCCAATTATAGATATTCATCAGGGATATGAAAATTGGACAGGTTTCCAACTGTGTCATTTGCAGGGTGCATTAGTTAATATTAATTATTTTTGCATAGGTTTCACACTGATTTAAGAACTCTGTACAACAGCATATATTACATTGTATTTTAATTAAAAATGTCCTGTCCTGTAACACAAATAAATGCGTACTTCTTACATTTACCATGAAAGGCAACTGTATTTGGTATTACACATGGGTAATTAATGAAAGGGAGATTGAGATTGTCTATGACATAATTATGTAGATATAATTATGTCATAAGATATTCAGATATTTTGAACAACAAGTCACAAAAATGTTCACATCAGGTGTGTGGGGTACAGTTGGAAAAAATTGCAAAGAGTGACCTTTGGTGGTAGAGATCCGGATGCTCAGGCCAATCAAAGTCCCACAGTCATAGTCATCCTTGTTTGAGCAAGAGTTATATAGATTTTGGATGTGTTGTATAATACAGGTATTTTCCGGTTAAGAAATATAAATACCATAAACGTTGTGGAAGCTGCACACCTTGAAAAAGATCCTAGGAAGGATCAAAACGCATCGGTCAGCACCAGGCACCCTTCTCTACATACAAGGAGGACTATGACTGTGGGATTTTGATTGGCCTGAGCAACCGGATCTCCACCAACAAAGGTCTCTTTTTGCAAAAAAATTTCAACTGCCTAGTTCAGTGGATCTCAAACTGTGGGTCCTGACCCTAAAGTGGATCCCGACCTTCTCAGCATGGGATCGTGACTCCATGTTGCTGACCGTCAGGCTGATGACTTTTCTAATCTCAGTCAGTGATTCAAGGGATCTGAAAAATCTGTTGAATTGTCTGTTATTTGAGACCTTCCTATCATTTTCTGCCTTCGCAATGCTGCCATGTATGAGTTGTCTGCTGACTTCACATGCGAAGTGATGACCGTTTGCAGTAACTTGCTGGGGTCCTGTAATTATTTTTATTGTCTGATGGGGTCCCAGAGCAAAATAGTTTGAGGACCTCTAGCCTAGTTTAACTGATTCCTTTCATTCTGGATCACTGCTGACTTTACCGCTGCCCATCCTCTACATTGTACAATATAAACAGCACTAGGTGCTCCATTTCCACTATAGCAGTTCTCTGCATGTCAATTATTGTATATGGAGCTGCAATTTTACCTGAAATGTATACAGCATTGATAAAAGTATTTCTTATGCCAATACAGTCTTACCTTCTTTATCCATTGTGTGACCCCTTGAACTGAACTGGTGCAATCTAAGAAAAGGACATTTGATGGCAAAATTCTTATAAACACTAATAAAAGATCTTGTCAGAGCAATACTGTGATTAGTGGGGTCATGAAACCATGCACCTTCCAGGACCTATTAAACATAAAAAAGAATACTCCAGAATATGAAGACATCACAGTTTCTCATTGATAGTATTAATCCACAAAAATGCTCATGTGCTTGCTCGATAAAATACTCTCATGAAAATGCATTATTTTCAAAAATTAAAGTCCAGAATAATATTGCAGTATATCAGGTAAATCCCACAAATGATTTATGTAATCATATTATAAATGATAATAAAATTGTGGTAATGAGTCAGTAGCAAGTAAATTCATTATATAATTGAATGATTCAATAGTCTCTGGAGTCGAGATTACTGAAATACTTATGAAGGTCTATCCAGGAAGGAAAATAACGAACATCTGTTTGTGTTGCAGACATCAATAAATAGTAAATACAGTAAACTGAAGCATGGAGTAATGCTGGCCACACATCAGACCAACTGTCCTCCAACCATCCAACTAGTCAGTTGGATGGAATAAAAATAAGGTACTGGATAGGAGCATATGTAATTTATAATTAAGTCATTTGTTTCCAAAATCGGAAAATGGGCAACAACTGTAGCTCAGACAATGTACAATTGTACAATGTAGTTGGACCTATTTGATTTAAACAAGTTAACTGCTGGAGTAAGCAGCAGCTCCACTCCGTGCCCGACTCCTGCCACCTGACATGGCTTATTAGCACCCCATCTGCCCACCTGTGTCTCTCCCTACAGCCCTCAGTCCTCCAATTGACAAATGCATCACCTCTCCACAGCCACCGTGCTCTCAATAGCAGACAGCACGGCAAGTGAAGAGAGGGCCGGAACCCACCATGGTGCCTGACTCTGGGTCACATGAAGCTTCTCCTGCCTCCAAGAAGGCTGCTACAGCATCTTTGGAGGGCGATCCTCATCCAGTGCAGCTCCAGCGTGATCACCCCCTCACCTATGGAGAGTTGGTGGACACTATATCCTCCATGATGGAACCATTGCTGGAAAGGCGGTGAGTGATATTTCTGCCCAGCTACAACAGCTAAAAGTGAGGGTAGACACATTACTACATAGAATCGGCACAATAGCGCACACTTTGGCTAATGCACAGTGTGAAATTAAACGCTTGGAGAAAGAAAACTATAACCTGATAAACACGATGGAAGAAATAGAAAATCGATCCAATGAGAAACTATATTGGAGTAATTTGCCTCGCTGAATCATTAAAGGGCCTCTCCTTAGAACATTTTGTTTGCCGCACTTTGCCACAATTACTCGGTATCCAAGATGCCTGCAAAAACTTAACTATTGAAAGTGTACACAGATTAGGTACCCCTCCACGGTCCAGCGACTCTCGCTCTGGAGTCTTCAAAAGTCTCAGCTACTCTCATAAATTGGAAATATAGCCTCTAGGAATATACCTCTTCTTAAGTGGGAAAGGAATACCATCAGACTGTTCCAGGACTTATCGGCAGAAGTCACTAAAGCCCGTAGAGTCTTCTCCCCAATCTGCAGCCATCTAATATCAGGAAAACAGAAATTTGCGTTAATATACCCTTTGAAGTTGCGCATCTTCCGAAATGATATGCATTACGACTTCACTTCGCCTGCCGAAGCTGCTGATTTTCTCCATAATCAAGGTCCAAACACTGGATATGATATTATGGATATAGCCTGATGACTAAAGCTTGAGACGTTTGCCTGCCCCTTATATTCAAGCTTCGCCCCTTACTGGTCACAACCCCTGATATACCTACACCAACCTTTACTCTGTATTTGAACTATGAGTTTCTTAAGCTTCTGTTTGGAGTCTATTGCTCCCTATGATAACCACGGTTTAGCAGATCATGTTACCTAGCCGGGCATGGTCGGAGTTATGCTCCGGTTTGTTACTGATTAGTTGTAAGTGCCAATAGGCAGACATGTTTTTACTTAGTTTACCGAAAGTTCTGTGAATATATCACACTAGATTATAGCACGCTGTGCGTGCTAACCTCTATTCAATTCTTCTTATGTTTTTTATTGTCTGTTCCTCTTTCTTTCCCTGTTGTTTCCTTCCTTCTAAAGCTAGCAATACTATATTCATTGAGTTTAAATACACTGCATCATGTAAACTTCTTCTTCTGTGCAGTATGTCCAACATTAAGACAGGATCTTTTAATGTAGGGGGGTTTAATTCTCAGCCAAAGCAGCAAAAGGTTCTAGTTTATTGCAATACATTGAAACTAGACATAGTTCTACTGCAAGAAACACACATAACTTCTCCAGAATACCTTAAACTCAACTCCAAATGCTGGGTTGGAAGCTAAAGGCTGAAGCTTCCTATTATTCTAAAGTGAGAGGGGTGGCTATTTTAATAAGACGCACGCTGCCATGTGAGGTAATTAAATCGGTATTGGACTTTGAGGGTAGATATATTATAGCATATGTCTACCTCCATTCAAGACTGTAAACGTTTTGCAGTGTATACGCACCCACGATTTATAGAAAACAATTATTTTTACAACTTATCAAAGAGCTGACTCCATATCTGGATAAGAAATTGATTGTATGTGGGTATTTTAATCTTATTTTTGATACATTTTTAGACAGATCCTCTAACCCCAAACACCATACCCCTTTACCCAAACTAGGTTCCCTACTTTATGTCCTTATTGAAATTGGTTGATGTATGGAGGGCCTCCAATCCCAAAGTTAAAGAATATACATGCCTTTATAAAGTCCACCAGACATTTTCCAGATTATATGTAATGGACAAATTTCTGATGATTTTACTCTACATTAAAAGACACGTCAAAGCTGCCCACTATCAACCCTCCTTTTTCGCTATTGCCATAGAACCATTAGCCCTCCTTTTACGACATTCAATGGACTTTCACGGTATACACATCTCCACCTATGAGGTTTGGCTATTCGCAGATGATATGCTGCTCTTTGTAACTGACCCTCTGACGTCCATCCCTAACATTATCTCCATAATAGAGAATTTCGTCAAGGAATCCGGCTACAAAGTCTACCTTGATAAACCTGAAATTTTACTGTTAGGAAATACCACTATGGATGTTACTTCCTCCCCAACATTCTTAACTTTTAAACACCACATCTCACAAATTAAATATCTAGGAGTTTATATCTCCCTTCTTTCATAATGGGAATCTATCCCTCTCTCGCTCTTGGGGAGAGCTGCAGCAGTGAAATCTATCATATTCCCCAAACTATTTAATATTATACAGATGCTCCCTATCTCCATACAAAACAGAGACCTACTGAATCTAAATTCATCTATCTCTAAATTCACATAAATAAATAAAGTCACAAAGGTCCAGAATAGCGATTTCTAAACTGATGCTCCCGAGAACCCAAGGGGGCCTTGGCATCCCCAATTTCAAATACTTCACAGTAGCTGTTTTCTTCAGATATGCAGGCAATTGGCTGCTGGAAAAATCTACATATACAGATGTGGAGCTGGATCAGGCATAGTTTACTCCATACTCCCCATCTGCCTTACTTCATATGACGTCTGCTGATATACCAAAATCAATATACAATAATGTTTTATTTGGAATAGTCTCCATAAAAAATTGAAAAGGGACTTCTGCTCTTAACCTTATCTTCCCCTTTGGGGTAACCCAAAATTTGAACCTTCCCTAACCAATACATCTTTTTGGTTGTGCAAGCTAAAAGGCATTGCTCTTGTGTCCAATGTTTTTAACCCAGGGGCTCCATACTCACTTTTTGTGAACTCCAACAGGAATACTCACTCCCTAATACACCTTTCCACTTCTAATTACAAGCTAAACATTATGCCCAAACGATATTGCCTTCTCCCTTTTGGGCAAAGATAATCACATAATTATTAAATTACTGCACCTTAGCACTACAAAACATATACATTACAATTTCTCTAGCCTCTTTTGGTGGAATCCAAAAACCTCTTCTCTACTCACTCCCACCAACTTGCCTAAAAATGGGCTGCAGACATATTAGACACCACACTAGATCCCAAATCCTTCCCGGGAGAATATTGTGGTTACTCCAAGTACATACAGTCAGCTTATCTTCAAGAGACACATTTTAAATTTCTACACAGGGCATTTATAACCCCAGCCCAATGTAAACATATGTTCCCTACTGAATCAGGGAAGTGTTCAAAATGCCCTGTGAATGCAAAATATATTCACTGGGAATGTTATAAAATACGAAGAGAGAGAGGGGTGAGGCAGAGATATTGTGTGTGTGTGTGTGTGGGGGGGGGGGGGGGAGCCTCACTCCTGTGTGTCAGGAACATGGGGAGTAAATTTCCCTGCATGTGCCAGTTCTACAGTGTAGGCTGTGCAGGAGGGGATTCTGTGTATACAGATGTGTCCTCATACATCGTGGCTCACAACACGCTTTTTAGGCCTCCGAGTCGCGAGTTGTAGATTGCGTTATGGCCTGCGTTATGTCCCACAACATGTAATACATAGTTTAACCACTGGGTGACAAATGTTCCACGTTAAGACTACGGTTCTGAATACAATGATGTTGGAGTTAACATTGATCTGTGAGAAGCTGGCCAATCAACATTCTTCACTTTATAAAATAAAAAAAATCTGTCTTCTACAAAATGCAATGTCAGGCTGCCACGCAACTTCCCACTACAGATTTTGTCCAACTTCCCACTACAGATGTTGTCCTTACTTTAGGGAAAGAGTACTTACTTTAGAGAAAGAGTACTTGAATTAAATTCGCACAAGCAGATCTGTTTGTTTATACATTTTGTTGGTACAGATTGCTACTGTATAAACATGGAATCCATGATAACCTTTACTAATGCTGGATAACTTTCACATGGTACATTATTTAAGGAGCTGTCTATCATTACGATTTACTGTGCCATGAAAACAGCGCACTCTACTGGCATGTCTCATGCTGGACTGTATATTGTACACCAATGGAGCAACTAAAATCACAGATTATGTGGCCTAGCGGTAAGAGACACAGTTATACTGTTAGCAGCAATACTGGTTCGATCCACAGTGGGGTACAATTTTTTTTTTTCAAACGTACTACTTTTTTTTTTTCATTCTTTAATCAATAAAGTTATTTGGTGCTTTGCAAATTCATTTAGCCTTTTGCACAAAAAAAATAACAATGGCAGGATGCCATGTACATGATACAGTTATTGTCGTTACATACTATAAGTTACAAAGAACGTTTTTTTTTTTTCGCACAAGTAAATTTCCCTCTTCAGGTAAAAGTTCTTACTTTAGGGAAATAGTACTTACTTTATGGAAAGAGTACTTGGATTAAATTTGCACGAGCACATCTGTTTGGTTATACATGTCGTTGCACTTCCCCACGGTAATAAACTCTGAATTTTGCGGGTCCGCAGTGAGGGGGCGGGGCTAAAATGATGCAAATTGCGTTATTTCGTGTCATTTTAGCCCCTCCCCTGTCTACAGACCTGCAAATTGATGCTGCTGCCAGTCATGGGGCAGTGCTTGGTGACGTCAGTCTCGCCCCACCCCCAAAACATAGCCTCACCCCGTTCCCCTTTCACTTCTCTCCTGGCTTCTCCCGGAGAGGAGTTTTTCAAAGTCTGCAAGTATGCCCTATATTTACAGTCACTATATACAGAGCACAGCCAATAGTGCAGAGCACAGCACACAGCAGCATGCCCTATATACACAGTCAATATAATACAGAGCAAAACCAATACCGCAGAGCACAGCAAACCACACAGCAGCATGCCCCTATGTACGCATTCACTATATACAGGGCACAGCCAATAACACAGTACAGCACAGCACACAGCAGCATGCCCCTATATACACAGTCACTATATACAGAGCACAGCCAGTACCACAGTATAGCACACAGCAGCGTGCCCTTATATACACAATCACTATATACAGAGCAAAGCCAATAAAACAGTACAGCACAGCACACAGCATTGTGCCCCTATATACACAATAACTATATAGTACAGCCAATACCATAGAGTACAGCTGAGTACATAGCAGCATGCTCCTGTATACACAGTCACTAAATACAGAGCTCACCCAATACCGCAGAGTACAACACAGCATACAGCAGCATGCCCCTATATACACAGTCACTATATACAGAGCACAGCCAATACTGCAGAGTACAGCACACAGCAGTGTGCCCGTATACACACAGTCACTATATATAGAGCACAGCCAATACCACAGAGTACAGCACAGAGCATAGCAGCGTGCCCCTATATACACACTCATTATGTACAGAGCACACCCAATACCGCAGAGTACAGCACAGCACACAGCAGCGTGCCCCTATATACACAGTCACTATATACACAGCACAGCCAATACTGCAGAGCACAGTGCTGCACACAGCAGCTTGCCACTATATACACAGTCACTATATACAGAGGAATCTGGTATCAGTGCCGCATGCAGGGGGTAGGGGGTTTCTGAGTACCCAGAAACCCCCCAGGAGTCTAAGGGTCCTAGGCTAAAAGCTGAGGGTCCGTAATTTCCATGGGTACAAAAAATAAAAAAAATCGGTCCTTGGGAACCAGAGATATCTGACTTCAAAGCAGTGGCCCTATCCAAGCCTGTTAATTGCTCTACCCAGTCAGATATTTCAGGTTCTGTCTGACTTTTTTTTTTCTGATATCAGCCTTCCAGCAGCTGGTTACTGCTCCAGCTCCACACACCTGGTTTCTAGTTTTATATACTTGTTGGCAAATTGCTTTGCCTCCTGAACTCTGATCCCCTAGTCCCCAATACCATTTGGTAGGTGGGATTCCCTAGTTTTAAATTCCATTAAAATCTAATAAATCTATTTCTGGAAACTGGAGATATCTGCAGTCAAGCAAGCTGTCCTCCCACCAGAAAATTATGAATAATAAGCCCACTCCACTATACACCCCTCTTCTGTATATTAAACATCCTCTACCACTCTGGAAGTTATGTATCACGGCCGCTTCATTCAGCCCAATGCCTCCTTCTCCCACCCCATCTCCCACCATCTGTGCAGTAAAGGGGTAATTAGTGAAAATTACTGATCCAGGCCCTACATGCTGAGCGTTTGACATAATAACCCTACCACCCGCGGGACATCAAAGCTTCCCCCACCCCTACTGTAGGAGGATCAGTAGGGGCCCCAATACATTGCTATGCCCAAGGGTCTATACTGCTGTTGAAGTCCCTATATATATATATATATATATATATATATATATAATTATTATTACTATTATTATTATTAATATACATTTGGTCTAGCTATAATACCTTAACTGACCCGGCATATACTGGGTCACCTAAGTGTCCATCTCCGTGCTTTGCTCCGCCCCTCTGGAAACCCCCTTCTGAAAATCCTTCATTTGCCCCTGGGTATGATATGCCGGCGGACGAAATAGCGATGCCAGAAACCCGACCGCCACAATTCTGATAAGTTGGAGCTATATATTGCCCCCCTTTGCGGGCTCGCTGCGCTCACCAAGCAGCGGGCCTGGTGCCTCGCTACGCTCGCCACACAATTTTATTCTCCCTCTATGGATGTTTCACCCATAGAGGGACAAAGTGCCGGCATTGCGGCGGTCGGGATTCTGGCATTGGTATTTCGACCGTCGGGATTCCGACCACCAGCATATTGACCGCATCCCATACAGAGTACAGCCAAGACTGCAGAGGACAGCACAGCAAACAGCAGCTTCCTTGGACTCTGAAGGTTCACAATACATTTCACTGTTCCTTGCTTTCCTTGCTCAAACCTGCATTCCAACCGAGGCTTTGGAGACTAGCACCGGTTCTGATCCAGGGTCATAAGGAATTTAGCATGGAAAAGATCCTGGATTCCAAGATTGTTCACAGTCAGTTGTTGATTCTCGTCCATTGGAAGGGTTATGGTCCAGAGGAGAGATCTTGGATTCTTAATTTCCCAGATAAGCCAGGGCTTAATGGACCCCTCCTCAAGGGGGGGGGGGGGGTACTGTTAGGTGTGGTCTGTTGCACCGCCACCTCCCTGCTCGCCGCACAGCTCCGGCGCTTCAGGCTCAGGTACAGCGGCCATCTTCTTCCAGCAAGTGCCGGGCCGAAGAGTTGGGGACATTGCTAGGCAACGCCCCGAATGTCCGCCACAGACACTGCAGCAGGGGGAATCCAGTGCCGGGCGCACCCGATGTCATGTCTGCTGCAGGGGGTGGCAGATTTGAATAAATTCCGGCCAGCCTTTCAGACAGGCGCTGGTTATAGCATTTTTCAGCCTGCTGTCTGCGTCTTCCTGGTTCCAGCTGCTTCTAGTCCTGGGTCTCTGTCATCTTGTCACAGTTTTCTTGCCAGTAGTACAGATAACTCTCTTAGTGCAGGTACACAGGGTTGTTATCACTGTTTATTCCATCTGTGCATTGTTGCACCCATTTTGTACTGAAGGGATTTATTCCTAGTGGTCATCTGTGAATTGTTGCACCTGTGAGGTTCTTTTCTCCCACACACTGGTTGGCCGAGTGTATATGCATCACACCTCATATTTGCAGTTTTCTATCTCCTCTGGGCCACCTTGTCCCACTCAAGACCAGGCAAAACCAGTCTGGGGCCGGACTTAATTTGGCCCCACAAACGTGGCTGTTAATGGTGAAGCTTTAGCCCACAGGAAGCCAGCAGGACCGTAGAAACAGTCCAACTGTGTCCAAACCACTCAGTCCTTCCTTACAACTACAGTAGTTGGATGGTTGAAGGAAAGTTGGTCTGATGTGTGGCCAGCATAAGGGAATTCTCTGTAAATCATTTTACTTCTAAAGACTTGACCATGGTTTTTAACAATGGTTTCCTTTCCAATAATATTACCATTAGCATTGGGACTTGGCAGCGGTACTGTCCCCTCAATATTTGTTTTAGCTATCGAGCCTTCAGCTGCAAAAAAAAATGCTTTCCTACTAATATATAGGGCCTTGTGCTATAATGCAATGTTTGTAAATCAGAATCAGAATCCGCTTTATTAGCCAGGTAAATTTGCGTATACTAGGAATTTGTTTTCGGTTTGCTGTGCAGCAGCCAGGTGGGTAACAAGTAAACAGCATACAGTATAAACAATAAACAATGTAAACAGGTGGGGGAACATGTACAGTTATACAGAAAGTTGTGCAAAGGGTTATGGCGCGACTAGACGGTGAGGTGTTCATGAGTTCACGTGTCAACAGGTGAACCATATGACATTTTCTCATTTTCATTGTTTGTTACCCATCCCAAGATCTTGTGGCAAGCCATACAGTAATTATTGGATTCGTCTTCTGTAGCCTTCTATTATAAATCTTAGATTCTCTTATATTAATGACCTTCTGAATATGCTCTGCATATTGCAGGCGACATATGAAAAAAATCGGACTTCATGAATTTATACCATTTGGTCTTGTGGATTCTCTCATATTAATGACCTACCGTACATGCTCTTCATATTCAGCTTTTCAACAAAATTGGTGTGAATACATGATCATATTATGCAAAATAAATAAAGAAAAGTATGCCTTTTCATTAACTTTTGTTACAATCCATAGTCACCTCAAAATATATGCATTTGTTTCCTTTTAAAATGTGGTTTCAGTCCTGCCAAACCATACCTCTCACCAGGTCCAAGGCATCTTTTTAACCTAAAATATGCATCTTATTAACACAAATAAAAAATCTGGAAGTGACAAAACTATTGTACAAAATATTGCTCAATTTGATGTGTGACATTTGTACACCTGTGTATGAATGAGTGACTTTATCCAAGTGTTAACGGCTGTGGCAGAGGAACCTATTCTGTGTGAAAGCACAGCCAGGTGTGATTAAATCTGTAATTAATTCACAGCTGCAGCTTCTCAATGTCCTGTGCCTGCCTTCTGTCCTGTGGGCCCATCCAGAATTGCTTTTGAGGTATTAGTAAATGCAAGATGCACATCCCAGTTAACTCTTGAAAAAAGATTGTATAATAGAAACACTTTAGTTTTTTGGATTGGCACTACTGAAAGGACTATATTTGGTTTGAACCATTCAGTCACATTCCCCTGGTGGAGACGCTTACTGAACCAGACGAACCAATGGGTGTTCGTGTATCTTCACCAGGCAGACATCTGGACTCCTGTTTGGCTCAGATGTAGCTGCATGACCAGTGGTTGCCGGACTTATGACTGTCCTGAGTGCTCAGCGCTGATAATCCTGCTGGGTGCCACGATGTTCTCAGGTCATATGATCAGAGTTCTCCAATTCTCTTTTGCAGCAGTCACAGCAAATCAGTAGAAACATGTGGGTATAAGGGAGATTAGTGCACAGCAGGCAGACACCAGTGAAATACTTCTATCAGCTAGTTTGCAGCAGTGTCCCAAGCTCCTTCTAGTGTTTCAGAAAAAATGCCAGTTCACGTTAAATATATTTAGTGTCGGCTACAGCTTGTTTCTTTCTTCTCTGGAAGTTTTTTTTTTTCCAGTATTTAGCCCAGTTCAGTCACCCTCACCATGCTCTGTATTTATTCTTCAGACTTCAGTCAAGTAAAGACAAATTGGTCATTCTCTGGAACCATTCTTCAGTCTCCAGCTCCAGTCCCGTAAGCCTGGTTATTTTCTGGATTAATTCTTCAGCCTTCAGCCTTGCACAGTTAGCCTGATAATTCTCTGGAATCATTATTCAGTCTTCAACTCTGACCCAGTAAACCTGGTTAGTTCCCAGATTCAAATATTCATTCGTCAGCTCCATTCCAGTCAGTCTGGATATTCTATGGAATTATATTCCTCAGTCTTCTGTTCTAGCCTCTTTAAATATAGAAACACTTATTCTTCATTTTAAGTTATTTAGTATGGACCAGTTAGGGGGCAAAAACAGATGGTAGCGACCTGCACATCGGGTGCCATAAAAGTCCACACTTCCTTATGGTGGTTCTTAGTGAAACCGTTGGTATGTTTGACTCCATACCACTGTTCTGGGTCATGTCATTCTCCCTGCTGGTTCTTCACATGTCTTTAGGTTTTTTTATTTTTACTGCAGGATTGTCACCATGTGTGCTGTATAATTTCATGTGTGCTGTATCAGTCTGGGGGTTCCGCCATCTGTGCCGTATAATTCCATATGTGCCACCATGTGTGCTGTATCAGGTCTGGGGTGCCACCATCTGTGCCGTATAATTCCTGGGGTAAGGCAAGTCTGCCATATAAAGCCTGGGGTGAGCCCAGTCTGCCGTAATAATTCATGGGGTGCTGCCAAGTGTGCTGTAATAGTCCAGAGGTGATGCTAAGTGTGCCATATCAGTCCAGAGGTGCTATTAAGTGTGCCATAACAGTCCAGTGTTTGTGCTGCCCACTTGTGTCGCTTATCATAGTCATACAGCTACTTTGGTGCAACCTTTTGCCCTAAAAATATTGTGAGGTGTCCAGAATAGACTGAAAATGAGTGGAAATTAATGTTATTGAGGTTAATAATAGCTTATGAGCAAAAAAAAAAAAAAATAAATTCTGCGATTTTAGCAGTTTTTATGCTTTTTTAAAAAAAATCAGAACCCAAAAATCAAAATGTTTAGGGAGTGTTTTGGAAAAACCCATTAGAACCCAAAACCTGAAGGTAATCAGAACTCAAAACCCAAAATGCGAAAAGTGGCTGGTGCACATCCCTAATACCTATAGCTTGGTTTTGCTGTGGGTCACTTATGCTGCTTTCAGACCGCAAAACTGTCTTTGACCAGGTATTTTAAAACATTTAAACATTTAAAAAAACGGGCCTGCCAGCTAAAACCCCTTTCACACTGCATGTCTTTAAATGGTAGTTCAGTGCAGTTTTTGTTCATTCACAACATTGAACCCGTTTTAAACCATAGAAAACAGTGGATGAAAAAAAAATGGTCTGAAACGGGTAGGACCCTGCTTTATTACCATTTAGAAATACGTAAATTGAACTGGTAAATTCACTCTGCACCTTTTAGACTTCACAAATTACTTTTTTAAAACGGTAAAAAAATGGAAAAATAACGGGTAAAAAGTGCGGTCTGAAATAGGCATAAACTATACGTTGCTGAAAGAATTCAGATTGCATTTCACTTGTTTTTGCATTATGACAAAATTAAAAGATAGACATACAGACAGACAGAAATTCTGATTTTATTTTTCATCTTCAGAGCTGGCAGTTTTGTGAATTTTCCCAATTTCCCCTAATGATTTTATAATTAGACTTTTACAGCACAGTACTGTGCAAAGGTTTAGGCTGGTGTGGACAAAATGCTGCAAAGTAAGAATGCTTTAAAAAATAATAGTGTTAATAGTTTATTTTTAACAATGAACACAATGCAAAGTGAATGAACAGAAGATAAATCTAAAGCAAATCAATATTTGATTTGAGCACACCTTGCCTTCAAACCAGCATCAATTCTTCAATGTACACTACAATTTTTAAAGGAACTTGGCACAGAGGTTGTTCCAAACTTCTTAAAGAAATAACCACAGATGTTGTGTAGATGTAAGCTTGCTCTAATCATTCTGTAGCTTCATGTTATCCTAGATAGTCTCAATGATGTTGACATCAGGGCTCTGTGCGGACCATAGGTTTACTCTATCCAGGACTCCTTGTTCTTCTTTACACCGAAGATAGTTCTTAATGGCATTATATGTATGTTTTGTTGTTGATGTACTGCAGGAGAACACTGGAGTCAATCAATTGCCTGGCATTGCATGATTTAAAAAGTACCTGCCTCAGCATTGTGGATATGTCTAATTTTTACCAAATCTGCAACTCTATTTAATGAAATGTAGCCCCAAACTTGCAAGGAAACTCCATCATGCTTCAATATTGTACTCATTATTGTGCTAATCTGCAGCCTTTCAATTAACTAACTGCCTTTTGTTAAAGTCAAATATTAAAAGTTTTCACTTATCAGTCCAGAGCTCCTGCCTACATTTTTTTTGAAGCCCAGTTGCTATGTTTTGAGTCACTTGGCCCTGCTTTCACATTTAAGGTATGTCTGTAATTCTTTCCAGAAGACCACTTTTCACCATCCTTCTCTGAACAGTACCTGGGTCCCTTTGGTTTCTGCCAGTTCTGAGCTGATGGCACTGCTGGACATCTTTGAATTTATAAAGGAGGTAAGCATGATGTGTCTTTCATCTGATGCAGTAACGGAGAACACATCCTAGAGTACTACACAGGAAATGTGTTCTAGTTGCTAAGCAACATGTCCTCATAATGTACACATATTTCAACATACAGCTAAAAATTATGTAAGTGGAAAACAGCAGAGATGATTGACTGATCTTATATTTCAGAAACACTAAAAACAACCTTTTGACTGTCGACCAATAGTGGTCAACCATATGACTGTCTTTCATGAGTCAGTCTATGATCAGTCCCGATATCCGAATTCTGCACCGTTTTCGATGGTAGGGGTGCAAACCCCCTGTGCGACCCATTCGCTCCAGGAAGGGAGGGCTAGGGGTGGGCAGGGGATGCCCAGTATTGTATGGGCATCCCAAGGAAAGTTCCCCTGAGAACACAGGCATGATGATAACTGCTAAAGTAGGCTGATGGCGTCATATGACATCAGTGCCCGTCCCGAGTTTGGCACACTGACTTTTAATACTGAAGAGGAGAAAAATCATTAGATGGTAGGCAATAATCAATTATTTCTCTTCCATTCGGCCACATGCAAGGGGATATAATTAAGTACACAGCCCCTGGCATGCTAGCGCAGGAATACAGGTGCCAGGGGTGGCCATCCGATCAAGCAGTGGATGATGTTTAGCTGCTCACTAGGCTGTGATTACATGCAGCCTAGCAAACAGGTCTCAACCAGGCCCTATATCCCCATTAAATACTGTCGCTCTCAATCTCACTTTCTGACTCCTCTTTCTCTACCAATGTCTACCTGTCTTTGTGTGTGTGTGTGTGTGTTTGTGTGTATAAAGCTTCCACAATATAATTTTATTTGATCATTAAAGAACCAATGAATGTGCAGTGTAGGTGTAGGGACAGTCTTCTGCCTTATACTTCACATACTCAGTTCTACCACCAGTTCCTTCACTCACATTTAAATCATTTGAAGTTCACTCTATTAGGGTTTTTTCCCCTTTCTCTCTGCGTGTTGCTGCTATCTATCGTCCACCTGGGCTTCCCAAACCCTAATTTCTGAAAGATTTCTCTGCCTGGCTCCCCCATTTCTTATCCTCTGATATCTCCACTATCATCCTGGATGACTGCAATATTGCTATTGACAGTCCACCATCTTTGCATGCTTCCAAACTTCTCTCTCTAACCTCCTCTCTCTGCCTCTCCCAGTGTTCTGACTCCTCTACTCATGAGGAAGGCCACTGCCTTGACCTTGTTTTCACCATGCTGTGCTGAGTCTCTGATTTTATTAATACTTCCTTCCCTCTCTCTGATCACAATCTCATTACCCTCTCGCTCTCCTCCATTACCCCAAGCCCACTGACGCTGAAATCATGCAAGCCTACTCTAACCCGCAGAAATACTAATGCTATTAACTTTCCACCTCCCTGCAACAACAGCTCTCATTAATTTCTACATTTACCTCTCCTGTCTCTGCTGTTTCCCACCTCTACCAGACTCTTGAAACCTCCCTTGATGAAGTGGCTCCAGCTTCCCATTACCTCCAAGTCTGTCTGTTGTTAGCTAGTTTGTTTTATCACTGCCTACTATTGTAACAGAATCTGCTGCACTATATAAGAAACTGTAAATAAATAAATAAATAAAAACTGTATGTCACATATGCTCCTTTATTTGGTTTTCCATAGCCTTCAAATATGAGGGTCAGTCAAAAATTATCCTCACAGAATGTATTTTACACATCTTTCAGTAAAGACAAATACGTGTTTTGTGCCTTAACTTCCCTTCTATTCAATACTTTGTCCATCTGTCTTCAAGCTTTCGAATTCCCTCATTAAAAAATGTTTTAATCCATATTGCATTGACCATAAACATTGTCTTTGGCCTGAAACATTTTGGGACATTTTTTGTCATGTACTGTAGCAACAGCATGTAGGAAAGTACAAAGGCTGCAATAACAGATCATTTATATTCTTCCTTAAATGGAGAATGAGCAGCAAGCCATCAAAAAGGAAACCTGATGGTACAGATGACACAAAGGTATGCAACAGGGTAAACACACCAGATGGCGTAAACAAATGATTGATGATTTAGGTTGATTATTGGAATGGTCAAGAGCATGGCAACTACATTTTAATGCCAAATAATGCAAAATCATGCACTTAAGTCTCAAAAATCCAACGACTTAACATAGTATAAATGGCACTATAATAAAAACTACTGATGGTACCTATTTCAGGTCACTTAAAGGCAGCTAAGTAATGTAACAAAGCATTTAAGAAGGCTTGACATATGCTTGGTTGCATAGGGAGAGGAAACAGCAGTAGAAAGAAAGACATAATAATGCCACTGTATACTGTAGGTCATTAGTACAACCTCATCTAGAGTACTGTGTTCAGTTCTGGAGACCATAACTCCAGTAGGGGCGTGCAAGTTCGGATTGTGGGAATCTGGACACCCCAATCCGAGCTTGCACTCCAAGCCTGTTCAGGAAATCCCGCCCAGACTCAGAGCACGAGTCTCCAGACCTTGCGTGATCCGGACCCTATAAAGGGGTGGGCAGCCATACGCCATCTTCTCTTCAGTCAAGGAGAAAGTGCTGTATAATCCAGTGATACTGGGCCTTATTCTAGTTCACTTTTTCTGACAAAATCCTTCTTAGATGGACAAAACCATGTGCACTGCAGGGGGGCAGCTGTAAAATGTGCAGAGAGAATTAGATTTGGGTGAGTTATTTTGTTTCTGTGCAGGGTAAATACTGTCTGCTTTATTTTTACACTGCAATATAGATCTCACTTTGAAGTAAAACCCCACCCAAATGTAATTCTCTCTGCACAAGTTACATCTGACCACCTGCAGGGCACATGGTTTTGTCCATCTAAGAAAGATTTTGTCAGAAAGAGTGAACTAGAATAAGGCCCACTGTGTGTATAGTCCAGTCCAGTGATAGTGCTGTATAGTCCAGTCCAGTGATAGTGCTGCAGCCTAATTCCAGTCCAGAGATACTGCGGTATAAGTTCCATCCAGTGGTACTGCCAGCAAAGTCCAGTGGTACTGCCATTAAAGTCCAGTGGTACTGCTGCATAAGCCCAGTGATATTGCTGCATAAGTACAGTCTAATGGCACTGTTAAAGTCCACTGGTACTTCTGCAGTAATACTGACGTTAAAGTCCAGTGATACTGCTACATAAGTCCAGTCCAGTGATACTGTTGCATAAGTTCAGTCCAGTGATACTGCTACATAAGTCCAGTCCTGTGATATTGCTGCATAAGTCCAGTCCAGTGGCACTGACATTAAAGTCCATTGGTACTGTTTCATTAGTCCAGTAATACTGCCGTTAAATTCCAGTCATATTGCCGAATAAGTTTAGTACAGAGAAACTGCCTTCAAATTTTGGTTCTCCATAATCTTTAAAGGATAAACTAGTAAAAGAACAAGAACCACTTCCTCCTAGTGCTGAAGCTGCTGCCACTAGTCATGATGACATAGAACATGAAATGCCATCAATGTCGTCTGCCAAGGGGAATGCCCAATGTCATTATAAAATCCAAAATGCCAAAGTTCAGTAACTTAACCCCTTCCCGACATTTGACGTACATTTACGTCATGGTCGGGATGTACTTCCCGACACATGGCATAAATGTACGTCATGACTGTAAACTGTCACCGCGTCTATAGACGCGGTGACAGAGGGACGATGGCTGCTGTCCCTGACAGCAGCCATCTTCCCTCGTGGCCCAGGGGGGGCAGCGATGCCCCCCCCCCATCGGCGATCGCTGTGATTGGCTGTTCAAATGTGAACAGCCAATTACAGCATTTTCTGTGTACCGGCGAATAACGTCGCTCGGTAACACAGGGATCAGTGGTGATTGGTGCTGTTAAGTACAGCACCAATCACCACCGGGTGTAAAGGGGTCACTGGTGGTCACCCCACCTCACCCCACCTGCCCCCAAGGCTGTGATTGGTCCGTCAGACCGACGGACCAATCACAGCCATTACACCTCACAGAAAATAACGGAGACAGCCCTGCAGCCGCCATTCCGGTCAGTAACAGCGTGCAGAGCGGTCTCCGTGCCCATCTGTCCCCTTATACTGACCTGATCAGCGTTGGTGGCATCCGTGCTGCCAGCTGCTGGTGCTTCCTGGTTGCTGTTGCTTCCTGGTGCTTGTGCTGCTGCTGCTGCAGCGTCATTGTGTCATAGAACATAATATTGTATAATATAATTTTGTCTCTGCTGCCCCCTGCTGCCCCCTTTTGTGCTGATCAGTATAAATTAACTGATCAGCAACTTTTTTGGGGTGCAGGTTTTTTTTTTTATATATATACCCCGTCAGGTTGCACCAAAAGTTGTGTGCCTGCTGCCCCTCACTGCTAATCAGTGTTGCATCACTGATCAGCAGTTTTTTTTTTTTTTTAGGGTGTTGTGGGGGGGGTTTTTTAAATTTTTTTTACACCCACGGTGATTTTGTGGGTGTCCTGTGGCCGCTGAGTGCTGATCAGTGACATACATCACTGATCAGCATTTTTGGCACAGGGTTGATCTAATTTTTTTTTTTGGGATCAAATTCCTGTTGCCTTTGACTCATCAGCATTTTTTTTACATTTTTTTTTTTGAGGGTGCTGTGGGTTTTTTTTTTTTTTTTTTTTACACCCACGGTGATTTTGTGGGTGTCCTGTGGCTGCTGAGCGCTGATCAGTGACGGACGTTACTGACCAACATCTGTGCTCAATTTTTGGCGCAGGAGCTTTTTTTTTTTCTTTTAACTTACACGTGTTAAAGCACTACATACACACTACATACCCCACGTGTTGAAATAAAGTTTGTACCCTCCCCTACACTATACACGTGTTGAAACACTACACTTACACAAACACAAAAATAATAAAAATGTCCCAATCATCGCAAAGACTGTTTTCAGCGGAGGAGGCATATGCCCTTATTGCCTCTGACACTGACACAGCCAGTGAAGTAAGCGATGAATTTGCATTCGTCTTAAGCTCCTCTTCCTCCTCTAGTGATGAGGGACCCCCTCAAAGACGCCCCCGTAGAGCAGCTGAGACCCCCCCCCCCCAATGATTGATCTCGTATGGACCCCACCACCAGACAATTTTGAGCCCCAGGTTCCTGAGTTTTTGGCCAACCCAGGAATCCAATTTGATACTACAGGCCTCAAAGAAATTGACTTTTTCAAAGTCTTTTTCTCTGATGATTTTATAAATTCAATGGTGGACCAAAGTAATTTATATGCCAAGCAGTTTATTGCCCAAAACCCCACGTCATCATTTGCTAGGTGGACCCCTGTAGATGCAGTAGAGATGATGACGTTTTGGGGTCTGGTGTTACATATGGGCATAGTTAAAAAGCCAGAAATTAGACAATATTGGAGTACAGATGTTCTGTACAGCACCCCACTTCATCGTATGGCCATGACCCGGACTCGTTTTGAGACGATCCTTAAATTTTTGCATTACAACGATAATGCACAGTGCCCACCCAGAGATGATCCCACCTTTGACCGGCTATTCAAAGTCAGGCCGGTCATTGATCATTTCAGCGCCAAATTTGCTGAGATGTACATCCCCGAAAAATTCATTTGTGTAGACGAGTCACTTATACATTTTAAAGGAAGGGTTAAATTCCGCCAGTACCTTCCCAATAAGAGGGCAAGGTATGGCATAAAAATGTATAAGCTGTGCGAAAGTACCTCAGGGTACACCCACAGGTTTAGGGTATATGAAGGGAAGGACACAAGAATTGAACCGCCAGAATGCCCCCCCTCCCTCGTAGGTGTTAGTGGAAAGATTGTCTGGGATTTAGTGCACCCCTTCCTGGATAAGGGTTATCACCTCTATGTGGATAACTTTTACACCAGCATCCCCCTGTTTAAGGCTTTTGGTTCAAGAGGTACAGCAGCTTGCGGTACTGTGCGCAAGAACCAAAGATGCCTCCCAAAAACGCACGTTGCCCAATTACTGAGAAAGGGTGAAAGCAGAGCACAATCCACCGAAAATATGTTGTTGGTCAAATATAAGGACAAGAGGGATGTCCTTATACTGACAACAATTCACGGAGACAGTACCACCTCCGTCCCTGTACGAGGTACCAGTACCCACACCTCAAAACCTATTTGTATCCTAGATTACAATAAGTACATGGGCGAAGTGAATCTTTCAGATCAGGTACTGAAGCCGTACAGTGCCCTGTGGAAAACAAAAATATGGTATAAGAAGCTGGCCGTGTATATCATCCAGATGGCACTGTATAACGCTTACGTACTATTCCGTTCTACCAGCCAGACGGGGACATTTATGCACTTTCAAGAGGAAGTCATAAAGGGCCTAATATTTGGGAACCAGCAGGCAGAGGGCCCCAGTACTTCTAGTACTGGCCCCAGTACTTCTAGTACTGGCCCCCGTATTGTATCAGGGCAGCATTTTCCTAATGAAATCCCCTCCACTGGAAAAAAGGGCAGGACACAAAAAAGGTGCAAAGTTTGCTATAAAAAGGGAATAAGAAAGCAAACTATTTTCCACTGTGAAACTTGCCCGACAAACCCAGCCTATGTATGAAGGAGTGTTTTAAAATATACCACATATCACATGGATTATTAGGTTCATCATTTCACCGTGCTTCGGGGGTCTTGCTAATGCGACATAGCACCCACCATTCATTCCACCAGAATCTGTGCTGCAAAATCCAAATATCACTCCTTCCCTTCTGAGTCCTGCCATGCACCCAAATGGTATTTTTTGGTCACATATGAGGCATTGCCGTACTCGGGAGAAATTGCGGCACAGATTTTGGGGTGCTTTGTCTCCTTCATTCCTTGTGAAAATGAAAAATTTTGAGCCAGAACTGCATTTTTGTGTAAAAAAATGTAATTTTTCATTTTCACACCCCAGTTGTACCAAAATTGGTGAAACCCCTGGGGGTTTGAAATGTACACTATACCCCTAGATGAATTCCCTGAGCGGTGTAGTTTGCAAAATGGGGTCACTTGTGGGGGGGTTCCTAACTTTTAGCATCTTATGGTGCCTAGAAACCTACATGGTGCCTAAAAAATAATCTCATAAAAAGGAGGCTCCAAAATCAAGTAGGTGCTCCTTCTATTATGAAGCCTGTGGTTTGGTCAACGTGCACACTAGGGCCACATATAGGATATTTATGAAAACAAAAGAATTGGGGGAATCAATTTTTAGTCACATTTCTCTAGTAAAATCTACTGTGTTCCTTAGAAAAATGTATTAAAATTGAAAATCTGCAAAAAAAATGAAATTTTGAAATCTCACCTACACATTGTTTTAATTCCTGTGAAACACCTAAAGGGTTAACAAACTTCCAAAATGCTGTTTTGAATACTGTGAGGGGTGTAGTTTTTGAAATGGCATCATTTATGGGGGTGTCTCACATACAAGTCCCTCAAAGTCACATCAGAACTGAACTGGTCCCTAAAAAAATCAGTGTTTGAAATTTTCTTGAAAATTTGAGAATTTGCTATTCATATTTTAAGCCTCCTAGTGTCCAAAAAAATTAAAAGGATGTTGAAATAATGATGGAAACATAAAGTAGACATATGGTCTATGTTAGTTATTAACTATTTTGAGTGGTATGATTATTTGTCTCACAAGCAGAAAATTTAACATTTTGAAAATTGCTAAATTTTCCATTTTTTTACGACATTTTGGTATTTTTCACAAAAAAACACAGACTGTATCGACCCAAATTTACCACTAACTTGAAGTACAATGTGTCACGAGAAAAGAATCTCAAAATCACTGGGATAAGTAAAAGCAAAAAAAAGTTATCCCCACTTAAGTGATACCTGTCAGATTTGAAAAAAAGGGCTCTGTCAGGAAGGCAAAAACAGGCTGCGGCGGTAAGGGGTTAAAGGGAAAAAAAGTAAATTGTTTAAGCTTACCGATATGCCAATTATGACACAGAGTGGCAAGGAATGGCTAAGACCCTGGCCTACAGTATGTTGTCATGAATAGTGGTTCAGCTTCACACGACAATGTAATCCCTCCTCCTCTCCCCCCACTGGAAAATTTAAGAGCATTAAGTTGTCATCAAAAACACAGCAAACAATTGTGCCTTCTAAAGACATGGTATCAAAAATCCCCAAGGAGAGTCCAACGGTGTTGGTGGTTGCGATCCTTGACCTTCCCATCACTTCCCATGCCCTCTGCAAATGCTGGAAAGATCACCCACAGTCCAGTTCCTGATTTTGAGATTGAAGGTGTCAATGTTGTACACGGAAGGAGGAAATTAATGTAGCTGGTGCTGAGGAGGAAGTTGACGAGGAGGATGCTGCTGATGTTGATGAGGTTTGCTTAAATGAGGCAGTTGTTGTCTGTGGGATGCAAAAGGCTGTCATAATGCCTGGGCCGAAGATCGAAAAACCCACCTTTGGTCTGAAATAATTTTTATTTAGGATCTAAATCTAATTATTTTTGCACCTGTTACATCTGCCCCCCTGCAGTGCATATGGTTTTGTCCATCTGAAAAGGAATTTGCATCTAAGAGTGAACTAGAATAAGGCCATTTCTCACTGTGACAGCCCACTGGTTAGATGCTTCACCTTCTGCAGCAGCAGCATGAGTAGCAGCATCTCCGAAACTCCAGCTCGTTCCAAGACAGGCAACATTGTGTATCACCGGTTACACTAAGAGGCCCAACTCTGACAACCTCTTAGAGAAACTGAGGGAAATTATCACACAGTGGCTTACCCCACTTTTTTGTGGTATCGAACTACACCAGTAACATTGTGCGGGCATTACATATGTGCAATTTCCAACATGTGCCATCTTTTGTCCACACAATTTTGGTGGTGCAGCATTTTCTTAAAAGTGACAGAGGCATGCAGGAGATGCTGGTGGTGGCCCGCAGAAATGCGGGACACTTTAACCATTCTGCCACTGCTTGCTGAAGGCTGAAGCAGCATCAAAAACTCATAAACCTGCCCTGCCATCGCCTCAAACAAGAGGGTATGACGTGTTGTATCTCCACCCTCTATATGCTGCAGAGGATTGAAGGCCATTCACCTGACTCAAGTGTAGTGGAGACTGATTTCCGTGTTGTGAAAGGTTCTCCAGCCATTTGAACTTGCCACACATGAAGTAAGTTCCAACATTGCCAGCTTGAGTCAGGTCATTTCCCTGATAAGGCTGTTAGAGAAGTAGCAGGAGAAAGTGAAGGAGGAGCTAAAGCATTGCTCTTCATACGCTTTGCCAGGATACAAGGGTGGTCAGTCTATTAAAGTCAGAGGGCCAACCATGCTCAAACTTCAGTTTAAAGCATATTTTGTGTCTCTGTTTTCAGTGGACACAAGTCCATAGTGGTGCAAAAAGCTGCTGGTAAACAGATTGTCATCTGAAGCGGACCATGACACAACAGCTCCTCCTTCATTTTCTCCCACACCTGTGACTGTGAGCAAACAGCTCAAATTTCCTACCCCACCCACTGGCAGTGATGCAGACTTATTTAGTGTTTTTTTATGAGATGTCCATGGTTCTTGCATACTCTTCCGTAGAACATATGAATTAATATTAGGGTTGTAGTTTCAATCAATCTGTGTGTTTACAGATAACAGTGCCACAGAGTCATCCCTTCTGCTATCTTTGGTACCCAGTCGTATAGATTTAAAACCTGACCCCACAACAGTGCAGGGACTAAATTTTTTAGATCGGTTGAGCAAGAGGATAAAGTGCTGTATGGAAGTACTATTGTTATGCTTTATCATCCCTGTCTATAACAGGAAGATGGCTACTAACTTGGAAATGTCTATGCCAAAATGCAATTCAAACGATCTACCTTGGAACTTTAGAAACAAAATTATGTTATAGCATTCAACTTCTTACACTGCTCTGCTCATACTGCACACCCCTAGTTGTGACCCTGATTTTTAATGTTACATAAATATACTGTATGTGGATTGTGTAAAGCCAAGTTTTTTTTAGAAACATGTGAGAAGCATAAAGTCTACTTCCTTATGCTTTATTATGAGGCGTATTTACAAAGCTTTTTCTCCTGAAAGTACGGTATGTAGAAATTGCAGTTTGTGAATTATTTTGTTTCTTCACTGTGTAATGATAGTCAAATGCAGGAGATTTCAGAGTAATCTTCTATAAACTGCTGTATAGTGCTACAGATAGCAATCTCCACTATTATCAATGAAGAATATGCTTGGTTCCGAACATTATGGATGTCCCTATTAGGACTCATCCACGTCGCATGCACCCAATAGGTGGTGTGACCTCAACAAAAAGGGCGTGGCATCGCAAGAATGTCATGATCATGAGCCACCTCTCCCATTTACCACCACTGTAGGGCAATGCCGAATGTTTTGGGAGCTCCCAGTTCCTTTCTCCAACGATTAGATGCTGTGTGACAGGGGGAACCCAACTGCACCCTCACCACAGAACAATGCTCCCTCTAGGTGGGACAGTGAAAAAATAAGACTGCCTAGTTAAATTCAGACAGTTGGGACATATACTAGGATCTGATCCATCCAAATATCAAAGCCTTCCTCATAGCCATAAACCACTTGATGTCTATTGAGACATTCCAACTGGAAATTATGTTCCCTGCCTCTGTCCGACTTCAAAAACTGACACTATGACAAGTGAAATGTCAGAATTTCTACAGGAGTCTTTTGAAAAAGTGAAAGGCTCTTCTGATGCGTCCAGGATTTAAATCACAGAGACAGTGGTTCTTACAACTGCTGTCCCTGCTTGATACATTTAGTACATAAAAGGGAATATTATGTAAAAAGGAAATTAAATATTTGCAGCGCTGCCCCAATTATTAATACATACATCACTAAATAAACATGCTTATTTCTATTTTTCCATCCACTATTTTTGAATTAACGAAATAACTTACAGTCAATAGACATGCATGTTTCACCAGAAGAAATCCAAAGTTGCTTTAACATGCAAACATTGCTGTGAGAGAGCCTCAAAATATCTGCTATCAACACTACAGCGACTGTTCTTTTTTTGGGGGGTACGATATTTAACTAAACTTCAATCAATTGACTGTATTTGTATTTATTTATACTAAAAGAGCAGTTGCTGTGAGAGACACTGCCATTTTCAGAGGATATTTTGAGGAGCGCTTACAGCAACATTGGCACTCAAAGGGTTAAGCACAATTACTCAAGAGTAAAAGTTAATATTAAATGTTACAGTGCCTTTTGCAGTTTAAAAGTATGCCTTTGACAGCAATTTAGGTGAACATTAAAATGTTTAATATTACCCATTTTCTATAAAAGCTGTAATTAGCATCAAGAGGCTACACATAGTGCTAACATATCAATACAGGTATTGTTCTAGACAAAACTATACTATGTCTGCTAGAAAAAAAAAACTTTTTTTCAAATCCGATGGTTTAATATATATAATTTTATCTCTTAGATTCATTCTTTTTAAAGTAGTCAACCACACCTCCACTTAATGATATAACACATTGACATACTTCAAATAAAAGAAAATTGTTGGCATCTCAAACTGTTTCATATGCTGACATTATTCAAAGGGCATCTTTATCACAAGTGAGAGAAAAAAACAACTAAAAACAGTATGATGTGTGTTTATTGAAGATCAAATCTGGGCCATAAAATGCTAGAGAAGTGAAGCATGAACTTAAAGTTATGATGCAGGGAGATTAAAGGCACCTGCTGCAGCCTAAAAATATTTTATTTAACAGCCCTAGAAGCCAGATTCTATCCAAGTATTTATCTTCCTGTCAATAAAACATAAAATCCTATTATTGCAGAGGAAGGGAAAATGGAATACTATTTAGTAGGATAACATTGTACAAAAGATAATACTAATATACAATAAACTGCTGAGCTGTCTGGGAAGTCTTACAGTCCTGTTTTCATAAAAAAAAGGTTTGAGTTGATACAGTTAACACAGCATTAAACATTGCATGTATTGTTTTCAAGGGAAAAAACAACAACCCTTGAATTATAGACACTGTATAGTCTCTAGTCTCAGTATTTC
>NC_139218.1:307345436-307355497 GCF_055691185.1 Crinia signifera
ATATATATATATATATATATATATATATAGCAGTCCGGCCTGGCACTCACTCCAAAGGGATATCTGCCCTGGTGCCTGTCCTGGTATGGTTACAGAGGAATGGAAAGGAAAGTCTAGCACTCTGGGGTCTTTGTAAAAAGGTGTATTCAAAGCATGGAGAACCAACATTTCGGGGCTGCGCACCTTTGTCAAGGTGTAGGTGAGAACCTTTTTTTTTAACAAAGACCCCAGAGTGCTAGTCTTTCCTTTCCTCTATATATATATATATATATATATATATATATATATATGTTAAAATAAAGAACAGGAGGGGCGCTCCATAGTGTATCACACAGACGTTTTAATAGTAAAAATACATCCAGGTTAGGCAACAAATGGACTCGTACCAAGAAAAACACTGCTGTGGGCTGGGTACCACAAGATTCAATACATGAAATGCCAGGCAACCTCCTACCGCTGATCCGGGGCTCTGCTGGAGACCACGACCTCCCGCTGGGACAAGCAGCGTGCCGGGACAACCACACAGGAACAGACGCGGTGGGGGAGCTGTACAGGTAAAGAGATGTCGTCACAAGCCCCGCCCTAACGCGTTTCGTAATGCAACTTCGTCAGAGGGCGTGGCCTGTGACTGACAGCTCTCCATATTTAACACACTGATCCACCAATCAGAGCGCAAAGGCGCTACCACGCACCTGTTAAGTGTACAATCAGTGCGGCTGTCTAAGGCAAGCCCGCAGTGATAGTTCCACATGGAACCCTATATGGATAGTTAGAAGATATTTTTAAACTTTAAACAAACATAAGTTCTTTCAAAAAAATATATATAACTGTCCCGTAGGAACAAGTAGATATATGAAGATGCGCAAATAAACAATTATATTAAAGCGCTAACAATTTAACTGTGTGCGCCTCCATGTAGCTAAAAGGAGAGCAACAGGTGATGTTATTAGCCATTGAACCAATTATTTATAGCCAGTCGCACACTGGGTGGATCATTGAGCTATATGGGCAGTGCAAACACAGTGAACATGTCACAAATTATATCTACAGCGCTGACATGTACCCAACCGGTACCGCAGGTAACAATTTACATATAAAATAAGACAGAGTTTATACAAAAAAGAAAGTATAAAAAAGCAGCAATATATAAAACCATTTTCAAAAGATGACATACACCACAATTAAAAATTATATATCATTAAATATTAGCAGCAATATAAATAAAACATGAGAATATAATTAGCGATTTATGAAGGGGGTTATTTCATACCCTTCATTCAGGCCAAACGGGGTAAGGGTATTTAATGTGAGGATCCAGAACGTCTCTCTTCTTAGAAGCGCTCTGTCCCTGTCACCTCCACGTTTATTTGGGGTGACAATCTCTATTCCCTTCCATTTCAGACCTGTTACATCGCAATTATGAAAATGTTTAAAATGTCGTGAAACACTATGATTTAAAATGCCGTGTTTAATATTACGGGTATGTTCCAATATACGGGTTTTTAAATTTCTTTTAGTTTTTCCGATATATCGGAGCCCGCACGGACAAATTAAAAGATACACCACATAAGTGGAATTACAATTTACAAATTGCTTCATATTAAAGCTCTTGTTTTGACTAGAGTAAAAAGAAAACCCTCTATCAATTAATGGACAGATTTTGCATCTCCCACACGGGAAGCACCCTTTTAGATCCAAAAATGTATTTGAACCCGCTAATCCAGGTGGTTGCACTGTCTCAAGTTGGCTCTTAGAGACAATAGCTTTGATGGTCTTTGCTCTGGTATATACCACTTTGGGGGCGTCTCCAAGGTGGGTACCCAGCACGGGGTCGCGTTTAAGGATATGCCAGTTCTTTTTTAGCACATTAACAATACGGCGCTCCTCATCATTATATTTAGTGATGAACAAGCATTCAGAATTTTTTATATCCATTTGGTCCTTACTTTTGTATTGAAGGATCTCATCTCTCACAGAAGATCTGGCTCTCACTAAAGCAGTATCAACCAATTGTTGGGGATAACCCCTTTCTCTAAACCTATCTGAATAGATCTGAGATTGTTGGTCAAAAGTATCAATATCAGAACAATTCCTGCGTAAACGCAGGAATTGGGAGTAAGGGATATTGTTCCTCCAGGGTTTAGAGTGACAGCTTTCGTAGTCAAGGTAGCTGTTACTGTCTACACTTTTAAAAAATGTGCATGTTTCTATGTGGGGTACCAGTGGGAAATTCTCAACACTTAGAATGAGATCTAAATATTCGATCTTAATAGGTTGAAAATTGGAGGTGAATGTAAGATTGAAGGTGTTTATATTAATAGCCTCCATGAACTTCTTAAAGGAGACTTCGTCCCCCCTCCATATTAGCAAAATATCGTCGATATAACGATGGAAAAAAACGATATTTTCTGCCAGTTCACCGTTCAACAGATGGGTTTCCCACTCCCCCATATATAGGTTAGCCAGGCTGGGGGCACAAATCGTACCCATCGCTGTGCCCCACAGCTGCAAGTACCAGTCCCCCAAAAACTCAAAATAATTATGTTTTAAAACAAAATTAAGGCAATCACATACAAATTCCTTTGCTGTAGATGAGATCAAAGGGTCCCTGGATAAAACTGATTCAACTGCAGACAAACCACCTTCATGCGGGATGGCTGTATACAAAGACTGAACGTCAATACTGGCCCAGTTATAGCCAGATTCCCAATTAACATTTTTGATTAATTGTAACATGTGGGTGGAGTCTCTGACATAGGTTCTCAACTTAGGTACATAGGGTTTGAGTACCGCATCCACATATTCAGAGACCCTAGAGGTCAGGGAACCCACTCCCGCCACAATAGGACGACCAGGAGGACGGTCTAATCCTTTATGGATCTTCGGGAGGTGGTAAAACGTAGCCAGGTTTGGTGTTGGATTATACATGTATCTATATTCCTCTATCGTTAGGACCTTAGACTCCATACCAGTTTTAAGGAGATTCTCAAGGCTTTTTATGAAGAGGGGGGTGGGGTCGGCATCCAATTTTCGATAGGATTTAGAGTCACCCAAAAGATTATGGGCTTCAGACACATAAAACTCCCTATCCATGATTACGACCCCGCCCCCCTTATCCGCACTCTTAATAACAATATCAGTGTCACCAGATAATTTTTTCAGTGCTTCAGATTCTTTTCTAGAAAGGTTATTTTGATGTTGATTTTTCTTTAACCGCATATTCTCAAAATCTTTTTTAACAAGATCTGAGAATAGTTCTACATACGGCCCCTTAGATTCAACGGGATAGTATACAGATTTATTTTTGAGACCAGACAATGAAGGACTAGACACTGGCTCATTAACTGTATTCCAATTTTTGATGACTGCATCTGATTTTTTTAAATGATGACGTTTAAGAGTGAGTTTCCTCACAAATAAGTTAAGATCTATATATAGATCAAATTTCGATGGACCGGTGGAAGGGGCAAACGAGAGACCTTTTTGGAGTACACTGGTTTCCACTGGAGAGAGGGTTTTCTTAGATAGATTAAACACCCCACCTCTATTAGTATTGGGTAATAATTTTACTGGCGAAACCTCATTTTTGGCTCTCTTCCTGGATCCGGTTCCTCTCTTTCCCCTCTTTGTCTTTTTATACCGACAGGAGTTCTGTACTGTCTGGGTTGTAAGTTTTGACCCTCTGGGGTCCGGGCCTGGCCTAAAAAATCATCTGTATTTGACCTAAGCCTCTCAAAACGATTATTATGAACAACACCCATAGGATATCTATCCTGTGTTCTCTGTCTATAATTATTCTGTTGTGGATATTTTTTATAAGGAGTTTTTTTATTTTTGTATGGGACTTTTTGCCATTGGTGGGTACTAGATTGATTGGGGTACCTAGGGCGTTGGTTCCCTTCAAAATTAATACCTCTTTCTAATTCAGGTTTCTCCATATTTCTATTAACTTTAGGATCAATGTGCCATGTTCTAATTTTATCGGTTTCATAATCCCTTTTATCTCTCTGAAATTTCTTTTGTTTGGTCTCAATGACCTTTGTCTCAATATTATTGACTCTTTTATCAATCTCAGTTTTACTCTTTTTGTATAAATCACTGTCTTTAATTTTGTCTATCTCAGGTTTAAGGTCATCTAGTTGTTTTTCCACATCTTTCAGATTTTTCTTTTTCTCAGAGACCAATAATTTCATTAAACCAATAGAACAATCATCTAAAACCTTATACCATTCGGTCATGAATTTTTCATTCTCATGGCCACTGGTAGGTAATTTATTCAACCTGAGACCACGTGGGATTCTCCCACAGCTGATATAATTGTCGAGACCTTTAAGGTCCCACCAAAGTTTAGTTTCACGTACTAAAAGCTTCTCAAGGTTGGATAAGATACCTGAGGCGTCCAATCCGGACTCAGAAGGTTCTGATATACACATTCTTTCATCAAAAATGCGATTGCATTCTTGTAACCTTCTATCATTAATTTCACCATTCCTATACATGGTGTAAGGCAAAAAATAAAAAAAACAGTGTACACACAATAAAAGAAAGCAACAAAATTGGAATATATATATAGAAACCACAAAATGGTTTTTAAATCTCCAATGAGGAGATATATAGCGTCTTACTGCAGCCAAGTCCACACAGAAAGTCCAAAGCACAAGTTCATGGAAGAAAGGATGGGTGGATATACGGCGCAGGGTAAGGCTAAAGACCACACCAGCAATAGGAAAATCAGCCAATAGATTTGATAGTTGTAGCTGATGACACTTGATCCATAAATTGGATGCAGCCACCTCCAATACTCCCAGGACTCACGGGAGAAGCAAAGGTAATCTGTTAAAATAAAGAACAGGAGGGGCGCTCCATAGTGTATCACACAGACGTTTTAATAGTAAAAATACATCCAGGTTAGGCAACAAATGGACTCGTACCAAGAAAAACACTGCTGTGGGCTGGGTACCACAAGATTCAATACATGAAATGCCAGGCAACCTCCTACCGCTGATCCGGGGCTCTGCTGGAGACCACGACCTCCCGCTGGGACAAGCAGCGTGCCGGGACAACCACACAGGAACAGACGCGGTGGGGGAGCTGTACAGGTAAAGAGATGTCGTCACAAGCCCCGCCCTAACGCGTTTCGTAATGCAACTTCGTCAGAGGGCGTGGCCTGTGACTGACAGCTCTCCATATTTAACACACTGATCCACCAATCAGAGCGCAAAGGCGCTACCACGCACCTGTTAAGTGTACAATCAGTGCGGCTGTCTAAGGCAAGCCCGCAGTGATAGTTCCACATGGAACCCTATATGGATAGTTAGAAGATATTTTTAAACTTTAAACAAACATAAGTTCTTTCAAAAAAATATATATAACTGTCCCGTAGGAACAAGTAGATATATGAAGATGCGCAAATAAACAATTATATTAAAGCGCTAACAATTTAACTGTGTGCGCCTCCATGTAGCTAAAAGGAGAGCAACAGGTGATGTTATTAGCCATTGAACCAATTATTTATAGCCAGTCGCACACTGGGTGGATCATTGAGCTATATGGGCAGTGCAAACACAGTGAACATGTCACAAATTATATCTACAGCGCTGACATGTACCCAACCGGTACCGCAGGTAACAATTTACATATAAAATAAGACAGAGTTTATACAAAAAAGAAAGTATAAAAAAGCAGCAATATATAAAACCATTTTCAAAGATGACATACACCACAATTAAAAATTATATATCATTAAATATTAGCAGCAATATAAATAAAACATGAGAAATATAATTAGCGATTTATGAAGGGGGTTATTTCATACCCTTCATTCAGGCCAAACGGGGTAAGGGTATTTAATGTGAGGATCCAGAACGTCTCTCTTCTTAGAAGCGCTCTGTCCCTGTCACCTCCACGTTTATTTGGGGTGACAATCTCTATTCCCTTCCATTTCAGACCTGTTACATCGCAATTATGAAAATGTTTAAAATGTCGTGAAACACTATGATTTAAAATGCCGTGTTTAATATTACGGGTATGTTCCAATATACGGGTTTTTAAATTTCTTTTAGTTTTTCCGATATATCGGAGCCCGCACGGACAAATTAAAAGATACACCACATAAGTGGAATTACAATTTACAAATTGCTTCATATTAAAGCTCTTGTTTTGACTAGAGTAAAAAGAAAACCCTCTATCAATTAATGGACAGATTTTGCATCTCCCACACGGGAAGCACCCTTTTAGATCCAAAAATGTATTTGAACCGCTAATCCAGGTGGTTGCACTGTCTCAAGTTGGCTCTTAGAGACAATAGCTTTGATGGTCTTTGCTCTGGTATATACCACTTTGGGGGCGTCTCCAAGGTGGGTACCCAGCACGGGGTCGCGTTTAAGGATATGCCAGTTCTTTTTTAGCACATTAACAATACGGCGCTCCTCATCATTATATTTAGTGATGAACAAGCATTCAGAATTTTTTATATCCATTTGGTCCTTACTTTTGTATTGAAGGATCTCATCTCTCACAGAAGATCTGGCTCTCACTAAAGCAGTATCAACCAATTGTTGGGGATAACCCCTTTCTCTAAACCTATCTGAATAGATCTGAGAAGGGAAGGGAAGGGAATAGAGATTGTCACCCCAAATAAACGTGGAGGTGACAGGGACAGAGCGCTTCTAAGAAGAGAGACGTTCTGGATCCTCACATTAAATACCCTTACCCCGTTTGGCCTGAATGAAGGGTATGAAATAACCCCCTTCATAAATCGCTAATTATATTCTCATGTTTTATTTATAATGCTGCTAATATTTAATGATATATAATTTTTAATTGTGGTGTATGTCATCTTTTGAAAATGGTTTTATATATTGCTGCTTTTTTATACTTTCTTTTTTGTATAAACTCTGTCTTATTTTATATGTAAATTGTTACCTGCGGTACCGGTTGGGTACATGTCAGCGCTGTAGATATAATTTGTGACATGTTCACTGTGTTTGCACTGCCCATATAGCTCAATGATCCACCCAGTGTGCGACTGGCTATAAATAATTGGTTCAATGGCTAATAACATCCACCTGTTGCTCTCCTTTTAGCTACATGGAGGCGCACACAGTTAAATTGTTAGCGCTTTAATATAATTGTTTATTTGCGCATCTTCATATATCTACTTGTTCCTACGGGACAGTTATATATATTTTTTTGAAAGAACTTATGTTTGTTTAAAGTTTAAAAATATCTTCTAACTATCCATATAGGGTTCCATGTGGAACTATCACTGCGGGCTTGCCTTAGACAGCCGCACTGATTGTACACTTAACAGGTGCGTGGTAGCGCCTTTGCGCTCTGATTTGGTGGATCAGTGTGTTAAATATGGAGAGCTGTCAGTCACAGGCCACGCCCTCTGACGAAGTTGCATTACGAAACGCGTTAGGGCGGGGCTTGTGACGACATCTCTTTACCTGTACAGCTCCCCCACCGCGTCTGTTCCTGTGTGGTTGTCCCGGCACGCTGCTTGTCCCAGCGGGAGGTCGTGGTCTCCAGCAGAGCCCCGGATCAGCGGTAGGAGGTTGCCTGGCATTTCATGTATTGAATCTTGTGGTACCCAGCCCACAGCAGTGTTTTTCTTGGTACGAGTCCATTTGTTGCCTAACCTGGATGTATTTTTACTATTAAAACGTCTGTGTGATACACTATGGAGCGCCCCTCCTGTTCTTTATTTTAACAGATTACCTTTGCTTCTCCCGTGAGTCCTGGGAGTATTGGAGGTGGCTGCATCCAATTTATGGATCAAGTGTCATCAGCTACAACTATCAAAATCTATTGGCTGATTTTCCTATTGCTGGTGTGGTCTTTAGCCTTACCCTGCGCCGTATATCCACCCATCCTTTCTTCCATGAACTTGTGCTTTGGACTTTCTGTGTGGACTTGGCTGCAGTAAGACGCTATATATCTCCTCATTGGAGATTTAAAAACCATTTTGTGGTTTCTATATATATATTCCAATTTTGTTGCTTTCTTTTATTGTGTGTACACTGTTTTTTTTATTTTTTGCCTTACACCATGTATAGGAATGGTGAAATTAATGATAGAAGGTACAAGAATGCAATCGCATTTTTGATGAAAGAATGTGTATTCAGAACCTTCTGAGTCCGGATTGGACGCCCTCAGGTATCTTATCCAACCTTGAGAAGCTTTTAGTACGTGAAACTAAACTTTGGTGGGACCTTAAAGGTCTCGACAATTATATCAGCTGTGGGAGAATCCCACGTGGTCTCAGGTTGAATAAATTACCTACCAGTGGCCATGAGAATGAAAAATTCATGACCGAATGGTATAAGGTTTTAGATGATTGTTCTATTGGTTTAATGAAATTATTGGTCTCTGAGAAAAAGAAAAATCTGAAAGATGTGGAAAAACAACTAGATGACCTTAAACCTGAGATAGACAAAATTAAAGACAGTGATTTATACAAAAAGAGTAAAACTGAGATTGATAAAAGAGTCAATAATATTGAGACAAAGGTCATTGAGACCAAACAAAAGAAATTTCAGAGAGATAAAAGGGATTATGAAACCGATAAAATTAGAACATGGCACATTGATCCTAAAGTTAATAGAAATATGGAGAAACCTGAATTAGAAAGAGGTATTAATTTTGAAGGGAACCAACGCCCTAGGTACCCCAATCAATCTAGTACCCACCAATGGCAAAAAGTCCCATACAAAAATAAAAAAAACTCCTTATAAAAAATATCCACAACAGAATAATTATAGACAGAGAACACAGGATAGATATCCTATGGGTGTTGTTCATAATAATCGTTTTGAGAGGCTTAGGTCAAATACAGATGATTTTTTAGGCCAGGCCCGGACCCCAGAGGGTCAAAACTTACAACCCAGACAGTACAGAACTCCTGTCGGTATAAAAAGACAAAGAGGGAAAAGAGAGGAACCGGATCCAGGAAGAGAGCCAAAATGAGGTTTCGCCAGTAAAATTATTACCCAATACTAATAGAGGTGGGGTGTTTAATCTATCTAAGAAAACCCTCTCTCCAGTGGAAACCAGTGTACTCCAAAAAGGTCTCTCGTTTGCCCCTTCCACCGGTCCATCGAATTTGATCTATATATAGATCTTAACTTATTTGTGAGGAAACTCACTCTTAAACGTCATCATTTAAAAAAATCAGATGCAGTCATCAAAAATTGGAATACAGTTAATGAGCCAGTGTCTAGTCCTTCATTGTCTGGTCTCAAAAATAAATCTGTATACTATCCCGTTGAATCTAAGGGGCCGTATGTAGAACTATTCTCAGATCTTGTTAAAAAAAGATTTTGAGAATATGCGGTTAAAGAAAAATCAACATCAAAATAACCTTTCTAGAAAAGAATCTGAAGCACTGAAAAAATTATCTGGTGACACTGATATTTGTTATTAAGAGTGCGGATAAGGGGGGGCGGGGTCGTAATCATGGATAGGGAGTTTTTTATGTGTCTGAAGCCCATAATCTTTTGGGTTGACTCTAAATCCTATCGAAAATTGGATGCCGACCCCACCCCCCTCTTCATAAAAAGCCTTGAGAATCTCCTTAAAACTGGTATGGAGTCTAAGGTCCTAACGATAGAGGAATATAGATACATGTATAATCCAACACCAAACCTGGCTACGTTTTACCACCTCCCGAAGATCCATAAAGGATTAGACCGTCCTCCTGGTCGTCCTATTGTGGCGGGAGTGGGTTCCCTGACCTCTAGGGTCTCTGAATATGTGGATGCGGTACTCAAACCCTATGTACCTAAGTTGAGAACCTATGTCAGAGACTCCACCCACATGTTACAATTAATCAAAAATGTTAATTGGGAATCTGGCTATAACTGGGCCAGTATTGACGTTCAGTCTTTGTATACAGCCATCCCGCATGAAGGTGGTTTGTCTGCAGTTGAATCAGTTTTATCCAGGGACCCTTTGATCTCATCTACAGCAAAGGAATTTGTATGTGATTGCCTTAATTTTGTTTAAAACATAATTATTTTGAGTTTTTGGGGGACTGGTACTTGCAGCTGTGGGGCACA